>NC_087062.1:30219801-30290132 GCF_963678635.1 Symsagittifera roscoffensis
AAAACAAAAAAGAAAAGTATTAGAATTAATTCTGAAAGTCTAAGACCTGTTTTTAAAACATGACATTTAAGTAATTGCATAAAACCTGATGAGGTTAATTTCTTAACAAAAATTTTACCTCATAAAGTTTTTAAACGAAAGTATTGTTGAGCTCCATGCTCCAGTGCTCACTTTTTTGTTGTGTTTTTTATGAAACCAGGTTTGCCGAGATGTGGGCAAACCGCGTAAATTTCTATCAATTTAAAAAAAAATCGAATCTAGTTATTGAACGTGAAAGTCTTTGAGGTTATAAGTAAAAAAAGACAAGGTAAGATAAGTCATGGCTATGATATCGTCCAGCATGTGCAGAAAATGAAAAAAAAAGCAAAATGACCCATGTGTTCGGGGTAAAAAATATAACGTGGTAAAAAGATTGGAAAAGCTGTTGATCGATAAATTTTGGATAAAACAAACAAGGAAGTGAAATGACTGGTAAGGTCTTTGCAATAATTCGTGAACGAATGTATGGACTTGTTGAGAGTACAAAAAGGTAAATGAATCCAATGAAAATCATTATTTGGGGAAAACTCTAGACAGTTTAACTACTGGCCGTACATTTTTATCATGAGGAGTCTGGACTGTCACCGATCTGACTGTTCCGTCGGTGGCTGCGTGAACCTTGAGAACTTTAGCGAGAGACCAAAGACCTCGTGGTGTATAATCTTCTAATACCCAGACAAGATCATCGATTGCCAAGCTGTTGGAGGCCGTGTTCCATTTAGTCCGAATTTGCCTTTTTGGAAGCTACTCAGCGAGGAAACGATTCCAGAACTGTTGAGCGAGAAGCTGCACGTTTTTTCCGCGATTTGGAAAGAGTGCTGATTTATGCAGAAATATGCCAGGTGGTACATTAATTGATGGCCTACCGAAAAGGAAGTGAATCGGGGTGAGCTGGAATGGGTCATTTATAACGCAGGAACGTTAGTTAAAGGACACGAGTTCATGCTGGAACCGATTTCGCAAAAAAGAAGTTCAGCGTGTTATCATGCAATGTTTGCGAACCAATAAAATTATAGAGAGACAACTTAAAAAATTGAACTAGTCGCTCCCAGCTGCCACCAAAAAGAGGCACGGCTGGAGGGTTGAAAAACTTTTCTATATCTATGTCAATGAGTCATAGTTTGTCTTCGAAATAAGAACTTTGAGCTAAGTCGCTTACTGAGCTCTTGAGGACTTTATTCGCACTGAAAAAAGAAGAAGAAGCGTTGTCCGATATGATGCAATGAATTGTGCTGTTAGTAGACAAGTCTGGTGATACTTCTAAGTGTACCGCGCGTACAACCAAACAGGTGAAGAGAAGTATATATCTCGAATATCGATTGTTGTTATCGTAAAACGAGAAAGATCCTATGAAGTCCAGTCCAGTAGTATAAAACCGATAATGATTTGCCGTCGGTAATCGATGTTTTGGCACTTCCTGCAACATTCTACGGCAAGAAAGGCAGTTTCAAATAGTTTGCCTTACAGTTAAACGACAACGGAGGATCCAGTAGTTTTCCTTGAGAATCAGAAACTTGACTATGTGGTTTGGTCCATCTAGATTGATGGGATATCTAGAGGTAATCAAAAATGGTGCTTTGGACAAGCGACCTGGAGCACGATTACGGTCATGATCGTCGATGAAAATGCACAAAATTTGAAGTCTAATTGATGGAGAAACTTGACTATTTTACGGGGAAGTCAGATTCTTGACATAATTTTATCAAGTAAGTGTAAGCTTTTGCATGATGAGACAATTTTAGATGAGAGCTTCGCTTCTTAAATTTGGCGCCGGTCAAGGAGCAGAAAGCAACTGAGCGAATGAGCCTGTTCCAAACGCTAATGCTAAACCTTAGAGTTACATTGAACAGTAGAAATATTAGCCGGCATAATCTAAACTGTGATTTGATTTAGCTGAAGCAGATCTTGTTGGGGCCAATGAGATTGGTCCTTCCAAAGAAATTGAGGTCTCTGCAACCAGTGCATATTAATTGATGGCCCATGGAAGTCCAACCGGCTTTTCTTTTGTTTTTTTGTCGGAATGTATTTCCAATTGCGAGAGCTGCAGATATTCAAAATCTTAGCTAATGGTTTGCAACGAAGATTTTGTGTCGAACTTGAGGCGCTCTCAACCAGTAAAGAACAGTAGTGCTCTCTTACGAAAAATGACGATTGCATGTTTTGTAATCTGACTCTTCAACGATGAAATTAGCTATTTGCCCGCCTTAGACAGCTTCTTGCAGCTCCAAGTTAGGGATCTTCAATCGCTTTATTTGTGCGACTCGGACTTTACCCATCAAAAACTTGACCGACGCGGTGTTATCTGTGTAGGCTATCCTGAGAAAAGCTACTGTCGAGAGCCTAAACTTTGAGGCGTCTGTAAATTGTGGAGATCTCTAGTTACTGTTTATGTTCCGATGATCAAGTTTTGAGGCACGTAAAGTGTTTCAAAAGTTTTGATTTCGTTTTTCCTTTCAATGAAATCTGGAATTAAGGAAAGTTCGATTACTTTGTCCAATTTCGGGACTTGACTTCAAACTGACTGAAGTATTATTCTCAATCGAATGGTTAGAGGTGCTGCAAAACCAAGAGGGTCAAAGATTGAAGCCACAAAACTCACAAAATCCGTTGGGTCATTTCTTTTTTGGGCTGAAAGTTTTGAAAAAATGTCTTATCAAGTATATGTGTCCGTAATCGGATCCCATGGAAGTCCAAGAACACGTTGCTGCTGGGGTTTGCTGTTGTGCTGGTCCACAAATAGCGGCGAATCAGTCAGTTCTAGCAACGACTGATCGTTTGAGTTACACTTTGTGAGGTTAAATCCTCCAAAGGAGAGAGTTTTCAAATATCAGACCTTATTGGATGAGCTTCATCTGGCATTGATGTCGAAATATACAAATCGTCCATGTGAATATTTCTTTCAATAAATTTTCTGAAAGGCTGGTACTTATCTTGATTGTCCATTGAAATTTATGGACTTTTTTAATTAGCTTGTCAGTGTTACGGTCTCCCAGTGATAGCGGAAGAACTTTTTTTATATGTAGCTACCTCATTTCAATCCTCTAAAAATCCCATCTACATTCTAAATCAATTGCAACCTTCTAGCTATCAGAAGACCGTGGTTTGACTATTAGTATCTACTTCACCTAATTAGTATCTAATTCGGGAAGCTAACTAAATAACCCGTCCATTCGTATTGTTTAGAAGTTTTAATTTGCATGCCGCGTTCTGAATTACAACCAATTTCCTCTGAGACTACTTTCATTCAGTTTAATTGAAATGTTTTCAATAGCTTAACTATCATGTCTTAGCTCAACCCAAGTTATGCCTAGTTTCACTCATGTTCCATTCACTACTTCAATGTTGCAAAATAAAAGCTATACCATTTTAGTTTCTGGATCTTTTCTCAAAAGTTAAGTTTTCTCGCGATCATAAGCAGCGTGACCAACTCCCTTTTCCAGGGGTTGGCCTGGCGAATTGCGCCACGTTCCAGTGGCAGTCTCGGGGTTTTCTTTGCTTTCTCGGGCCTAAACGCTTAAAAGTAGTTCCAAAGTCACCCTAGAGTCACCCGGGGTCATTGTCTCTTATTCGGCATAAAAAACCCATAAGGTTCCTATATGCCAAGTTTCATCCATTTCCCATTGGTACTCATTTTCTAAGGTTCAGTATCTCTTTTCCCGGGAAGGGGCTATCAAGATCGGAAGGAGTCGCCGGAAAGGTTTTATTCACAAGGGGTCTTTCGTTGTTTGTATCTAGCGTCTAACGCTGCAATAAAATCATCAAGTCCTTGCTAATTATTCTGCATATTTTCCCTATTCTCGGTCTAAGGGTTGTTTTCTCTAAAAACTATGTACTTCCGGTCTAACCGTTGGATTTAGCAGCTCAAATTCTAAAATGTGATGTACCTTGTCACTACCTTTCATATCTCAAAACCTCAGCTTCCACCCATCACCTGGGGTCGGAAAATTGCAACAGAAGTCCGGTGCGTTGGAGGGGACGCGAAGGTTTTCCCTTCCGAATTTGATGAAACGGGACTCAATGAACCTAAGCTTAAAGGAGTGTTTGTTGTCATATTAATTTTTTCTAAGAAATAATTACGGATTATTAGTGAAGTTAGGGATGTTACCGTTTTTTACAGTTTACCTTCCCTTTTGGATAAGTATGGCATGATTTGCAGTAAGTTTCGAACCAAATGTATTTGTTGAATTGGGCAATCAGTTAAAAAGCTTCGCAATCTCGTATGCTACGGTAACAGTGTTTTCTAAAGAATTTTAATCCAAATTTTAACTTTGAAATTTTAATTTTGGTTGTTCTGAATCACCTATTACTCACCTAGTAATCACTCCACTGAGCTTATGAAATATCGCAGCACACATTTTTATCCCTCCATAAACTCAAGCTAATGCTGTCTGAGAAAAATCCTAAGTCTTACATAGTATATATTGAAAAAAGAGGCGTACAGAAAAGTTTTAGGGATGCTTGGCTGAAAAGGATGTTTTCAAAAGGTTTACACCATCCACGTTTGACCCACTAATCCCTAATTTTGCTTTTAAAGGCTTCGAAACCTCCCAAAAATTGTTAAAACTGATTTTTTTATTGAAAACTTCGGACAGCTCAAAAGTTTCGTGGCAAAATAAGGTCTTTATAAAGTTTTAGGGGGCTCAGAAAATAAGTTTGGTCGAACGAAAAAAAGACCGTCGGATATTTCGATTTGTTTTTCGAAAAACTACAACTTCCAGTGGCGCGTGCATAGGATTATTTTGAGAAAGTGCTCGAAAGGAGCTATAAGAACAGCAAAAGTCGAAAGGTCAAATCTCTCAAGAGGTAAAAAAAAACATTCAATGGACCGATGGACGCGAAAATTAATAAAAACAAGAAACATGACCGTAATTGTCATTGTGATTAAATACAAAACAAAAGTGAACCTTTTTATTTTTGTAAAGAAAAGAACAAAATTAAAATTTTTAAAGCAATAGTAATTTGTTTCAATAAAGAAGTTTTTGTTGACAGTTAAAATTGAAATGGATTCAACATTATGATGTCCAAGGCTGTTGAATTTAGTTCACTCCGGCCTCCGCCTCTCCTCCGCCCAATCTGAGGGGTCATCTATGGTGCATATCCATGGCTGTGATTCACAGATGATATGTTTGCGGAACCATCTGAACGTGATTGCCCCTCTGATATCATTTCCGGGGATCTTCAGTATACCCATGCCTTTAGTTTAAAAAAAGCTGTTCAACTTAGTGCATAACTTTTTGAATGAAACTAAATATGCAAAAAAAAACAACAAAAGTAAAAGCCAATTCTTTTCCTTGCGTATTAAAAAAAAATTAAAACTTTTTAAGATACAGGTTGGAAAATTAGCAAATGCTAGATGAAACTGGAAGGATTTAGCTAACCAGATAAAAATTTTGTTTTGAAAGCGCAAAATCGCCAGTATATCATAACTAGTTACTAGTTTCAAATGTGTTCTTGCTGTGGAAATATCCTTGCAAAGAACCCAAGTAAATTTAACATATGGGCTCATACTGGCTGATGGTTAAAATAAGCGAACAAGGAAGCTGCTCAAGCAAATAGTACAGAAAAAAACTGCTTCAATCTACGCATAGGATTTTCATAAGCAGTTTTGTTGTCTCTAAAATTTGTCCATCATATATGGTAGAAGCGCCTAAGACCTTTTCATGTCTATATTGTCAAAACATACGATTGTTTTTTGAAGCTGGACAAATTAATTTTTTCAATTCTTTTGTTTGTCTTTCCCTGGAATAAAATGTAAGTCAACCAACCCCATCAGCTTCTCAAAGAACCAATTTGAGCCAATAAACTCAAATTCCTCAGAAACTATTCATAATCTACTGGCTTTGAAACTATTCAAACTCTAATGGCTATTTTACGCCGTCATCAACGTGAAGAAAAAATTGGTTCAATTGTTAATTGAAATCAAAAAGTTGTAATTTCTGTCCCGTGACCGAAAACACTATTTTTTTTCTGAACTGATTTCAAAAGTAAGTTCAACACGTTAAATAAATAAATTTAAGGATTGGTTTTTCGAGTACCACTGGAGAAACATTTCATCGCATTCTGTCTGCATAAAGCCATCAACGACTAGAGACTTGGAGATGGTTTCTGACAAACTTGATGGGTAAATACAGGGGCGGATCTAGGATTTTCTCGAGGGGGGGGGGGCGGATTTTCAAAAAATTTTGACGACCTTTTTTTTAGGTCGATCAGATTGATTTTCCGAGCTCTCCCAGAGCAGTAAAAAGACCCTGTTTTGGCCAAATTTTCTGCGCCGCAGGCAAGTTTTTGAAAAAACAGGTCAAAAAAGCCGTTTTTGGGCACTTTTTGGAAAATTTTGACAAAAAAAACGCGTTTTTTTTTGGCGCGCGCTCGCCCTCAAAATTAGTATATATTGGCGCCAAAGGCGCCTTTAGAAAAATTTTAGGGTCGGTCGGCCAAAAATGGATTTCTTAAAAAGTATCGAATCCCTGAAAAAGTTCGAATCCCTGAAGGGGGGCGTCCGCCACCGCCGCCCCCCCCCTAAATCCGCCCCTGGGTAAATATTTCTACCAATCAGTCATTATATCATGAAAGTAGCCCACGACTCGTATACAAGTGCATAAATTTTATCTCAAATGCAAGGCTTTTACTCTTAGATTTTTTCGTTATCAAGGAATACGTTGAATTATGTTTATTTATTTATTTCAAAATACCAGTTTCTACCAACTGCATCACGTTTTTCTGACACATTAAATTTTTTTCGAGTAAGCGAGTTTATAAAGTTGTTAATATGATAAAAAGCATTTACAGCGACAAAATATGGTTTTTCACGGTTACAACGGGATGAAAATGGGTTAATTTCTAGCGCTTCAAGCTAATAAAAAAAATTTTAATGCAGATGTAACAACAGTGTTTTTGAAACCCGTAAAAAACATGGAAGTGTACGAAGTAAAATGTTAATTTTTTAGGGGTTAGGTCAGCTCATTTACTTTCTGTGGACGAAAAAAAATGTTGCTGCAGAAGGTTCTGAAAATTGAGAAATTAAATTAGAAAAAACCTCTTCAATCAATTTGGAATGGTTTCTAAGGCGGATTAGATCGCCGCTTACGCATTAATAGCACTAAGTATATCGCGCGTTAATTGTCCCAAATTGGCCAAAACAGCAACCATTAAACCCCATATGACCTTACAAAAAATGATGACAGATGATACATTTTTTTTTAAATGGAGCTCAGAACAACATTTTTTCGGATTACAAAAAAAAACTCCGTTAAAAATGGCTAGTTAAAAAGTCGAAATGTGTCTGGAGAAAAAACCACTCCGAGCACAAACATTCCGTCACTTTCTTTGAAAGCCAGAACAATAATCGCAGTAGTAACGGTAGTAACGGCTCACTTGTGAAAAATTACCGCGAAAATTTTGGAAAGTAGTTTGTTTATTTTAATCAATTGATGCCAGTAGGTTTTATCGAATGTTAATTGCTTTATCTGGCTGGTGTTTTTGTAGTTACGGCATTATCGTGTGCTAATTTCTTGTAGGTTTTGAGTGCGTCAGCTTAACATCTGCACAATTAACAGCAAATTGCGCTTACATACAGTTTCCTAGACTTTTTAATACCTTAGGGTACAAAGCTAAACAACAAATGGATTACATTTTTTAAAATGATTGTTTTCAAAGACCATTTCAGTTATCATTTGCTGACGAATTAAAAATGTTGAAAATTGGGATATAATAAGCAGATAGTTGTAAGATTGTGGATAAACCTAAAAAAAAACTGAAAAATTGATTAAAATTTTTTCGCGAATTTACCATCGCTTTCAAAGCTTAGGAAGTTCGCAAATTGAATCAACTTTCAAAACTAAAAATCAGGCACGCTATTTCGCGTCATTCAAATTTCTGTTGACTTTCGAAACAAAAACAAAATTGGCCTTATCAGGGCAAAGCCTTGAATATCCCGACTGCCTTTTAATTTGTATGAAGCAGTAATAACGTGAAAAAACTAAATGTAATAAAAAAAAAATTGAAAAATTCGAGAAATTTTGTGAGAATTTTCTCCCCACACGCCATATAAAGTACAAAGTAATATGTTTCGCTCCTAGTAACAAAACTATTATAGCAAAAAGCTTCTTTAAACCAATTTGGAACGATTTCTAAGACGGATTAAATCTCCGCTTACGTGTTAATAGCAAGAATTATATCGCGCGTTAATTGTACCAAATTGGTCAAAATGGCAATTTTAAACCCCCCATAAGTTTACAAAAAATCAATCACATGTGAAATAGTTTTTTTTAAATTTAAGCTCATGACAAATATACCTTTTAAATGATATAAGAAATTTCTGTCAAAAATGGCTAGTTAAAAAATCGAAATTTGTCTGAAAAAATAAAAAATCAGAAAATATCCGTTACTTTCGTTGCGAAAGTCGGAACAAAAACAAACCGTGAAAAAAGTCACGTTATTAAAAAAAATCAACTTGACGTTTAGAAAAATATATGTATAACTATTGTTTATAGAAACGTTTCTATATCAACTAGCCTCTCAATGAAAATCAACTTGACCTTAAAAAAAGTATATTTTTTATAGATTTTGTTAACAAAATGGTTTCTATATCAACTACAGTTCCATTTGCGCATCAGTTGTAACACTGGTCGTTTGTTTCTTACTGTCTCTTGATTAAAAAAAATTGGGGCAGGGCTAGTATACGTTAGACAGGTGGAACAAAAAAATGGTTCCAGTTTGCAAATCTTTATCAGTATCTTTAAACAGACCAGAAAACAATTTTCAGTAAATTTTAAAGATTCCCAATTTCTCTCATTATCCCTCGCGTTCTAGCCCAGAATAAAGAACCAACAAGGAACCAAAAAAAAAGTATAAAAAAAATATAAGTTCAATGTTAACAACCTTTCTCCACGGGGAGGACGAACTGTTCGTTAAGGTAGAATTCTCCCGACATTTTCAGCTGGCCAGGTCCAAAACCGATCTCAGTGATGACATTGTAACACAATTTAGAAATGTAAGTGGCCTGCAATATAATTGTACTTTGGTATTCTGTTAACTTGCATAATTTAAAAATAAGTTAGCATCGTATTCTTTTGTGATTTGTCAATTGATAAGTTACAAAACGAGTATCAACAATTTTTTTTTGCATTTGAAAAAATGCATTTAGTCGAAAAAAAATCAGGATAGTATAAGCATTATAACTGATAGTTTAGATGTAAAGCCTGTAATAGAAGTCTGTCGTTCGCGACCACGAAGTTCAGTCTAAACAAGGTATGCGGAGCGACTTAACAAAGTCTTTTCTTCAGTAGCGCGGACCCCGACTCGGGTTGTTATTTTTAACGGAGCTTTTTGATTTCAAAAACATCCTGAAAATGCAATAAGTTCGCGATGTGATTGATGAGTTGGATAACGGTGCTAGTTTATACCTGTCGAAATTAGTAATAAGTAATTTTTCTCAAATTATCTATAGAAAAGCAGAAACGAGTTTTTCCGCTCAGAGAGACATCAACATGGATCTGCAGATGCACTGGTGATCTCACAGGCTTTTCTAAAGTTACTAAAAAGCATTTGTACATTTTTTTGCCGCAACACAATTTATTATTATTATTTTTATTACCTGTATCCAGTTGACCTGTTTGTCCTCTGGGGCGTAGAAGTCGAACAACAGATCCAAATACTCCTCCGGACTCACTCCTTTCTCCTGGCCTTGAGTCTGGTAGATGTATTTCTGGAAGCTACAGCAAATATCTGCAGGCACGCAAAGCAAATTCGAATCAAGTAGAAAATCCTCCCCTTAAATGAACACAGTTAAGATCCTTCACACCAGCGTTGAATTTGGATTGATCTTGGAGCGCGTAAAATAAACGATTCTGATTTGCTAAAATTTCCAAGATAGAAGCAAGTTAAAATCGCGCCCCTAAACTGCTTTGGGGAAGGCCCGAGTGAATCGTGATGTCTCGAATTTCTCGACCAAATTTTGGTATGTTTTGATTTTCTCGGCCCAAAAAAAAGTTTCGACTTTGTTCGACCCAGTTCAGATGCGCTTCGAGTTTCTCGACCAAAATTCGAAATGTTTCGACTTTTTTCAACGGTCTCGACCAACGCTTTTCAAAACTTTGTTTGTTCGACCATTTTGTTTGCTCGACCCTTATTTTGTTGCCTTCAATTGCTTTGGTGGATCTGAAAACAATCTGAAAACTTTTAAAATTTTTATAGCAAAAAATGAGGCTTTTCACTAATGGCTTTTAATTAATTCATGTTCGTATTGCTTCAATATTTTGTCAATGGTCTTAGGTTTTTAGGTTTAATTGATTGGCTTATAATTCAGTTTTTGCCCTAATTTACTCGCAAACAGCGGTGTTTTGGTAAATTTCGAACAGGTTTTAGTCAACAATTGAACTCTGTACAGATGATTTGTAATTAATTCAAGTGCCAAGGCTTTATTTTGTCTTTAGATATAGTAGTCGGCCTTGCTGGTACTCGGCTTTGCTTGGCTGGAGAAAAAAGATGGTTCCTTTGGTGAGCTGTCTAGCTGGATAGGTTCCGCCACCGTACATCTAAAAGTTATGGTCCAGGTAAAGTGCTGAGCTGTTCTGCGACCGCCGGTCCGCTTGACGGTGTCGTGGCCGTTTGTGCGAATGTTTCTTAACCTGTAAAACTCAAGTCAAGGTTATGATCCGCGGTTATACTCTGGCAATTAGGAGCAATTTTGTTCGAAACGTCGTCGAAGTAATCGTCAAATAACCAAATCCAAGAATTAAGGTTCAATAAGTAACAGGAACGTGAAGTATTCTGGGATGACACGGGTTTTACTACAACTTCCATTGGGAGCAGAGTAACGCCTGAGGTCGGAGCCATTCTGGTTGGGCACAGGGTTGTCTGAAATGGAAATGTCCGTGGAACTTCTTCGGTGAAAAAACTTTCCTTTTCCCGGCTAAACTAGAGAAATTGTTAGTGCCACTCCCCATGGTTGTCGAAAGAAAGTAACAAAACTTTCGAGGGATCTGGGAGCATTTTTTTTTGTCAGCTAGGTCTGATTTAAATAAAATGAAATCACTTTCAAGCTTGACTGTATGATCCCAAGAGTCGATGATTGCTTCCTTGACGAGATTAAAATATGGTTCTCCATTTTCCCGTTAGTCGTCTTGTGTAAAAATTACTTTTTCGTGCTGAAATCAACTTTTTCTGTATTTTTCGGCGTCGTTGGATTCCGGGGTTAGGGGTCGTGCAATTTTTTGCAAACTTCGAGGCCAAAGGAACGTTGTCCTCCAATTCTGCAGACGATTCCAAGTCGGCATCTGCGTTTCCGTCATCTGTCCTATCGTGCAGTTCCAGTTCTTGATTGATTGTTCTTGATCTGAAAATTCAAAGAAAATCAGGTTTCTTCCTCCAGTGTTCCCGAGTCCGTTAAAGTGTGTTTCCGAAAAGAAGTAAATCCGATAAAAAACTGTTCAGTAATTTTCAGTTTCCAGATGATTTTTTTAATCGAAGCGCTGAAGGTCGGCTTTGATAATTCGTACGATATAGAAAACAAATTAGATTTCATAGTTTATACAAGCCTGTCTACCACCCCGTTGGATGTATGATCTTCCACTGTACAATAAATAGTTTCAATTGTGAATTTTGGCAGAATTTACAAAATTGTGAGGTATAAAGCATGACCCATGTTTGACTTAAATTTTTTTGAAATCCGTGAAGATGTCAATAATCGTCTGAAATTGGGGTAACTGAACTTGAGGAAGTGTTGTTAACTAATTTTGCGGACGTGCATTCGGTAACGTGATTGATGCATAGAAGGACACAATTTTTTTTCCCCAGAAAACATCTAATGGTCCGGCAGACTCCAATTTTACTTTCTCGTTCGAGAATGACACATCCAGAACTTAAGCCGTCTGTTCCGCTCCCAACAATATTTTAGTATTCTTACCACATATTCAGCAGTCTTTGCAGGACTTGCCCTGGCAGTATATCTTTCGATAAATGTGTGGCCACCAGATATACTCAGCCAGAAGTTTCATCCCGAACTGCACGGGGTGAGTCTCGTAGAGCATAGAGCTGAAGAACTGAAGGCTCCCCAAATTGCCTCTGTTATGACAAACTTATTAACCAAAAATAGGAGCTCGTCTACTCTATGACGATCCTTCTCAGAGTGTCTCATGTATATTCCAAGTGTGCTCATCGGTCCGTCACTCTGGATGGTTTTGATCAGGTCGCAGATGATTTGCAGTTTGCGATCAGGTCGCAGTTATCATCAGGTCCATCTTTAAACTTAAGGGCTTTATTGTGTACCTCTTGGACAATTACTATGTTTTGATTTTTGGGCTTTCTCTGTTCGTTGGCTCTCGTTTAACCAGATGAGATGAAGGAACGTTTTTTCGTAAATGAAACGTTATTAAAAACAAATTTTGAGTTTTCGAGGGGTAAGCAACTAGATGAACAATTCTCCGAACTAGCCTGAAAATTATTGCAAATGTTCATTGACTGAACATATACGAGATAATAGCAGCAATATGTCCAAGCTTCAATGCAACTATTGCGCTCTCGTTGAAAGTTCTACCAAACAGACTGCTCGACTTTTCAGCTTGCCACGGGATCATATTCATGTTAATTGCCTTTACAGCGACCGACAACCAATCAACAAAAATAGTATTAACAGAACTAAAACAGAAACCTTTATATAATTTTCCCAAAATTTGTCTGAAGCAATTACGACACAAACTTTGTCAAAATAGGAGGAAGGTACGGTTTTGCCAGAAGGAATACTAGATGTAAGATTATGTAGAAATATTGTCTTACCAAGGTGAATGGGGATTTTCAAAATCAGAAAAAAGAAAAACCGTTTGCCCAATGGGTTAGTCTACTGTCCATAGTGATGTTACTATGATTTGGTGAAAGAGCTGACAGTAACAACAATTTCAATTTCGGGTTCAGAGCCATAGTGATAGTTTCAAATGTTTGGCGTCCCATACTACGCCTAAAAACTCCAAATCGTTTGTCGAATATTTCGATACACGGCCATAAGGAAATCTTGGAGAGAATGCAATCGTTTTATACTCCCTGTTGAAATTGTTCAAGGTTAGCACCCAATATGCGAGGCGTCTGTCTTGAGTCTTGTTTTTTCTTTTATGGCGATGTGGCCTTTTTCTGTAATAATTAAAATTTCGGTTTTCAACTTCTTTAATGCCATTGAGTGGCTTTTGTCCCAGTGATACATTATTCATTTTTTTAGCAGAAATTGTAACGCGAACTCAAATTCGAAAGATTTGGGACCAATTCAACCTATCGGTTCATAAAATCTAAAATGGAAAGAAAATCGGAGATATTTTTTGGTTTTGGGAGGTTTTTCATTACGTCTGCTTTACCGACCAAAAGCCGAACACTGGCTTTAGAATTTTTAAAACCCAACCATTTTGTTTTTTTTTAAAATGCAAATTTTCCCCTTTTTATCGCGATATTGCTTTTTTCTAGCACAGTAAAATTTCGGTGCACAAAAGTTCTATGTTTTCCTATGATTTCTTCTAGGTTATTAGTATATCGTCTACATAACAGTTTGTGAACGTTCCCCTTTTTAAAGGCCAGCCCACGACTCTTTGAAACTCATTAGGCATTTTTGTCCTGTCCATATAAACAGTTTAAAAGTGGCACGTGATTTTGGTGCCGTTTCCTAAAATGCTAAAGTACATTATTTTCTTGCTTTCTCGCATAACTTAAGTTGACTATATGCAGTTTTGAGCTTGATTCTACCAAAGCCTACCCACTGGTCGGGTTTTTTAATAGCTGAAATGCAATTGTTTTAGTCAGTTCGTGTATATTTGGCATGGAATTTTTGTTTTTGAAAATCTGATCATTGACTAGTTTTTTGAATCTAGTGCCAATTTAAACGAGCCATCTCTCTTTCTAATGATTTAATCAGACTTACTGAGGAAATAAGTTATCGAGGGGTAAGCAATTAGATGAACAATTTTCAGAACTAACATAAGAAATATTGCAAATTGTCAGTTGCATATTGACTGAGCAATACACGAGATAATAGCAACAATATTTCTAAGCGTAAATGAAACTATTTCGTGCTCGTTAATATTTCTGTCTAACAGATTGCTCCATTTTTACACTTGCCCTCGGATCCTATTTGTTTTAATTGTTTTTACAGCGACCGACGTTCGATCAACAGAAAAAGTATTAACAGAATTGATACAGGTCCCCTTAGATAATTTTCCTGAATTTTGTCTATGGCAACTACGAAAAATTTTTCGGCAAAATAGGAGGAAGCCACCTCTTTGCCAGAAGTAAAGGTAGATATAAGTTTTGTATAATCGAAAAGAAATGAAAACGTTAGCCAATGGGTTAGTCTTCTGTCCATTGTGGTGTTACTATGATTTGGTGAAAGAGCGAAAGTTCGAGAGTTTTTGTAGAAATCATCTCCCCATACGCCATATGAAGTAAAAAGTAATATGTTTCGCTCCTACTAACAATTAAACTATGGCAAATAGGTTTTTTTAACCTATTTGGAACGATTTTTAGGCTGGATTAAATCTCCATTTACGCGTTAATAGCAAAAACTATATCAAACGTTAATTATACCAAACTCGCCAAAATGGCAATCGTTAAACCCCCATAAATGTACAAAAATCAATCACAGGTGAAAATTTTTTTCAAATTTAGGCTTTTGACAAACAAATCTTTTGAAAGATAAAAGAAAACTTTGTCAAAATTATCTAGTTTAAAAGCCGAAGTTTGTCTAAGGAAAAAAATCAACCCGAGCACAAATACCCGTTTCTTTTGTCGCGAAAGTCGGAACAAAAACATACCACGAAAAACACATTTTATTTAAAAAACTAACTTGACGTTTAGAAAAATATATGTATAACTATTATTTATATATCAACAAGCCTCTCAATGAAAATCAACTTGACCTTTAAAAAAGTATATTTTTTATAGAATTTGTTAATAAAATGATTTCTATATCAACTACAGTTCCATTTGCGCATCAGTTGTAACACTGGACGTTTGTTTCTTACTGTATCTTGATAAAAAAAATTGGGGCAGGGCTAGTATACGTTTGACAGGTGGAACAAAAAAATGGTTTCAGTTTGCAAATCTTTATCAGTATCTTTAAACAGACCAGAAAACAATCTTAAGTAAATTTTAAAGTTTCCCAATTTCTCTCATTTTCCAAAGTTGTTAAAAAGCATTTGTACGTTTTTTGTCTCAACACAATTTATTATTATGATTTTTTTTACCTGTATCCAGTTGACCTGTTTGTCCTCTGGGGCGGGGAATTGTTTGTCCCCTGGCAATTAGGAACATTTGTGGGGCGTATTGCTCCATTATTTTGCCAATGTCCTTAGTTTTTTAGGTTTAATTGATTGGCTTATAATTCAGTTTTTGCCCTAATTTACTCGCAAACAGCAGTATTTTGGTAATTTTTGAACAGTTTTTAGTCAACAATAGAACTTTGTACAGATGATTTGTAGTTAATTCAAGTGCCCAGGTTTTCTTTGTTGCTCATATATTTAGATATAGTAGTCTGCCTTGCTGTTAGTCGGCTTCGCTTGGCTGGAGATAAAAGATGGTTTCTTTGGTGAGCTCTCTAAGGACTGTGTCGCCTCCGCTTTGTGCGAGTGTCTCATAATCTTTACTAAACAAGTCAAGATTATGATCCGCGGTAATATCCTGGCAACTAGGAGCAATTGTTTTCGAAATGTCGTCGAAGTAATTGTCAAATAACCAAAACCAAGAATTAAGGTTTAATAAGTAACAGGAGGTCGGAGCCATTCTGGTTGGGAACAGGGTTGCCGGAAGTGGAAATGTCCGAGGCGCTTCTTCGGTAAAAAAATTTTCCTTTTCCGGCTAAACTAGGTAAATTGTTTGTGCCATTCCCCATGGGTGTCGAATGTAATACAAATTTTCAGGGACCTGGGAGCAACTTTTTTGTCAGCTAGGTCCTATTTAAAGAAAATGAATTCACTTTGAATCTTGACTGTATGATCCCTAGTGTCGATTAATCCTTGACGAGATCAAAATTTGGTTATCCATTTTTCGACTTGGTCGTCTTTGTGTGAAAATTACTCTCTAAGATCTACTTTTTTTGTAATTTTCGTCCTTGTTAGGCTCGGGCTCCGGGAGTTACGGGTCGTGCGATTTTCTGCAAAATCGAGGCCAAAGGAAAGTCGTCCTCCAATTCTGCAGACGGTTCCAAGTCGGCATCTGCGTTTCCGTCATCTGTCCCATCGTGCAGTTCCAGTACTTGATTGATTGTTTTTGATCTAAAATTTCAAAAAAAATCAGGTTTCTTCTTCTAGTGTTCTCGGTTCGGGTAATCTGTCTTTCTGAAAGATAGTAAATCCAATGGAAAACTGTTTAGTAATTCTAGTGTTGAAGGTTGGCTTTAGTAATTCGATATAGAAAATAAGTTAGATTTCACAGTATGTACAAGCCTTTCTACCACCCTTTTGGATGTATGATATCCCACCGTACAATATTACTTTCAATTTTGAATTTTGGCTGAGTTATTCAAAATTGTGAGATAAAAGCCTGACCCATGTTTGACTCTAATTTTTCTTGAAATCCGTGTTGTCAATAATCGTTTAAAAATGAGATAAATGAACTTGAGGAAGTGTTGTTAACCACCTTTGCGGACGTCCATTTGGAAACTTGGTCAAATTGGAAATTTGGAAATTTGGAAATTTGGAAATTTTTCCCCAGAAAGCGTTCCATGGTCCTGCAAACTCCAATTTTTTTCCTCGTTCGCGAATGACAGATCCGGAAGTTTAGCCGTCTGCTTCATTCCCAACAAAGCTTCAAGATTCTTGCCGCTTTTTCAGCACTCTGTGCAGGACTTGACGTGGTATTATATCTGTCGATAAATGTGTAGCCACCAGATATACTCGGCCAGGAGTTTAATCCCGAACTGTCCGGGGTGAGCCTCGTAGCGCATAGAAGCGAAGGCTCCTCAAACTCCCACTGATATGGCAAATTTTTTAAACAAAATTAGTAGTTCGTCTATTCTGTGACGATCCTTCTCAAAGTTTCTTATGTATTTTCCAAGTATGCTCTTCGGTCGGTCATTCTTGATGGTTTTGATCAGGTCGCAGATGATTTGCAGTTGCGATCAGGTCGCAGTTTTCATCAGGTCCATTTTTAAACATAAGGGTTTTGTTGTGTACCTCTTGGAAAATTACTATATGTTTTGATTTTTGGGCTTTCTCTGTTCGTTGGCTCTCGTTTAACCAGATGAGATGAAGGAAAGTTTTTTCGTAAATGAAACGTTATTAAAAACAAATTTTGAGTTTTCGAGGGGTAAGCAACTAGATGAACAATTCTCCGAACTAGCCTGAAAATTATTGCAAATGTTCATTGACTGAACATATACGAGATAATAGCAGCAATATGTCCAAGCTTCAATGCAACTATTGCGCTCTCGTTGAAAGTTCTACCAAACAGACTGCTCGACTTTTCAGCTTGCCACGGGATCATATTCATGTTAAATGCCTTTACAGCGACCGACAAACAATCAACAAAAATAGTATTAACAGAACTAAAACAGAAACCTTTATATAATTTTCCCAAAATTTGTCTGAAGCAATTACGACACAAACTTTGTCAAAATAGGAGGAAGGTACGGTTTTGCCAGAAGGAATACTAGATGTAAGATTATGTAGAAATATTGTCTTACCAAGGTGAATGGGGATTTTCAAAATCAGAAAAAAGAAAAACCGTTTGCCCAATGGGTTAGTCTACTGTCCATAGTGATGTTACTATGATTTGGTGAAAGAGCTGACAGTAACAACAATTTCAATTTCGGGTTCAGAGCCATAGTGATAGTTTCAAATGTTTGGCGTCCCATACTACGCCTAAAAACTCCAAATCGTTTGTCGAATATTTCGATACACGGCCATAAGGAAATCTTGGAGAGAATGCAATCGTTTTATACTCCCTGTTGAAATTGTTCAAGATTAGCACCCAATATGCGAGGCGTCTGTCTTGAGTCTTGTTTTTTCTTTTATGGCGATGTGGCCTTTTTCTGTAATAATTAAAATTTCGGTTTTCAACTTCTTTAATGCCATTGAGTGGCTTTTGTCCCAGTGATACATTATATATTTTTTTAGCAGAAATTGTAACGCGAACTCAAATTCGAAAGATTTGGGACCAATTCAACCTATCGGTTCATAAAACCTAAAATGGAAAGAAAATCGGAGATATTTTTTGGTTTTGGGAGGTTTTTCATTACGTCTGCTTTACCGACCAAAAGCCGAACACTGGCTTTAGAATTTTTAAAACCCAACCATTTTGTTTTTTTTTTTAAATGCAAATTTTCCCCTTTTTATCGCGATATTGCTTTTTTCTAGCACAGTAAAATTTTGGTGCACAAAAGTTCTATGTTTTCCTATGATTTCTTCTAGGTTATTAGTATATCGTCTACATAACAGTTTGTGAACGTTCCCCTTTTTAAAGGCCAGCCCACGACTCTTTGAAACTCATTAGGCATTTTTGTCCTGTCCATATAAACAGTTTAAAAGTGGCACGTGATTTTGGTGCCGTTTCCTAAAATGCTAAAGTACATTATTTTCTTGCTTTCTTGCATAACTTAAGTTGACTATATGCAGTTTTGAGCTTGATTCTACCAAAACCTACCCACTGGTCGGGTTTTTTAATAGCTGAAATGCAATTGTTTTAATCAGTTCGTGTATATTTGGCATGGAATTTTTGTTTTTAAAAATCTGATCATTGACTAGTTTTTTGAATCTAGTGCCAATTTAAACGAGCCATCTCTCTTTCTAATGATTTAATCAGACTTACTGAGGAAATAAGTTATCGAGGGGTAAGCAATTAGATGAACAATTTTCAGAACTAACATAAGAAATATTGCAAATTGTCAGTTGCATATTGACTGAGCAATACACGAGATAATAGCAACAGTATTTCTAAGCGTAAATGAAACTATTTCGTGCTCGTTAATATTTCTGTCTAACAGATTGCTCCATTTTTACACTTGCCCTCGGATCCTATTTGTTTTAATTGCTTTTACAGCGACCGACGTTCGATCAACAGAAAAAGTATTAACAGAATTGATACAGGTCCCCTTAGATAATTTTCCTGAATTTTGTCTATAGCAACTACGAAAAATTTTTCGGCAAAATAGGAGGAAGCCACCTCTTTGCCAGAAGTAAAGGTAGATATAAGTTTTGTATAATCGAAAAGAAATGAAAACGTTAGCCAATGGGTTAGTCTTCTGTCCATTGTGGTGTTACTATGATTTGGTGAAAGAGCGAAAGTTCGAGAGTTTTTGTAGAAATCATCTCCCCACACGCCATATGAAGTAAAAAGTAATATGTTTCGCTCCTACTAACAATTAAACTATGGCAAATAGGTTTTTTTAACCTATTTGGAACGATTTTTAGGCTGGATTAAATCTCCATTTACGCGTTAATAGCAAAAACTATATCAAACGTTAATTATACCAAACTCGCCAAAATGGCAATCGTTAAACCCCCATAAATGTACAAAAATCAATCACAGGTGAAATTTTTTTTTCAAATTTAGGCTTTTGACAAACAAATCTTTTGAAAGATAAAAGAAAATTTTGTCAAAATTATCTAGTTTAAAAGCCGAAGTTTGTCTAAGGAAAAAATCAACCCGAGCACAAATACCCGTTTCTTTTGTCGCGAAAGTCGGAACAAAAACATACCACGAAAAACACATTTTATTTAAAAAACCAACTTGACGTTTAGAAAAATATATGTATAAATATTATTTATATATCAACTAGCCTCTCAATGAAAATCAACTTGACCTTTAAAAAAGTATATTTTTTATAGAATTTGTTAATAAAATGATTTCTATATCAACTACAGTTCCATTTGCGCATCAGTTGTAACACTGGACGTTTGTTTCTTACTGTATCTTGATAAAAAAAATTGGGGCAGGGCTAGTATACGTTTGACAGGTGGAACAAAAAAATGGTTTCAGTTTGCAAATCAGTATCTTTAAACAGACCAGAAAACCAATTTAAGTAAGTTTTAAAGATTCCCAATTTCTCTCAAGCTTAAATGAAACTATTGTGCTCTCGTTAATATTTCTGCCTAACAGACAGTTTTCCAGCTCGCTACGGGATGTGTTTATTTTTAATTGCCTTTACAGCGACCGACGCTCGATCAACAGATATTGTATTAACAGAATTAATACAGGTCCCATTAGATAATTTTCCCGAATTTTGTCTATAGCAACTACGGCCATTTTTTGGCCAAATTAGGAGGAAGTAGCAAATTTGCCAGAAGTAAATCTAGATATGGCCACGAAGTTCAGTCTAAACAAGGTATGCGGAGCGACCTAACAAAGTCTTTTTTTCAGTAGCGCGGACCACGACCCGGGTTGTTATTTTTAACGGAGCTTTTTGATTTCGAAAACATACTGAAAATGCAATAAGTTCGCGATGTGATTGATGAGTTGGATAACGGTGCAAGTACATACCTGTCAAAATTGGTAATAGTTTATTTTTCTCAAATAATCTATTGAAAAGCAGAAACGTGTTTTTCCGCTCAGAGAGACATCAACATGGATCTGCAGATGCACTGGTGATCTCACAGGCTTTTCCAAAGTTGTTAAAAAGCATTTGTACGTTTTTTGTCTCAACACAATTTATTATTATGATTTTTTTTACCTGTATCCAGTTGACCTGTTTGTCCTCTGGGGCGGGGAATTGTTTGTCCCCTGGCAATTAGGAACATTTGTGGGGCGTATTGCTCCATTATTTTGCCAATGTCCTTAGTTTTTTAGGTTTAATTGATTGGCTTATAATTCAGTTTTTGCCCTAATTTACTCGCAAACAGCAGTATTTTGGTAATTTTTGAACAGTTTTTAGTCAACAATAGAACTTTGTACAGATGATTTGTAGTTAATTCAAGTGCCCAGGTTTTCTTTGTTGCTCATATATTTAGATATAGTAGTCTGCCTTGCTGTTAGTCGGCTTCGCTTGGCTGGAGATAAAAGATGGTTTCTTTGGTGAGCTCTCTAAGGACTGTGTCGCCTCCGCTTTGTGCGAGTGTCTCATAATCTTTACTAAACAAGTCAAGATTATGATCCGCGGTAATATCCTGGCAACTAGGAGCAATTGTTTTCGAAATGTCGTCGAAGTAATTGTCAAATAACCAAAACCAAGAATTAAGGTTTAATAAGTAACAGGAGGTCGGAGCCATTCTGGTTGGGAACAGGGTTGCCGGAAGTGGAAATGTCCGAGGCGCTTCTTCGGTAAAAAAATTTTCCTTTTCCGGCTAAACTAGGTAAATTGTTTGTGCCATTCCCCATGGGTGTCGAATGTAATACAAATTTTCAGGGACCTGGGAGCAACTTTTTTGTCAGCTAGGTCCTATTTAAAGAAAATGAATTCACTTTGAATCTTGACTGTATGATCCCTAGTGTCGATTAATCCTTGACGAGATCAAAATTTGGTTATCCATTTTTCGACTTGGTCGTCTTTGTGTGAAAATTACTCTCTAAGATCTACTTTTTTTGTAATTTTCGTCCTTGTTAGGCTCGGGCTCCGGGAGTTACGGGTCGTGCGATTTTCTGCAAAATTCGAGGCCAAAGGAAAGTCGTCCTCCAATTCTGCAGACGGTTCCAAGTCGGCATCTGCGTTTCCGTCATCTGTCCCATCGTGCAGTTCCAGTACTTGATTGATTGTTTTTGATCTAAAATTTCAAAAAAAATCAGGTTTCTTCTTCTAGTGTTCTCGGTTCGGGTAATCTGTCTTTCTGAAAGATAGTAAGTCCAATGGAAAACTGTTTAGTAATTCTAGTGTTGAAGGTTGGCTTTAGTAATTCGATATAGAAAATAAGTTAGATTTCACAGTATGTACAAGCCTTTCTACCACCCTTTTGGATGTATGATATCCCACCGTACAATATTACTTTCAATCTTGAATTTTGGCTGAGTTATTCAAAATTGTGAGATAAAAGCCTGACCCATGTTTGACTCTAATTTTTCTTGAAATCCGTGTTGTCAATAATCGTTTAAAAATGAGATAAATGAACTTGAGGAAGTGTTGTTAACCACCTTTGCGGACGTCCATTTGGAAACTTGGTCAATTTGGAAAATTGGAAATTTGGAAATTTGGAAATTTTTCCCCAGAAAGCGTTCCATGGTCCTGCAAACTCCAATTTTTTTCCTCGTTCGCGAATGACAGATCCGGAAGTTTAGCCGTCTGCTTCATTCCCAACAAAGCTTCAAGATTCTTGCCGCTTTTTCAGCACTCTGTGCAGGACTTGACGTGGTATTATATCTTTCGATAAATGTGTAGCCACCAGATATACTCGGCCAGGAGTTTAATCCCGAACTGTCCGGGGTGAGCCTCGTAGCGCATAGAAGCGAAGGCTCCCCAAACTCCCACTGATATGGCAAATTTTTCAAACAAAATTAGTAGTTCGTCTATTCTGTGACGATCCTTCTCAAAGTTTCTTATGTATTTTCCAAGTATGCTCTTCGGTCGGTCATTCTTGATGGTTTTGTTTTTCAAAATCTGATCATTGACTAGTTTTTTGAATCTAGTGCCAATTTAAACGAGCCATCTCTCTTTCTAATGAATTTTTGTTTTTGAAAATCTGATCATTGACTAGTTTTTTGAATCTAGTGCCAATTTAAACGAGCCATCTCTCTTTCTAATGATTTAATCAGACTTACTGAGGAAATAAGTTATCGAGGGGTAAGCAATTAGATGAACAATTTTCAGAACTAACATAAGAAATATTGCAAATTGTCAGTTGCATATTGACTGAGCAATACACGAGATAATAGCAACAATATTTCTAAGCGTAAATGAAACTATTTCGTGCTCGTTAATATTTCTGTCTAACAGATTGCTCCATTTTTACACTTGCCCTCGGATCCTATTTGTTTTAATTGCTTTTACAGCGACCGACGTTCGATCAACAGAAAAAGTATTAACAGAATTGATACAGGTCCCCTTAGATAATTTTCCTGAATTTTGTCTATAGCAACTACGACAAATTTTTCGGCAAAATAGGAGGAAGCCACCTCTTTGCCAGAAGTAAAGGTAGATATAAGTTTTGTATAATCGAAAAGAAATGAAAACGTTAGCCAATGGGTTAGTCTTCTGTCCATTGTGGTGTTACTATGATTGGGTGAAAGAGCGAAAGCTCGAGAGTTTTTGTAGAAATCATCTCCCCACACGCCATATAAAGTAAAAAGTAATATGTTTCGCTCCTACTAACAATTAAACTATGGCAAATAGGTTTTTTTAACCTATTTGGAACGATTTTTAGGCTGGATTAAATCTCCATTTACGCGTTAATAGCAAAAACTATATCAAACGTTAATTATACCAAACTCGCCAAAATGGCAATCGTTAAACCCCATAAATGTACAAAAATCAATCACAGGTGAAAATTTTTTTTCAAATTTAGGCTTTTGACAAACAAATCTTTTGAAACATAAAAGAAAATTTTGTCAAAATTATCTAGTTTAAAAGCCGAAGTTTGTCTGAGGAAAAAAATCAACCCGAGCACAAATACCCGTTTCTTTTGTCGCGAAAGTCGGAACAAAAACATACCACGAAAAACACATTTTATTTAAAAAACCAACTTGACGTTTAGAAAAATATATGTATAACTATTATTTATATATCAACTAGCCTCTCAATGAAAATCAACTTGACCTTTAAAAAAGTATATTTTTTATGGAATTTGTTAATAAAAAGATTTCTATATCAACTACAGTTCCATTTGCGCATCAGTTGTAACACTAGACGTTTGTTTCTTACTGTATCTTGATAAAAAAAATTGGGGCAGGGCTAGTATACGTTTGACAGGTGGAACAAAAAAATGGTTTCAGTTTGCAAATCTTTATCAGTATCTTTAAACAGACCAGAAAACCAATTTAAGTAAGTTTTAAAGATTCCCAATTTCTCTCAAGCTTAAATGAAACTATTGCGCTCTCGTTAATATTTCTGCCTAACAGACAGTTTTCCAGCTCGCCACGGGATGTGTTTATTTTTAATTGCCTTTACAGCGACCGACGCTCGATCAACAGAAATTGTATTAACAGAATTAATACAGGTCCCATTAGATAATTTTCCCGAATTTTGTCTATAGCAACTACGGCCATTTTTTGGCCAAATTAGGAGGAAGTAGCAAATTTGCCAGAAGTAAATCTAGATATGGCCACGAAGTTCGGTCTAAACAAGGTATGCGGAGCGACCTAACAAAGTCTTTTTTTTTTTCAGTAGCGCGGACCACGACCCGGGTTGTTATTTTTAACGGAGCTTTTTGATTTCGAAAACATACTGAAAATGCAATAAGTTCGCGATGTGATTGATGAGTTGGATAACGGTGCAAGTACATACCTGTCAAAATTGGTAATAGTTAATTTTTCTCAAATAATCTATTGAAAAGCAGAAACGTGTTTTTCCGCTCAGAGAGACATCAACATGGATCTGCAGATGCACTGGTGATCTCACAGGTTTTTCCAAAGTTGTTAAAAAGCATTTGTACGTTTTTTGTCTCAACACAATTTATTATTATGATTTTTGTTACCTGTATCCAGTTGACCTGTTTGTCCTCTGGGGCGGGGAATTGTTTGTCCCCTGGCAATTAGGAACATTTGTGGGGCGTATTGCTCCATTATTTTGCCAATGTCCTTAGTTTTTTAGGTTTAATTGATTGGCTTATAATTCAGTTTTTGCCCTAATTTACTCGCAAACAGCAGTATTTTGGTAATTTTTGAACAGTTTTTAGTCAACAATAGAACTTTGTACAGATGATTTGTAGTTAATTCAAGTGCCCAGGTTTTCTTTGTTGCTCATATATTTAGATATAGTAGTCTGCCTTGCTGTTAGTCGGCTTCGCTTGGCTGGAGATAAAAGATGGTTTCTTTGGTGAGCTCTCTAAGGACTGTGTCGCCTCCGCTTTGTGCGAGTGTCTCATAATCTTTACCAAACAAGTCAAGATTATGATCCGCGGTAATATCCTGGCAACTAGGAGCAATTGTTTTCGAAATGTCGTCGAAGTAATTGTCAAATAACCAAAACCAAGAATTAAGGTTTAATAAGTAACAGGAGGTCGGAGCCATTCTGGTTGGGAACAGGGTTGCCGGAAGTGGAAATGTCCGAGGCGCTTCTTCGGTAAAAAAATTTTCCTTTTCCGGCTAAACTAGGTAAATTGTTTGTGCCATTCCCCATGGGTGTCGAATGTAATAAAAATTTTCAGGGACCTGGGAGCAACTTTTTTGTCAGCTAGGTCCTATTTAAAGAAAATGAATTCACTTTGAATCTTGACTGTATGATCCCTAGTGTCGATTAATCCTTGACGAGATCAAAATTTGGTTATCCATTTTTCGACTTGGTCGTCTTTGTGTGAAAATTACTCTCTAAGATCTACTTTTTTTTGTAATTTTCGTCCTTGTTAGGCTCGGGCTCCGGGAGTTACGGGTCGTGCGATTTTCTGCAAAATTCGAGGCCAAAGGAAAGTCGTCCTCCAATTCTGCAGACGGTTCCAAGTCGGCATCTGCGTTTCCGTCATCTGTCCCATCGTGCAGTTCCAGTACTTGATTGATTGTTTTTGATCTAAAATTTCAAAAAAAATCAGGTTTCTTCTTCTAGTGTTCTCGGTTCGGGTAATCTGTCTTTCTGAAAGATAGTAAATCCAATGGAAAACTGTTTAGTAATTCTAGTGTTGAAGGTTGGCTTTAGTAATTCGATATAGAAAATAAGTTAGATTTCACAGTATGTACAAGCCTTTCTTCCACCCTTTTGGATGTATGATATCCCACCGTACAATATTACTTTCAATTTTGAATTTTGGCTGAGTTATTCAAAATTGTGAGATAAAAGCCTGACCCATGTTTGACTCTAATTTTTCTTGAAATCCGTGTTGTCAATAATCGTTTAAAAATGAGATAAATGAACTTGAGGAAGTGTTGTTAACCACCTTTGCGGACGTCCATTTGGAAACTTGGTCAATTTGGAAATTTGGAAATTTGGAAATTTGGAAATTTTTCCCCAGAAAGCGTTCCATGGTCCTGCAAACTCCAATTTTTTTCCTCGTTCGCGAATGACAGATCCGGAAGTTTAGCCGTCTGCTTCATTCCCAACAAAGCTTCAAGATTCTTGCCGCTTTTTCAGCACTCTGTGCAGGACTTGACGTGGTATTATATCTTTCGATAAATGTGTAGCCACCAGATATACTCGGCCAGGAGTTTAATCCCGAACTGTCCGGGGTGAGCCTCGTAGCGCATAGAAGCGAAGGCTCCCCAAACTCCCACTGATATGGCAAATTTTTCAAACAAAATTAGTAGTTCGTCTATTCTGTGACGATCCTTCTCAAAGTTTCTTATGTATTTTCCAAGTATGCTCTTCGATCGGTCATTCTTGAAGGTTTTGATCAGGTCGCAGATGATTTGCAGTTGCGATCAGGTCGCAGTTTTCATCAGGTCCGTTTTTAAACGTAAGGGTTTTGTTGTGTACCTCTTGGAAAATTACTATATGTTTTGATTTTTTGACTTTCTCTGTTCCGCTGGCTCTCGTTTAACCAGATGAGATGTAGAAACGTTTATTCGTAAAATAAACGTTTTTAAAAACAAAATTTGAGTTATCGAGGGATTAGCAATTCGATGAACAATTTTCCGAACGAACATGAAATTTTTTTTTGCAAGTATTAATTGACTGAGCGATACACGAGATAATAGCAGCAGTATTTCTGAGCTTAATTGAAACTATTGCCTCTCGTTAAAATATCTACCAAACAGACTGCTCGATTTTTCCGCTTGCCACGGGACCTTATTATTTTTAACTGCCTTTACAGCGACCGACGTTCTATCAACAAAAATAGTATTAACAGATTTAATACAGAATCTATTAGATACTTTTCCCGGAATTTGTCTAAAGCAAGTACAACACAGTCTTTGTCAAAATAAGAGGAAGGTGCGGTCTTGCCAGAAGGAATACTAGATGAAAGATTTTGTAAAATTTTGTCTTACCAAGGTGAAAGAGGATTTTTAAAATCAAAAAGTAGAGAAACCGTTTACCCAATGGGTTAGTTTACTGTCCATAGTGGTGTTACTATGATTTGCTGAAAGAGCTGACAGTAACCCTTAATGGTCTGAAACAGTTTCCGGTTTTCAGCCATACACATAATTTTATATGTTTGGCGGACCATACTAGGGCAAAAAATTCCAAATCGTTGATCGAGTATTTCGTTACTCGGCCATTCAAAAATCTTGAAGAGAATGCAATGGTTTTATACTCCCTGTTGGAATTAATCAAGGTTAGCACCCAATATGTGAGGCCTCTGTCTTCAGTCTTGTTTTTCATTTATGGTGAAGTGGCATTTTTCTGTAATGGTTACAATTTCTGCTTTCAATTTCTCTAAGGTAATTGAGTGGATTTTGTCCCAAGGATACACTTATTTTAAGTCAGTAGAGTTCGGAACGGCGATTTCAAAACTAAAATATTCGGGACAAAGACAAGTTATTGGTTCACAAAACAGAAAATTGATTGAAGGTCGGAGATATTTTTCGGTATTCAGAAGTTTCTTATTGCGTCTGCTTTACCGACCAAAAGCTGAACTCTGGCTTTAGGAATTCGAAACCCAACCATTCTACAATATTTTAAAAGATGCATGTTTTCCCCATTTTATAGCCATGTTTTTTGAGACAAAGATTTCGATGCTAAATTGATCTATGTTTTTTTATGGTTCCCTCATAGGCTATTACTATATCGACTTAAAAACAGTTTGTGTACGTTCTCTTTTTAAAAAAGTAGTTTTGAATCTAAAACCAACCTAAGCGAGCCGCCTTTCTTTCCAGTGATTTAAATGGACTTATCGAAGAGTTATCGAGGGGTAAGCAATTAGATAAACAAATTTCCGATCTAACATGAGAATTTTGCAAATTTTAATTGACTGAGCAATACACGAGATATTAGCACCACAATTTCTAAGCTTGAATCAATGTTTTGAGCTCTCGTTAAATTTTCTGCCTAAACACACTGCGCGATTTTTCCGCTTGCCATGGGATGTTTTTAATTCTAATTGCCTTTACAGCTACCTACGTTCGATCAACAAAAATAGTACTAACAAATATAATACAGGTTTCATTAGATAAATTTCCCGAATTTTGTCTGTAGTAACTACGATAAATTCTTCACCAAAACAGGAAAAAGCCACGGTTGTTCCAGAAGTAAACCTAGATTAAAGATTTGTGAATTCCATGTCTTTCCAAGGTCAATGAGAATTTTTAAAACCGATAAGTAAAAAACCGTTTACCCACAATGGATTAGTCTAGTGTTTTTGTGAGGTTACTATGATTTGTTGAAAAAGCTGACAGTAACGCCTTTTGGTCTGTGACAATTTCGGGCTCTCACCCATATATACAAATTTATATGTCTGGCGGCCCATACTACGGCTAAAAATTCCAAACCATTGGTCAAAAATTTCGTTACACGGGCATCTAAAACTCTTGAAGGGAATGCAATGGTTTTATACTCCATTTTGGAATTGTTCAAAGGTAGCAGCCAATATGTGAGGCGTCTTTCTTCAGTCTCGTTTTTTTTTCTTTTATGGCAAAGTGACTTTTTTCTGTAATAATTACCATTTCTGTTTTGAATTTTCAGTTTCATTGAGTGGCTTTTGTCCCAATGATTCACTAGATTTTGTTCAGCAGAAATTTAAACGGCGAACTCGAAATTGAAAAATTTGGGACAAATTACAAACATTGGTTCATGAAACCTAAAATCCAATTTTCGAAATACTGTTTCATGAACCATAAAATTGAATGAAATTCAGAGATGTTTTCCTGTTTTGGGACGTTTCTTATTGCGTCTGCTTTACTGATTAAAGCCAAACTCGGGCTATAGAATTTTGAAACTTAACCATTTTATTTTAGTTTGAAAAAATTTTTATTGCCATGTTGTTTTTTTAAGACAGAAAGAAGTTGGTGCGCAATTGGTCTATATTTTCCTCTGGTTTTCTCATATTAGTATATCGTCTACGTAATAGTTTGTGAACGGTTTCTCTTTTAAAAGTCAGTCCACGATTCTTTGAAATTGATTGGATCTTTTTGCCCTGTCCATAAAAACAGTTTAAAAGTGACACTTGCCTGTGGTGCCGCCCTCTATGATGGTAAAGTTACATTGTTTATTTGTTTTCCTCGCATAACTTAAGTTGATTCTTTGCATTTTTAAGATTGAGGTTACCAGAGCAGACCCACTGGTCGGGTTTTTTGATAGCTAAAACGCAATTTTAATTAGCAGTTTGTGTAGATTTGGCTTGTGATTTTTGTTTTTGAAAATCTTATTGTTGACTAGTTTTGATCTATTACCAATCTCGGGTTCTCAGCCACAGAGATAGTTTCATATAATTGGCGGCCAATACTACGGCTAAAGGTTCCAAATCGTTGGTCGAGTATTTCGTTACACGGCCATTTGAAAATCTTGAAGACAATGCAATGGTTTTATACTCCCTGTTGAAATTGTTCTAGGGTAGCACCCAACATGGGAGGCGTCCGTCTTCAGTCTTGTTTTTTCTTTTATGGCGAAGTGGCTTTTTTCTTTAATATTTATTGTTTCTGCTTTCAATTTCTTTAACGCCATCGAGTGGATTTTGTCCCAATGGTACACTAACTTTGATTCAGCAGAGTTCGTAACGGCGAACTGAAAATTGAAAAATTTGGTACAAATTCAAACTATTGGTTTCTTGAAACAGAAAATCGAATGCAATTCGGAGATGTTTTTCGGTATTCGAAGGTTTTTTTGCGTCTGCTTTACCGACCTAAAATCAAATTCTGGCTTAAGATTTTTGAAACCCAACCAATCTATTTACTTTTAAAAAAAGCGCATTTTTTCCGTTTTATTGCCATATTATTTTTTTTAAGACAGAAAAAACTCCTTGCACAGTTGATCTATCTTTTCCTATGGTTCCCTCATAGAGTAATAGTATATCGTCTACGAACAGTTTCTGAACGTCCTCGTTTTTGAAAGTCAGTCCACGACTCTTTGAAGTTCATTAGACGTTTCACCCTGTCCATAACACAAGCTTAAAAGTGACACGTGCCTGTGGCGCCGCCCCCTAATATGTTAGTTACTTTATTTTTGTGTTTTCTCGCTTAATTTGTTAAACAAAATTAAGGTTTCGTCTATTCTATGACGATCCTTCTCAAAGTTTCTCATGTATATTCCGAGTGTGCTCATCGGTTGGTGACTCTTCATTGTTCCTATCAGGTCGCAGATGATTCGCGTTGTGATAAGGTGCATCTTTAAACTTAAGGGCTTTGTTGGGTACCTCATGGACAATTACTAAAGTTTCTGATTTTTGGCTTTCTCTGATCTGTTGGTTCTCGTTTAACCAGATGAGATGAAGTAACGCATTATTCGTAAATGAAAATGTTTTAAAATTAAATTTTGAGTTATCCAGATTCAGCAATTAGATGAACAATTCTCCGCACTAACATGAAAATTATTGCAAATTTTATTTGGCTGAGCCACACACTAGATAGCAGCAGTATTTCTGAGCTTAAATGAAACTACTGCCTCTCCTTAAAATATCTACCAAACAGACTGCTCAATTTTTCCGTTTGCCACGGGATCTTAGTATTTTTAACTGCCTTTACAGCGACCGACGTTCGATCAACAAAAATAGTATTCACAAATATAATACAGGTTTCATTAGATAATTTTCCCGAATTTTGTCCAAAGCAACTACGATAATTTCTTCGCCAAAATAGGAAAAATCCACGGTTTTTCCAGAAGTAAACCTAGATTAAAGATTTGTGAAACCCTGTCTTTCCAAGGTCAATGAAGATTTTTAAAATAAAAAAAACCGTTTTCCCACAATGGATTAGTCTAGTGTTTTTGTGAGGTTACTATGATTTGATGAAAAAGCTGGCAGTAACGCTTTTTGGTCTGTGGCAATTTCGGACTCTCAGCCATAGAGATAAATATCAGCAAAACTTCTAAGCATATAAGAAACTATTGCGCTCTCATTAAAATCTGCCAAACAGACTGCTCGATTTTTCCGCTTGCCGCGGGATTTTATGATTTTTAATTGCCTTTACAGCGACGGAAGTTTGATCAACTAAATTGGTTTAAGGATTTAATACAAGTTCTATTAGATGTTTTTCCCGAGTTTTGTCTATAGCAACTACGACAAATTCTTCACCAAAATAGGAGGAAGTAACAAATTTGCCAGAAGTAAATCTAGAAATAAGATTTGTAAAATCCATTTTTTTCCAGGTGAATGAAAACTTTTGAAATTGAAAAATAGAAAAACCGTTTATCCAATGGGTTAGTGTACTGTCCATTGTGATGTTACTATGATTTGGTCAAAGGGCTGACAGTAACGCCTGATGGTCTGAAACAGTTTCGGATTCTGAGTCATAAAGGTAATTTTAAAGGGTTGGCGGCCCATAGTACGCGTAAAAAACCCAAATCGTTGGTTGAGTTTTTCGTTACACGGCCATTTAAAAATCTTGAAGAGAATGCAATGTTTTATACTCCCTGCTGGAATTTTTCCAAGGGTAGCACCCAATATGTGAGACGTCTGTCTTCAGTCTTGCCTTTTCTTTTATGGCGAACTGGTTTTTTCTGTTTTAATTACAATTTCTGCTTTCAGTTTCTTTAACGCCATCGACTGGATTTTGTCCCAATGATACACTAATTTTGATCAGAAGAGTTTGTAGCGGCGAACTCAAAACTGAAAGATTTGGGACGGATTCAAATTATTGGCTCATGAAACAGAAAATTGAATGAAATTCGGAGATATTCGTTAGTATTCGGAGGTTTCTTATTGCATCAGCTTTACCGACCTAAGAACAGAGTTTTGAAACCCAACAATTCTGTTTTTTCCGCATAATATTTCCGTAATATTTTTTTTTAAGACAGAAAAAATTCGTTGCACAATTGATCCATTTTTTCCTATGGTTCTCTCATAAGCTAATAGTATATCGTGTACGTAACATTTTGTGAACGTTCTCCGTTTTAAAAGTCATTCCATGACTCTTTGAATTTAATTTGGTTTTTTGCCCTGTCCATAAAAACAGTTTAAAAGTGGCACTTGCCTGTGGTGCCGCCCCTATGATGGCGAAGCTACAATGTTTATTTGTTTTTCTCGCAAAACTTGAGTTGACTTTATGTGTTTTTTAGATTGAGTTTACCAAAGCAGACCCACTGGTTGGCTGGTCGGATTTTTCGATAGCTGAACGCAATTGTATTTATCAGTTCGTGTAAAATTGGCATGTGATTTTTCTTTTTGAAAATCTTATTGTTGACTAGTTTTGATCTCTTACCAATTTCGGGTTCTCAGCCACAGAGACAGTTTTATATAATTGGCGGCCAATACTACGGCTAAAGATTCCAAATGGCTGGTCGAGTATTTCGTTACACGGCCATTTGAAAATCTTGAAGACAATGCAATGGTTTTATACTCCCTGTTGAAATTGTTCTAGGGTAGCACCCAACATGGGAGGCGTCCGTCTTCAGTCTTGTTTTTTGTTTTATGGCGAAGTCGCTCTTTTCTTTAATATTTATAGTTTCTGCTTTCAGTTTCTTTATTGCCATCGAGTGGATTTTGTCACAATGGTACACTAACTTTGATTCAGCAGAGTTCGTAACGGTGAACTCAAAACTGAAATATTTGGTACAAATTCAAACTATTGGTTTCTTGAAACAGAAAACTGAATGAAATTCGGAGATGTTTCTCGCTATTCGAAGGTTTTTGCGTCTGCTTTACCGACCTCAAATCAAATTCTGGCTTAAGAGTTTCGAAACCCAACCAATCTATTTACTTTTAAAAAAAGCACATTTTTCCGTTTTATTGCTATATTATTTTTTTAAGACAGAAAAAATTCCTTGCACAATTGATCTAACTTTTCCTATGGTTCCCTCATTGAGTAATAGTATATCGTCTACGTAACAGTTTCTGAACGTCCCCGCTATTAAAAGTCAGTCCATGACTCTTTGAAGTTCATTAGACGTTTCACCCTGTCCATAACACAAGCTTAAAAGTGACACGTGCCTGTGGCGCCGCCCCCTAATATGCTAGTTACTTTATTTTCTTGTTTTCTCGCTTAATTTGTTAAACAAAATTAAGGTTTCGTCTATTCTATGACGATCCTTCTCAAAGTTTCTCATGTATATTCCGAGTGTGCTCATCGGTCGGTGACTCTTCATTGTTCCTATCAGGTCGCAGATGATTCGCGTTGTGATAAGGTGCATCTTTAAACTTAAGGGCTTTGTTGGGTACCTCATGGACAATTACTAAAGCTTCTGATTTTTTGGCTTTCTCTGATCTGTTGGTACTAGTTTAACCAAATGAGATGAAGTAACGCTTTGTTCGTAAATGAAAATGTTTTAATATTAAATTTTGGTTTATCCAGATTTAGCAATTAGATGAACAATTCTCCGCACTAGCATAAAAATTAATGCAAGTTTTTTTTGACTGAGCAATACACGAGATAATATCAGCAAAAATTCTAAGCATATAAGAAACTATTGCGCTCTCATTAAAATCTGCCAAATAGACTGCTCGATTTTTCCGCTTGCCGCGGGATTTTATGATTTTTAATTGCCTTTACAGCGACGGAAGTTTGATCAACTAAATTGGTTTAAGGATTTAATACAAGTTCTATTAGATGTTTTTCCCGAGTTTTGTCTATAGCAACTACGACAAATTCTTCGCCAAAATAGGAGGAAGTAACAAATTTGCCAGAAGTAAATCTAGAAATAAGATTTGTAAAATCCATTTTTTTCCAGGTGAATGAAAACTTTTGAAATTGAAAAATAGAAAAACCGTTTATCCAATGGGTTTGTGTACTGTCCATTGTGATGTTACTATGATTTGGTCAAAGGGCTGACAGTAACGCCTGATGGTCTGAAACAGTTTCGGATTCTGAGTCATAAAGGTAATTTTAAAGGTTTGGCGGCCCATACTACGCGTAAAAAACCCAAATCGTTGGTTGAGTTTTTCGTTACACGGCCATTTAAAAATCTTGAAGAGAATGCAATGTTTTATACTCCCTGCTGGAATTTTTCCAAGGGTAGCACCCAATATGTGAGACGTCTGTCTTCAGTCTTGCCTTTTCTTTTATGGCGAAGTGGTTTTTTCTGTTTTAATTACAATTTCTGCTTTCAGTTTCTTTAACGCCATCGAGTGGATTTTGTCCCAATGATACACTAATTTTGATCAGAAGAGTTTGTAGCGGCGAACTCAAAACTGAAAGATTTGGGACGGATTCAAATTATTGGCTCATGAAACAGAAAATTGAATGAAATTCGGAGATATTCGTTAGTATTCGGAGGTTTCTTATTGCGTCAGCTTTACCGACCTAAAACCAGAGTTTTGAAACCCAACAATTCTGTTTTTTCCGCATAATATTTCCGTAATATTTTTTTAAGACAGAAAAAATTCGTTGCACAATTGATCTATTTTTTCCTATGGTTCTCTCATAAGCTAATAGTATATCGTGTACGTAACATTTTGTGAACGTTCTCCGTTTTAAAAGTCATTCCATGACTCTTTGAATTTCATTTGGTTTTTTGCCCTGTCCATAAAAACAGTTTAAAAGTGGCCCTATGATGGCGAAGCTACAATGTTTATTTGTTTTTCTCGCAAAACTTGAGTTGACTCTATGTGTTTTTTAGATTGAGTTTACCAAAGCAGACCCACTGGTCGGCTGGCCGGATTTTTCGACAGCTGAACGCAATTGTGTTTATCAGTTCGTGTAAAATTGGCATGTGATTTTTCTTTTTGAAAATCTGATCGTTGATTAGTTTTGAATCTAATGCCAACTTAACCGAGCCGTATCTTTATCTAGTGATTTAATTGGAATTACAAAGCATTCTTCGTATCGTTTCTCAAGTTTTGTTATTTGTCCCTCGATTCCTATTTTTTTCAATATCTCATTTAACCCTGATAGCAATCGTAACCGAACTCTTCTGCTTTTACTTCTTACAGGTTTAAAAGGGGAGTGGAAGTGAACAACTTTTTTATCAATGGGTGTGTTGGCAATTCTTTTGAAGAAGTCCTAAGTTTCATGGAAAATTGATCTGCTAAAAAAATAGCTTATACAGCTTACTCTCCCCCGGTAGGTGGCTGACTGGACTGATCGGCTGTGGATATTTCTTCGGTTTCACTTATACTCTTAGATTCGGCAAATTGCCCGAAATGTCCCGTTCCTGTCCTTTCATGATGCAGAAGGGATTTTCTTTGCAAATCACCCCCTTGGATTGAGTCTTGACAGTAAGTTTCCCCTAGATGTTGATTGTGTCGTCAATGAATACGCAATATAGCTCTTATAACCGTTTCTCCACTGGGTAGATTCTCAGCTTGGGGCATTTTAACTTGAACACATATAATAAATTTATTTTGACGAAACTAACTGGGCTTGCTGAATCTACAGGTTTTTCACATTTATAATCATCTTTAAATCTAGCCCTGTCTTCAGTAGTTTCTTGGTCTCTATTCCATTCTGATCGTAAATTGTTCTTACACTTAGCACTGAAAAATTGTCATTGTTGCTCTGACTGTTCTCATTCCAGGCGTTTATTACTTCAAAGGTTTCTGGGTTTCCGCTCCAGGAATCTGCAGTGGAATTAAGTACGATTATCAATATAGACTTTATCCTTTGGGTTACTCACAGTGGGTCGAGTGTTTTCCGATATACAGAGTTCCGCAAAGCGTCCTTTGTGTTTACAATTATTACAAATAATTACTTCGCTGAACAGAGCTTCAAGTGTCGCTTCGTTAAGGGATTGCCGCGTTCCATATATTAATTACTTCTTTCAATAAGGAGACTTAGTTTTTTCTTTATATGATTATTTAACTTTTAAGACTTAAAATTCGTTTTGTTGGTCGTTGATCTCGCCATGCTCCTTAGACTTTGATTGTTAAATTAGCCATTTTTTCAATGAGAGGCCTGACTTAAAGCTTCTGAAGGACTGATGGTTGCTGACAACAGCTTCCGTTGGTTTTCACTATTCTTCATGGGGCAAAATGACATATCTCACCCCTTTCGCTTTGTCGGTCCCTCTGAGGTGGCTAGGTTTGTCAACAATTCCCAGAAATGTTCAAAAATTCATGTACTTCCATCGCATTCTTTTTCCGTGCTTTCTGACTGGCAGTTTCTGTGTCTTGCTCACTTCCTGTTTCCTGCTCCAAAAAGTTAATTTGGCTTTCTGGGACCCACAATCCGCTAAGATTGTCGATGCCAGATTTTCTTCAGCTATTATTGCCAATTGAAGTTCCAATGGTTCCATTGGTTCCATAGGGTGGTTTGCCCAGACTGAAGGAAATCTCCGCAGATTCGATTCCTTTGACTGCACCATATTAAAAAGTTCTAACTAGATATCTAAGCTACCTAGAGAAATGTGTTGAATTGAAATGTATATTCTAAAACTAACAAGCACAGTGTAATTATCGACCAATGCTCGATTGGCGATGGTTTTGATCTGATCAAAACCGAAGGTCAAAAGAATAACATAATAGAACAAATCACAACAAGCTCAATACTAAATGTTTTAGTCTTCGAGGCAAACAGTTTTCGAAAATGTACTGTGGTTAAAAAGAAAAACATTGGTTTCAAATTCAATCAAAAAATGTGAATAGTAAAAATGGCTTGAATAATGAAAATGCAAAAAAATAGCTCGACCGCAGACTGATAGAAATTGTATAATGGCTGTCAAATCATAAAATGTTCTTTGTTTTTAGTGTATGAAGCGTATGCTGATGTTCGTTGCTACAATATACCTGAGGGGTTTTGTCTGAGAAAGGGGTACCAGTTGATGAGTTTGTACGATGGTCTCACGGCCATCTCTATCACTCTCAAGTCACTCTCCCTTGGCAGCCGATCACTCACTCTGTCCAAACCAAAATAAACACCCGACAGACAGAACATCTGGCTGAAAAAATCAAGAAAAGAGCAATTAAGAAAAGAAAAAAATAAATAAAAGGAGAAAATGAAGTACTTTTTTCCGTCCAAATATAGATGATTGATATTCATGATAGCTTTTGAGACTGCCATTTTGGCTTTGATTGATTTCATTGAATCGAAATCAGGCACTATGATTCTGCTTTCATAATTCAAGAGGCACCACTGTTTGTGTTATGGAAAAATTGAACTAATAAGTAAACAGGAAGAAATATCTTTTTACCTTCAAGTTTCGAATTTATAATAGTTAATGGGAACCATTTTGTTTTTCAACTCCAGTGTAGGTTTTAAGAAGATGCAAGACTAGGCAAGACTGGAGTTTCAATCAAATTAAGCAAACTATAATTAATTGGGCATGGGAACTGATGTATAACTCTTGGTGTGTCAGAAAACTCGGTATATGGTGCCAGATTATTTTTTGTTTTTCTTGTGATTTATCCAATTAATTGGCCAAAGTATACCCAATAACGAAATTTTTCCTAAGTAAGCTATCGATATGAAAAAGCGTCTGATTCTGAAGTTCTCCTTTTGCTCAAGGAATCTTATACCTGCACATACTTCATCTGACGACATCTGAGTCCGAAGAAAGATAGGAAGTTGGGCAAGACGAACTGCTGCGACATCCACCTGGGGCCATCTGCAGCTCCACTAGATGAATTTAAGGATCCAGGCACAGTACACAGAGTCACTCCCACTGAATGAATCAAAAACAGAAAGCTTTCAACATCTTGAGCAGTTAATGTCCTTTCAGACATTCGTTAGTTTTAGGAAAATTTCATAAAAAACGTGTCAAAAATTTTTTAAAATCTTCGTTTTGAAAAGTTGACGTCCTAAAATTTTCATCCACAGTAACTTCCCGGAAGTAAATAAAATAGATCATAATCGATAATATTGTATTTCCAAGACGATAATAATCCATAACAATTGATTACGAAACTTAGGCCATTAAATTGATTCTATTGCCATTATAATTGATTGAAAGTAAACTCGTTAACAAGACTGCTCGTATATCAGAGCAAAACCCTGAATGTTCCGACTGCCCCTTAATTCATCTCCAATAGTTTTTTGGGGAAAAAAACTATAAATTTTGGACAATATCAAAAATGAACTGGGAAGATTTGAGTCGTAAGAAATTAATACGAACGACCAGCTAGCCTCAATCCAATCTGGAACAACTTTTTTGTGCGCAATAAATCGCGTTACGCTTTCAGGATTATGAATAAAATCTTTATAGAGGCATAAATTAGCCCAGAGCATGGCCAAATTGGCAAATTTCAAACTCCCAATACTTTGCGAAAAATGATCGGAGGTAAAATATATTTTTTTAAAATTTTAATTTCGGGAGTCGATATTTTCACTGGGCATAAAAATTTTTAGAAAACTAGAAACTATGATTTCGATCGCCTAAAATTGACAGAATAAAAAACACACCAAGCAGAAATAATATTTTGTTTTCTTCGAAAGTCGGAGCAGAAGACTGCTTGTGTCATGGCAAAGCTTTGAATGTTTCGACTGCACTTTAAAGATTATGCAGCAAGTGTTCGCTTTAAAAAAAAGGATTAAATTTCCAAAAAAATCAGAAAAATTGGAAACTTATATAGCCTTATTTGACTCATTGCTCTACAGGCTATCTAAAGTACAAAGTAAAATCTTCTGCATATAGAACAGTATTAAATTTACCAAAAAGCCTTAATAGTTTAGTTTATTTTGGAACGATTTCTTAGACGGGTTCTATCTCCACTTATGCGGTATTATCACTAAATATATTGCAAATAATTAAACGAAATAGGCCAAATTGGCAAAACTTGAACACCTTCTGAAAATTGTTTAATTTTCAAAAAACAAAGTTCAGCCTAATTTTGCTGTCAAAAGAAAGTTTTTAGACATCTCGAAATTTATCTGGTAAATTGAATTGAAATGATGCTAAGAGCTTCTTTCTTTCAGTGATTGAAAGAGAAAAGTTTTTTCTCCATGTATACAAAAGAAAGAAAACTTACCCTTTAAAATAAAGAAAATGCTGCTGCAAAGCAAAATCATTTTGCTTAGTGGGAACAGTGATTGAAGTTCAAGTTTTATTTAGTTTGATTTAGATAGCAAACATATTTTATAGAAACTAGTTTCGATAAACAAACATCGAGTATTCATCAAAATAAGGTAAATTGAACCTCAAAGCGTCTGAACAGACCACGATCCGAGATTTTTGCAGGGTTAGAAGATAACGTAAAAGAGAGAACCAAATTTTCATCATCTCGAGAACAGTCTATAAAAATTTTTTTACAGCAGCTCTTAGTTATCCGAAACATTTAGTCGGCGTTTAACCAAAAATAAAACCGAAACAACAAAGACAAACCAATCATAACAGACATTGAAAAATCCTGAAGCTCCGACAGCTGAAGAAATCAATCCACAAAACCAGAAGCCTTTTGTGTCACATTTGATTGTATTTTGTCGGATGAGTAAAATTACATGGAGTGCAAACTTTTTCAAAATCAAAGGCCCATGAAAAAAAATCCTATCCTCTAATTTAAGCAAATGGTCCATGACCCCCTAAAATTAAATGACAAACTTAAGCAAAAAAGCCAACATGCGAAATGCTGAGTTTTGATTGGCATAGGAAAATGATATCATTTAAATAATGCGTTGGGCTATTGAAAATATGCGGTACGCTGGATATATTAATTGATGCATTTGCTCTGCATGTTTGAAAAATTTTGACCAAAATATTTGCCTATTCCCAGCGCTCAATCGCCGCAAGCTTGGTGTATATTGGCGATGAGAAACTTGATGCCGATATTGTTTAAAGTACAAAACGATCAAGTTTTTGTCAGAAACAGATAAACAAAAAAATGTGCTTTAACCCTTTAATATATTATTTGAGCCTGATAACATCACCGCTTTAGCTTTACTTCAACGAGTTATATCGCGCGTTAATTCTAAACCAACATAACTTTGAGAAAAGTGATCGCAGAGAAAATATCTTTTTCAATTTGAGCTGAACAGGTCAATTTTTTTCGGATGGTTACAAAACTGAATTCGTCGTCCAGAAATTGCTGTTTTATAAATCGAAATTTGAGAAAAAACGTTACTCTACTACTCTACACAAATTTTCCGCCATGTTTTTCTAAAGTAAGAAAAAACAGTTACAAAGAATTCATTTTCAAAAAAAGTGTCAAAACCACACAAAATTTATCAAAAAAAACAAGCACCTTACAAGGTGAAAATAAAAGTAATCAGTCAGGCCGAGATCAATACTGAGTATAAAAAACAGCATCAGCGTCAAGCTAAGAATTATATACGAAGCATTGACCATTGTTACGATCTTTTACAGGAAAGCAAACAAACAAATTTTGACCAAGGAATTTTCAAATCGTATCAAGGCGATGCCCTGAATTTTCTGAGAACCCTTAAAATTCGACGGTTTTTTTTTCAAAACTTGATAAAAGTTCTCACTAAATGCTATGTTGAGGACAAATACTATGGTTAGCACAAATTTTTTTTGTGATTGCTCAACATCATAACCTAAAAATTTTACCAAGAATTCGTTTTCAAAAAATGAGTAAAAACCACACAAAAATTATCGAAAAAAAACAAGCACCTTACAAGGTGCAAATAAAAGTAACAAGTTGCTGCGCAAGTAGCACAGAAAGTTTCGAACACAAAGTTTTGAAATTGAGAAATTTCTTTTTTTTTCTTTTTTTCAATATCATTCGTTGTTTTGTACGTGGTTTGTGCAGATAATTTTACAGGATCCGAGATCTTTATCAAATGTTTTACGGGAGTACATCTAGTTCTACAAAAATCAACAAGCAATTCTTAGAGCTGGAGATGCGCTAGGGTAAACTCTGAAAATATTTTTTCGCAGGTCTTAAAGTTCAAAAGATTAGATGAATTTTAATAATGCGCTTTTCGCGTTACCTGCTGGCCTTACTTGCCCTTACTTAGACTAATATTAATAAAATTCAAACCAAAATTTTCTCAACAATAAAAAAAAATTCCGAAAAAAAATTGCAGTGTTGATCAACTTAAAAATTTTTCTGAGATACATCACTCAAACTTTTCTGATGATAGTTAGTGATACTTAATCTTACATACATCGAATATAAAAAGTGAAAAATTACACCACTGATGACAAAATTGCTCCTCAATTTGGTTGTCGGAACAAATATGACAAACAGTAAGTTTTTGATGGGTTAAATGATGGCTTGCTCACGTCGAGATCATTACTGAGTGTCAAAAAAAACATCATTAGCGTCAAGCTAAGAATCATATACATAGCATTGACCATTGTTACGATCTTTTATAGAAAAGCGAACAAACAATATTTGACCAAAGAATTTTCAAAATTGGAAAACAACCACACTGACTGGTCGTATCAATTCGATGTCCTGGTTGTTCTGAGAACCCTTAAAATTCGACAGTTTTTTTCAAAATTTGATAAAACTTCTCACTACATGCTATGTTGAGGACAAATACTGTGGTTGGTGCAAAAATTTTTCGTCATTGCGGAACAACATGGCCTAAAAAATTTAGGCCGAATGGCCAAAATAGGTACAGAAAAAAAGTGAAAAAGCATGAGTTCAAAACATATCATAAAAATCTCAACGACAATTTAGTGCTAAGCAACTAATTTTGAAACTTCTTAAAATATCTTCAGTCATTTTTGCAATAAAATAAACAACCCTTTGCAAAAATAACAAGCAACTTTGGTGTAGAAAATTGATAGTTTAAGGTCACAAAAAAAGTTCTCCAAAACTCAAAACTGATGATTGTTTCATTTTTATGGAACTATGGAACTAAACAGAACTTGTGTATGAGTTTTTTGAAATTTCTGTCGCTTTACAAATTCTAAATTATTATTTTAAAAAAAACGAACATCCAGCCAATAAATTTCGATACAAAATTGCTCAATATGATACATCACTCGACACAAACTGATAATTTGTATGCGATAAGTTTTTTAGCGTGAGCAAACTGTAAAATGCAGACAAAAAATCATAGCACCATCGATGAAAAAGTTCCTCCCCACTTTAGTGGTCGGAACAAATGAGACAACCAGTTAGTTTATAATAGTTAACTGATGGCTTGCTTGGGTTGAGATCATTACCAAAGTTAAAAACAGCACCAGCGTCAATATCAGTCTTAAAACTAAATCAATTGTGGGGAGCCCAATAAAATTTTTGAGAGAGAACATGTGAGAGCTTGAGCTGTACAATTTTGATCAGTTTATAAAAATGTATGTAATATTCAAAATAAAATCTCAAAAAAATATTTCGAGTGTAAGCAATTTTAAATTTTTTTTCTTTAAATTGATCAAAAACTGAAAATATTGATCAGAAACTGATTTGTAAAATAAAAATATCATTTTTTTGGAAACATCTCACTCCTTATAATTTATAGTTTATGAATCAGTTTTTAAACTACGACTGAACCCCTGAAGATTAACCAAGATTTAACAGTTACAACCAGTGCAACAACCTAATCAAAACAATTAGTCCAGTTGTATCTGAGTCATTGAGTTTTTTTGATCAGTTCGAAAAGTTATTAAATAATCTTTGAATAGGTTGTTGTTAAATAATCTTTGAATAGGTTTCTGTGCTACTTGCGCAGCAACTTGTTACTTTTAATTGCACCTTGTAAGGTGCTTGTTTTTTTTCGATAATTTTTGTGTGGTTTTTACTCATTTTTTGAAAACGAATTCTTGGTAAAATTTTTAGGTTATGATGTTGAGCAATTTTTGAAGTTTGGTCAATTTTCGATACGTTTACAATTTTTCTCAAAAATAGCTGTCGCAAATCTGGAATTAAGGGTTCAATGGAAAAAAATAGTTATGGTAATCAAACTTGCGCAAACCGTTTTGACCTTGCTTCTCGTTTAAGTAAAGTATGGCCTAAACGACGACAATTTTTTGGCATTTAGACATTTTGACTCTACCAAACTCAGGTTTAACAAATCTATGCAGAAAAACAATGTTGGGAACTTTCTCGGCGTACGCAGTTGCTTCCTAGCTTTTAGATGAAAAGTATTAGATTTCGAAAAAGCCAGCTTTACTTGAGATTTTGATTGGTTATCAAAAAGTTTGGATTTTTTTCGGAAAAATGTTTGTCAGTTGTTATATCAAAAGTTTAAAGGAAAAAAAGATTTTCAGGGACATTCTCTGCATCAGATAATTTTTCCTTTTTTGCAGAGAAAAATTGCTACGGGAAAATTCAACAAGTTTCTAAAAATGGTCAAAGAGTCAAAAATTTGATTTTTCGGAAATCAAATTTTTGTTTCTTTGACCATTTTTGGAAAGTTTTTTTGATTTTTTTTTGATATTGTTCTGTGATTTTCAAGTTAACTGTCATTTTTTCTCTGCTTAAATGAACACAAAATAATTTTAATGAAATAGAAAAAAAAACATGTTTTTTGGTAAAATTCGAAGCTTTTGACCGTTTTTTTGAAAAATTTTTGACGGTTTTCAAAAACTAACTTGCCATTTTTAGGATTTGTAACACAAAGGATACAACAAATTTTGTTTTTATTGCTGTTACAGCTGGTTTTCTTTTTTTATATTGAAAAAATATATATAATTTTTAGAAAAAATTCATATTTGTTAACTTTTGGACCGTTTTTGTCTATTTTTATAAACTACCGCTCAAAATCTAAAATTGAGGTTTCAGTCAAAGGAACAGTTGCAAGAATTTTCCTGAAGAAGCTATGATTCCTAGTTTTTTGAGTCAATTTTTGTTTCATTAGGAAATTATTTTTGCAATTTTTGCAGAATTCATTTTTCTCCCGAACTACCTTACCAAGTCTAAGATGCATAAATCTACCTTGCCAAGTCTGAAATCACTAGATGCATAAATAAGGACCAATAAAGCATCCTGAAAACAAAATAGGGTCTCATAGATCAGTTTTTTAAAGCACTTTTTTCTTACTCAATAGGGGTCAATCAAATATTTCACAATTTTCAACACTTGTTTCGAATTATTCAAAATTATTTCGCTCGGCAATCGAGTTTTTCAAATTAATTCTTCAATTTAATTTTCAACTGTATTGTTCATCAATCTTTTTCTCTACTCAATTTATGAGGTTGACAAACCACTGCAGCCCTGATTTATAGTTAATGATGCAACAAACAGAGCTAAAATTCTCGAGTTCTTTTTTCAATTTTGGTTAAACTCAGACTAAAAATGATAGGAAAATGAACAAAGTTGACCAAAATTACATGAAAAGTCATTTGATGTTTTTTATATCCATTGAAATTTTGTCTACCGAAATTTGAATCGAACGAATGATACAATTGATTGGCTCCAAACGCCTCAAAAAATAGATGCATAAAAACTTTTGTTTGAGTTTAAAAATTTTCTGTTTTCCCCTTTTTTTTGTCTTAAGTTAAGGCAAATTTAAAAAGAAAAACATTTTCGAAACTATCGAAGCAGTTTTGTTTGTTTTATCAAGTTACTTTAAATCAGGTTTGCAGTATCAATTTCGATAATCTGCAAAAAAATGTGTGAGAAGATAATTTAACCCAATCAAATGATTAATCAGATTGTGGCAAAAGTTTACTTCATCTTGCAAAAAGAATCGTTTCAATAGCTTAACTATCGCCGAAATGAGAGGTAATTAAAAAAACTTGTTTTGAAAACCCCCTGTATCCTGTTGTCTCCTGATTGATACTAAATTGTGCAATAAATGTTCACTCAATCTTTCGTGCTGAAAATGGTTGAAACTGAAAATCAGTTCTTGCATTAACTTTTATTTTTGATCCGAATTTCGAAGAAAGTGAGGGAATATTTGTGCTCGGGGTGGGTTTTTTTCAGACAAATTTCGACTTTTTAATGAGCAGTTTTCGACGGAGTTTTTTATATCTTCGAAAGATACTGTTGTTCTTACCTATAACTTAAAAAGTTATTTCGCACGTGATCTTTTTTTTGTGTATAGTTATGGGGGCTCAAAGATTGTCAATTTGACCAATGTGGGACAATTAACGCGCGATATAACTCGCGCTATTAACGCGTAAGCGGAGATTTAATCCGTCTTATAAATCGTTCCAAATTGGTTGAACGAAGCTTTTTTGCCATAAATGATTTGTTACAAGGAACGAAATCTATCTTTTTGTTCTTTATATGGCGTGTGGGGGGATGATTTTTATAAAAAATTTCAAATTTTGGAAAAAAAAATTTTCATTTTTTTTTTCATTTGATTTTTTATGTTATTACTGCTGCTTCGCCCTGATACGAGCAGTCTTGTACTATTTTATGATCGTTTGAAATAAGTTTACTGCAACCAAACAGCAGCAAAACAACGACACCAGTTTCCAAATAGTTGCATATGCGACTGATTTATAATTGAGTATAGCTTATATTTTTTTCTTTAATTATAACTTACCAATATTAGTAAGCATGGTAATGAAGTTAACAACCATACCAGATTTCTCTCTTTGTATTCAATATGCTGCCAATTCATGCCGATACTAAAAATTTAAAAGTTTTTATTACAGTATTAAATTGTTCTGATACAACTTTTTTCATCATCTGAACCAGCCATTTTAAAAAGAATAATTTTCACTGATTTTTGTTAATATGACGTTTCATTCAACTGAACAAACACAGGTAAGAAAAAAATGTTTGATTTAGTTCTAAAAATGTACCCAGTATCTTAACCATTTGATGGTCTTAAAAACTATAATAAACTAAACTAAATTTATACTGAAGGAAAAGTTTGGCGCCAATAGTTTGTCAAGCATATATCGTTAACAGCTTTGAAGCAAAAAGCTTAAATGATTAAAGAGAATTTTTCAAAGATTCGAATAGTTTTTTCCACTAGCATCTTTCAGAAAAAAAGACATTTCGCCAAAAGTCAACACAGCAAACTTCCCTGAAGTGCGTAATCTTTTCCTCATCCCAATATATTTAGTATTATACAATCCAGCAAACTTAATATAATCCAGCAATTTGTCAAAAACAAATAAAAACAGACTGCTGAATATAAACAATAGCCTCCGTACATATGACTGACTTGAAATAAAATTGAGATAGTTCAGTATATTTATGAAATTTTCACACATTGAGTCGAGTCGTCGTGCTGGATAAGATGGTCAAATATCAGGTAAGAAAAGAGAAGACACTTTTTGCCGTATACATTTTATGGCAATTTTATGAAAACAGTCATTAATCCTGGAATTTAAAAAAGAATTTAATTAGCTAACTGATAGGAGGCGCAAAGTCAAATAAAGGAAAAATAACATTTTAAAAAAATATTCTGTAGAGTTTTCAGTGAAAAAATATACATTTTTTAATGAAATCGTTTTGCTGAAAAACATGCGCACATATGAGTAGTCCAGAAAACACACTTTTTTTTCAAGCACTACATATAAACAATTTTGCTTAACTGAAAAACTAGTTCTGTGTTTCCATAGGTTGGCTAAAGACACTTCAGTAATTATCATCCATGTTCCAGTGAGAATAAAAAACTTCAAAAATTTTGAGAAGCTATCCTTTTTTACAAATGCAGAAAGATTTGACAAATAATCATTTCCACAAATAACATCCGAACTCCACAACTGCACAAAAATTTATAGTGTTTATAGAAAAAAAAGTTAGATTTCAGTGGGCAAATTTTTTCAGCAAAACTCAAATAAAAACAAAGATAGCCGGCTACCGTTTAAGTAGCTGTGATAACTGACTGAACCTCTGAGGTTTATAATGAAAACAGACGTGGGTTCCAAGAGTTAATTTAATGGTTGAAACCGTATTGTTTTGTTTAATAGTCTTTTTCATCTGAGTTCAACTGTGCACCGAGCCACAGATCTGTGAGACAATCTCTCTTTTCGTCTATCAATAAAGGTCACGCATTATTGACCTTGATTTACATAATAAGATAATATAATTTATAGATAACGATATGAACAACTAAGCCAAGGCCATAATATGGTTACTGCAAATGCAGTAGCAGTTGCGGTACCACATACCCCGCTCGGCCAAGAAAATTTTATAATACTTTATCAAATTTTAATAATAATGAATAGGAGTTTTAATAGTCAGTTTAAGGAGTTTTATTTTCTTGTTGACTTTGATTCTTTCTAGTGCAATTGACTTGATATCATTTTCCGTTTTTCTCTTCGTGCTCTTCCTCAAATTGTAGTGGGACCCGCCACTCAGCATTCCAAGATCGGTTAATATCGAGCGCCTCGCTGCCGAATTTTCTTCTAAAGAGATGTTTTTCTAGTAGGCCAAATTTTGTTTCCACCAAATTCGACGCATCGGGTTTGAAATTTGCTAATTTAATTCGGTATGCTTCTAGTGCGGCCTGTTTTAAATCCAAGAGATCGGTATGATATGATATCGACCTTACCGAATGTTTAATTGGTTTCCCGTATCTAATCGGTCCTTTTTTCGACCTCCCGCTTTTTCGCCCAGAAGTTTCTTCTACTTCTGATTCGTCCAAAAACCCCGGAGAGTTATTAGATTCTTCCCCATCTTCCGCATTTTCTTGAGAGTGCAATATATCTGCCGCCGTACGCTGTACTCCTCTCTCAAGCACTTGGTCAGCCAATCGGTTCCAATCCGCTGCCGTTAACTCTTTGCTGTTAAACGTGACTAGAATTGTTTCTGGAGATGTATTGCGGGAAATTTCTTTCTTACTCTTTGTACTACTGTGAGTAGTAGAAGTCGATTTTGGTACCCCCGCTGAGTTTGACGAACACGCCTGAGGTTCTTCTTCGACTGCCGTGGCAGCGCACTTATTCTGTAGATTAGTTGGTCGTGAATTCTTGACGCCTGTGCCCCCATTTATTTTCGATGTTTTGGTAAACGGTCCGGCCATGTTAGGTTTGGCCCTTTTCACCGCTAGATTTAAGCCACCACCTTGCAGAATATCTTTTGACGTGACCACTGTTGGGCTGTCCTGGAATTTTTGCTGTGCCTCTACTGGATCTATGCTTCGCTGCTCTAGCAATAAATTCTCGTCAGATCCACTATTCTCGGCTTCCTCCTGTTCGTCGGATTGCCGTTGTGATTGTTTTTGTTGCTTCTTCTTAGGTTCTTCTCCTGTTGGGGAACGTCTATGGTTACCTTTGTCCTGCACAACAACCTTAGCTTTGGCAATGTCACTCTTCCGATATATGGATCCCGCTGCTGTCTTGACAGTAGAGGAGGTTTCTGCCACGACTTTTCCTTTCAACGGCTTTGTGAGAGCCTTTCTACTTTTCCTCCCCTTATCTTTCCTGAGCAGAATGGGTGACCATTGACGTTGGCTGATGATATCTTCCGGTTTATCTTCAATAAAACCACGTTCCCACGAGTACAACATTTCTTTGCGTAGCTCGAGGTTAATCGTACTTGTCTCCTCGACCGTACGTCTTAAGTCATTCGCAGATGTATCGCGTCTGGTTTGATTCCACCTGGCATTAGCTTCCAGAAGTTCCTTCAATGCCCGCGCTCTCGCCCGATCCTGAGCCAAATCAACTTGTTGTTTAAATAGTGGACTCACATCACGGCTGTTTTGTCCTTTTCTGACAATTTTTAGGCTATCGCGAGACTGGTCAATGCGCTTTTTGAGTTGAGAGGCGGTGAGCGCAGATCGTTCCAGGTGTTCCTTATCTAAACGATCAGAATTTCGTAAAAACCTATCAGTCAGAATTTTAAATTCAGTTTTTGGTAGTCTACCAAAATGGGCTTCAAATGGCGACATTTGTATTGTTTTCTGTTTACTCCATCGGAGATCACGAAGTATTGTACTAAGAAATAATTTTATTGATGTTACATTTTCATCTAGTAACATAACTCCCAATCTTCTTTTGATGGTTTGTATAGTACGTTCCACTAAACCGCATCCGCGATGATCTCCAACTGGACAGAATTTTTGTTCAATGTTATTGTCAGAACCATAATTTTGCATAGTTTTACCTTTAAAACCGGAAAATTGATCGGTTCGAATTGATTCGGGTATTCCATGAATATCAATGTATGAACAAAAAAATTTCGTCGACGATTTTCCCCCTGTTGATTTAGTAATTTTTACCGACGGAAACTTAGAGTACTTATCTATTGCTACCAGCAAATATATTTTTTTCCTTTATAGTCTTCGAGTGGACCAGCATAATCTAACTGAACTTCCTGACCCGGCTGCGTTAGCAGTGGAAGAGGTTTGGTAGCATTTTTCGGAATGATGTACTTTGCATTCTTACCATAGCGGGTGCAGCTTCTGCATTCCTCCGCCAGATTGACTATATCATTGTGCATGTGCGGCCACCACAGGTATTTCGAAACATCTAGCATCGCTTCCTGACCTGGGTGACCGCGATGAATTCTCTTTAGCACTGCTTGGCGCAATTGCCCCGGAACAGCTAGCCTGTTGTCCACCAATATACAGTCATCCACCACAGAAAGTTGATGCCAGAGAGGATTTGTATATGGTCCCATAAACTCGAAACTATGACGATCGTTTCTTTTAATCACTCGCCAAAGTCTATCCATCCAAGCATCCTCCGAGGTCAACTCTGCTAACAAACTTCTATCGAACAACTTGGTAAGATTGTCGAGACTATTTTCTGTACTCATCTCCCCTTGGCGAGGGGTCGTCTTTTCTGGAGTTGTGACTTGTCTTTTCCTTTTTAATCACACTGACTTCTGGGCTCTCAGACGGACTTTCAGCTGTAAGATCCACTTCTATAATTATTGGTTTCTCTCTTTGGACTTTTGTCTCCAACTCCTGTTCACGTCTGCTCCTGTCTTCTAGAACTTTTCGTGCTTCGAGTTTTAGTAAACTTTTCGGGTTATCGGATTTGTCTGCCCCCATGAGGTCCCAAAATGACATTCGATTTGTCTCTGCTAATTTGCCAGATGTGATTTCCTTGTATCCTTTGGGTTTGCTTGATTTCTTTACTGTCCTCCACTCAACCTGAGGCACGTCGGAATCAGAAGTGTCCGAGTCCTGCCTACTGCACGCTGCTCCTCTTTTCACCATGCGTCTCCAGGAAAAAGGTAGTTTCCGTCACCTGCTCTGTCAATTCATCCTCCCTCCGATCTCCATTTTGTTTGTTCATTATCTTCTTAGACTTTCCAGATTTGTTTTTCTCCATCTTTTTTTGTAAACGCCGCTTGGGTAAATTCCGCCGATTGTTTTGAAATTTTGATGCAATCTTTTCCGTTTGAGTTTTTGGTTAATTCCGAGTTTTTGACCGACTGTTTCTTGTGCTTCAATGTGTTTTTCTCATTCTGTTCTCTTTGAAAACGTGAGCTTTGACCGTTTTCGTTCCGGTCGAGTTTTGATCAGTTTTGAACAAATTGGTTACCATAGCAACCGTGTGATGAGCTGTCTTTACAGTGGCTTCTTTTTCTCTCTATTCCAGAATGTTCTAGAATGTTAATGTCAATGTTTTGATTTGTTTCACTAAGCCGACTGCTCAAACATTCGAGTGCTTTGTGAAAACTTTCAATAGAAGTCACTACAAATCTCTCATCTAATTCAGATTCCGGCCATGGTTCCCCATTGGGCTCTCTCGACAGATAATCAACGAAACCCATATCCCTTCCCGGAATATGGGTAACCTTAAATTGGTACGGTAGTAATCGGTCCACTCACCTAGTTAATCGAGATTGATACGTTTTATTTGATCTATGCTCCCCCAAAGCAGACGTTAAAGTTTTGTGATCTGTTGCTATGACAAATTCTTTTCCCAATAAATAATGTTTGAACCGATCTATAGCCCAAACTACTGCTAGCAGTTCGAGTTTATTAGTAGAATATTTTTTTTCTTGGGAATTTAAATACCGGGATGCAAATGCAATCGGTACCCATTCGTTTTGATCGGACCATTGATCAAGAGTAGCCCCTAGGCCGCTGTGACTTGCATCGCACATTACTCGGGTTTGTTTAAATGGATCATAATAATTTAATAGAGCGTTGTTAGCTACTGCCTTTTTGATTTCCTCAAAAGCTACAGAGTGTTGATCGACTCACTCAAATTTTTTCACTGGCAGTCGAACATTCTTCATTTTCTTTTTTTCATTCTCTTCTTTCAGTAGTGGTCGAAGTTTATCAGTTAAACTAGCCGCATTTGGGATGAATTTAGATAAATGATTAATACTATCCATGAAAGATCTAAGTTGTTTTAGTGACTTGGGGGGTTGGAGATTTGCAATGGCCTCAGTTTTCGTAATTTTCGGTATTATGACTTCTGCCGATAACCATCTGTTGCTATAAAAACAGGTCGTTTTTTGAAATCCACAAACTGCGCGGACAGGTTCAGCTTCTCTGCTGGAATAAATTTTGAATTCGTAGGTCCTTCCAAAATTTGTTTTGTTGTCGCCCAGTTCAGAAGTGATACTGGACTACCTGTGTCTATAGTCATATTCAAATTATGACTATCAATTTTCACTAAAGCTTTCAATGCTTTAAATTGATGAGATTTTGGATTCCTTCGAATCTCAATTTTCTCAATAGTGTCAAATTTTTCCGTCAACGCTTTCTTCTCATTGTTTTTCGCTTCGGACACAATCGCTAATACTCGTTTGCTGATGTATTTTTCAATTTTTGCAATAGAAGTGAAATCTTCCTCTACAGCCATTATCTCAAATTCGTCGCAAGAATCAAAATTTTGTTTTAAATTGCATTCCTCTTCCGAATTAGAATCTTCATTTGCGATTTCGTTAACTTGCTGTGATCTGCACATTTTTGCATAGTGATTGGGTTTGTTACAGTTCTTACACGATTTACCCATTGCCTGGCAATTTTTCAAATGGCCTTCTCCAAACACTCTACCACATCTCGTGCAATGTTTTTGATCTCGCTTAGATCTTGGAGTGTTCTTGTTTTTATACTGCTTTCTTCTATTCTGATTTTGTCCTGGTCGTTTAAAGTTATACCCCTTGTTTCCAATTGCCATAACCGGTTCTTGTTTTATTTTCATTTGTGAATTTGAAAACAATCCTGAGTTGTTAGTACTCGTTGAAGACTTTTGAAATGCTCGAGTAGTTTGTTTATTCTGTTCGAATTCTATTGCACGCTTTAGAACTTCTTCGGGAGAAAATGTTTCAAAAGTTAATGTTTCTTGAAAAACAAAATTTCTCATCCGGGAAATAAATAGATCTCTCACCAACTCTTCTTCCAGTCCTCCCAACTCCGCCTTTGCTGCTTCTGCATTCAATGCCGCATGAAAGGATTCGAGAGTTTCATTCGTTTCATGAGATCGTGTAAACAATTTGTATCTCTCATAAGTAATACTTTTCGTCTTTTCAAATGAGATTTTGGCAAAACGCACTATGTCCCGAAAACCCAGTTTGGATATCTCTGTGTGAAGAGTTTTTTTGAATAAACTTTTTCTGCCCTTCTGCGCCCAAAGCGAGAAATAATCTTGATGTCAAACGTTTTGCAACTTCATGATAAAATACGTTGTGTCCTACTCTAGGTCCTCTCAAAACCCGCTCTTCGTTTTCTAGAACCATTCTGTCCCGTGCCAATCTGTTCCGGGCTTCTCTCTCTGCTAGTGCAGGCGCATCCTCCTTCGGCACTGGTGGTTCAGGAACTGGTAGAGGTTCTTCCAGGACAACTTTGGGTTCTTCTAACATTACTTCTGGATCCACGTTCTCTTTGACCGTAACAGCTAATAGGAACTGAACAAAACATGTTTCGAAATTCCAGGGTGGGTCTGAATTTGCAGAGGCCCAGAATACTGGGATTCCCATTTCTGTCCTATTGTCTTGAGCTGTAAAATCGGATCCTGCTGGCTGCGCCATGTGATAACTGACTGAACCTCTGAGGTTTATAATGAAAACAGACGTGGTTTCTAAGAGTTAATTTAATGGTTGAAAGCGTATTGTTTTGTTTAATAGTCTTTTTCATCTGAGTTCAACTGTGCACCGAGCCACAGATCTGAGAGACATTCTCTCTTATCTCCTATCAATAAAGGTCACGCATTATTGACCTTGATTTACATAATAAGATAATATAATTTATAGATAACGATATGAACAACTAAGCCAAGGCCATAATATGGTTACTGCGAATGCAGTAGCAGTTGCGGTACCACAGTAGCAAAGAAGGTTCCGACCATAGTCATTAAAAAATTAAATAAAATTATTTTTCCAATTAGTGTAGTTTTTTCGGCTTTGTGTGAAAAAGGAACCTGAGAGAAAAAGTATAGCTTAAGCATTTTCGTCAGTCGTGTAAAACAAACAAAGTTTTTAATTTAATGCTGTTTTTTTCGGCGTGATGATAAGTCGGCTGAAAGTAAGACGAAAACTCAAAAATTTCAAACAGGTTTTTCTTGTCAGTAGGAAATTTTTTCAAAAATTTTTTTAAAATTTAGTGTGGTTCAAATCACGACTTTAGGGCTTTAATATGATAAATCACTCAACACAGTCCGATCATTATTTGTGGTATCTGATTTTGCGTGGAAAACAAAAAGAACAAAACTAAAACACACCCGAATACAAAGTTTCAATGGTCGGTACAACAAAACATAATTTGTTTTCTGGTGTTGCAGAATAAAATAGTTCATTCACTGCATCAAATCAAAACCAAAATAAACATTCAAAAAAGGTGACAGAAGATCTGTGATTGGTAGGTTTTTTCGCAGTCACTGTTCGATTATTTTCTAAAAAGATTTTGGTGGCTCAAAAGTTCAAATGGAATTAATGCAATCTAATTGATCCAAGTAGTTGTTTTTGATTGGGTCAGAAGACTTTGAAAAATCACTTTGTAAGGTTCATTGATTGTTTGGGCGGAAAGCGAGAAAAATTACTAAAACTGAGAATGCAAAAAATTGTTTGTCAAAAGCGGCAGTTTAGAAATAAAAAACGAAGAAAAGCCAAACAACCTCAAACGAAAGCTCGTATCAACAAGGCGCACATATCATTTGCTTTGATTTAAAAGCTTTTGATGTTTTACACTCAAAACTTATAAAACATTTCACTTTTCGTTAAAAAAAGATACATTGCATGCAGGCAATTTAACTAAGAAGACTGAATATACAACCAACATTTAAACTTTTTTCAAAAAAATCACTGCGATGAAATTATCAAAAGCTGAGTTCAAATTCGAACCGACCTTTCACCTGCAATATTTTTAATTAAGTTTTGAGGGTTCGAAATTTTCAATCTTCGTTATATTCTTGGACTGTTAAAAAATTAGGATAACACACTCGTAGGTGATTAAGAGTGGCCACTTAAACTAAGACTAGATTAAGACTATGGTTGGATTAAGATTCCTACGATAAAATGTAGGCTTTTATTTAAGACTAAATAAAAGACGGTGATGCTATCTAAAGTAAGAGATGTTAAAAAGATTGAATTAGTTTCGGTTGATTTGTTGCATATCATAAAAGATAGTGCGCAAATTCCAAGTCTATCAAAAGCCGTTGCGCTTTTGGCAGGTGTATAAAAATTAACAACGTAAAGGTCAACGATCAGTATAGAGGTTAAATGGTCAAACAATACTATTTTTTACATTCCCCGCGAAAATTTATCTAAAAGCTATTACTTTCGCCTCGCAAGAAGAAAATAAAAGTAATTAAGCGCTCGGGTGAATGGACAAGTGGGCTCGTTTGCCAAGACCCCCAAAAGTGGATCTGAATTGCTAGAGACATAATCTTGGTAAAGCACCGAGGGCCAAAAGAGCGTATTTCATACTAACAAAAATTTAATCCACGGTTACTAGATCGAAGGAACGATTGTACGGTTCGGGAAGGACCGTGCGAACAGGCCCGATGGGCCGGAAGACGTATTCTTTAAGTAATAACACAAAAGAACAAAAACAAAGCACCTTAGATCAAATAGCATGATTTCGTCAGGTAACATTCAATATAGGCCAGTTACTGTGGACGAGCAAGGAACTGGAATAGCACTGGGGTGAATGAGGCAGTAAGGTGGGCAGGGAAATATCCCCGAAGGCAGGCCAAAATAAGAGGCAGTACTAAGATGGATAGATCTAATGGTTATCCAGTGGTAGTACCCAATGGGTGGAAGAGAACTTTAACGACATTCAAGCGAGGTTATGGGGCTCAAATAAAGCTTTAAGTGTTATCAAAGTAATCTAAGTTTTTTGGCGTATTATGCGAGCACTGAAAGTTTATAAGACTCTAAAGGCGATGGAATGTTAAGTAACATTCAACAATAAACAGGATACTAGAGTACTAAGAGTTTTTAAGAGTTTATGAAAGTTTATGATAGCATCTAGACTGAAACTCCTACTTCTCATTCGTTTCCCGATTTGCCGCTTTGTTAATTGTCCATCTCCTTAACTCCTCCAGCCTCATTGGCCGTCCTAGGAGTTCTATCGCCGAAATGATAGAGGAAGTGTTCAGCCAGTCTGGGTCAGGTACAATGTGAGCAGATGTTGAAGATGAGGTTTCGGAGGGTAGGCCCGATGGGTCAAATTGAGTGGTACGGACCTCAGGACTAAATTTGACCTTCTTACAAGGAGTATGTTGGTCATCTGCTACCGAGGGCTTTGGATCACTTGGGTAAACAGAGCTTTCTTCCCGCAAGTGAATTATCGTGGGACGCGAAGATGAGGGTGGTGTTAAGGTTGTCAGGTCTACTAAGTCGACTTGGTGGCTTTCCATTTCTACGGTAGTTGCTTCTATCGTTGTGTAAGCTGGGGCAGGACTAGGTGCATTAAATAATGGGCCGTCCTGATCTTCATTTGTTAAATCGACTACACTGGTAAACACTCTTTCGCCTAGCATCTTGGGAGGCTGTCTAGTTCGCATAGGTCTGGTGGTGTTCTGTCGTGTAAAGATTTCTGACAATTTCTTCGAAGGTGGTGATTTCGTTGGAGATGACGCTTTCCTCTTCGCGGTACCGGACAGTTTCGGTTTTTTAGTGGCAAGGTCAGAGTGTAGTTGCTTAGATTCCGCCTCCGTCATGGCGATTGGTTCTACACTAATCTCGGTAAATTCCCGTCCAGGGTTCTCCGGAAGAAGCGGCTTTTCTTGATTCGGTTGATTGGCCTCCTCCATAGTGTCCAAGAGAACCAACTGTGGGGTCACTTGTAGGTCCCTTTCATTATCACCAGAATCCAAGTCGATCAGGGGAATCTTATCCGACTCGACCTTCTGTTCAACATGGTCCGGTATTTCTGGCTTACGATCTGTTCGGTCGGAGATTAGGTGTTCATCCGATTTTGTAGCTTCAAGTAATGTTTTATCCTTGAGGTCTTTTAGCGAAATTAGGTCGCTAGCATTATCGTCTGAAATCTCTTCATGTGGTTCGATCGTCAATCCAGTTTCATTTACGCAACTTTTTCGAAGGTCGGGTTTACCCGACGGGCTTGATTCTTGGTCACTTTCAAGGCCTATTGGGATTCTCAATCTCTTCCTCTGTTCTTCTTCCTCTCTGAGAGAGTTTCTCTAGAGCTGTTCATGACCGCGTTTCGCCTCGCAATATCAAGCTCTTCGAATTTCCGCTGGAGGTTTCTTTTCTTTTGCGTCGTTCTCGAGCTTTTAAATCCGACATTTCTCGGTGGTTTTCTAGTTTTCCTCAGTCCTTTAGTCGCATAGAATCTAACTAGTTGATCTCGTTTTCTCGGGCTGGGTTTCTTCTGGGTGCATTGTCTTTTAATGGCTAAATCAGATTTACGTATTATTTTACCATTTTTTAAGGTAACTGTGTGGTCTGACTCCCTTACAATTTCATCCTTGAGTACTCTATAGAATGGTTCACTTTTCGTTCTATCTTGGACTTTTCGATAAATAATGGTCTTACCCGGCGGGTTATTCAGTATTGAGTTCTTTATGCCCAAGGCATCTCTCTTTTCTGCCCGAGAAAGCACTTTTACTGGGGATCCAGCACTGGTTGCTACGTATCTCACTGCATTTGAGATATCCTCCAAGGACGATGAGTTTTCGTCAACATCTCCATCTTCTATATCATCGGGGGCGTCCCAGTCGTGTCTTCGCTCTCGGATCATTAGTTTTTTGCCCTTATCTATGCATAACAAAGTTTTATTCCAATCAAGGTTATTCGAAGAGGGTGATTTGACCAAATTATGCCAGATGGTGTTTGGGGATCTACCAAAATGTGCTTCGAAGGGAGAGCAGTTAAGCGACTGTTGAGTTACCGTTCTTAAACATTTTATTATTTTCAAAAGTGCAGATTCTAGCGAAGGTTTTGGACGTTCTTGTGCCATAACCAAGAGTCTTTCCTTAATGGTTCTGATTAGACGTTCCACTAGTCCGGTAGCTCTATGATCACCCACTGGGCTAAATATCACTTTTATATTGTGATCGTGGCAGAATTCTCTGACTTCCTTGGAGATAAAACCGGATCCTTGATCTGTTCTAATGGTTCTAGGTATCCCGTGTAAAGCAATGTATTTACTAAGGAAGTTTATGATAGATTTTGCCGATGTGCTGGATGTTATTTGAGCTGATGGGAATTTTGAAAATCTGTCCACGCACACTAATATGTCTTTTTTTGTTCCCCATACTAAAGGTAACGGACCGGCAAAGTCTAATTTCATTTCTTGGTTTGGCTCTTCGACCGTTGGGAGTTTCCCTAGGGTATTGTGTTTTATAAGAGGTTTCAAGTTTTTACCTGCTTTCACGCACTCAATACAGTTTTCGCCGTGGACTTGAATTTCGCGGTAAATTTTCGGCCACCAGATGTATTGAGTTGCCAGACTTTTCATTGCGAACTGACCAGGGTGAGCTTCGTGTAGTCGGTTGAGCATTGTCGATCTTAGGCATTCTGGGATAACTAACCGATTGTCCAGATAAAGACATCCTCCGCTGACATGTAAACTATTTAAGTACGATTTATAGTAGTTTCCCAGTTGTAGAATATCTTGTTTGCGGTCTTCCTCAATTGCTTTAATTATCTTTTTCAGAACTAGATCTTGTTTTGATAAGAGGGAGATAAATTTTGAAACGAATATTTCTGGCCAAGAAAAAGGGAATATACTGACTGTTTTCTTTTTACTAGGTGATCTTTTCACGGGATTATCCGACGGGTTACTGGTGTTTGGTGTTAAAAAGTCCATGTTTTCATTAGCAATAAGTTCTTTCTGTTGGTTAAATTCATTTTGTTCTGCCATTTCTTTCAGGATGTTAAAATTCGTTAAAAAAAACCGTTTAATTTGCAAGATGAGTCACACTGTTCTGTACGCGAGTGAGAATTTTGGCACACTGAAATGTTGGAATAGTTGGCTATCGCTTGGAACGTTTCAGCGGCATTAGCAATTCGTTTCTCACGTTCTATTTCTTGACTGGTCATATGATCTGTTGACTGGCCAATCGTGTTGCAGGAAGTGACGTCATGTGCTAAGAAATGTTGAGAGAATTTATTTCTTATTTGCGACCACGAATTTCTCGGCATTAGGTGATCAAAACCTAGTAGCGTACTAATCTGATTTACTGAAGCGATAACAAATTTTTCGTCATCCAGAGAAACTGGTACGGGTTCACCCGATGGGTGTCGGGATATATAATCAACAAATCCCATATCTTTACCGGGTAAATGTTCGACGGTAAAGTCGAACGGTAGTAGTTTGTCCGCCCAACGGGTGAGACGTGATTGGGCCGTTTTAGTATATTTATCGTCTTTCAGTGCTCCTATTAAGGCTTTGTGGTCTGTTAAAATTGAGAATTGTTTGCCCAGTAGGTAGTTTTTGAAATGGTCTAGTGCCCACACTAATCCCAGTAGTTCGAGTTCATTAGTGCTGTATTTTAATTCGGCAATATTCAAAAATCTGCTAGCGAACGCTACGGTCTTCCAATTCCCCCGATGGTCCTGTTCGATGGACGCGCCCAATCCTAAATGTGAGGCATCGCATTTCACTCGAGTGTCCAGTTTTACATCTAAATGATGGTTCGTCACCGTATTACAAATTTCTTTCTTGATTTTTTCAAACGCCTCCGTGTGTACTGTAGACCACTTAAATGGTTTTTTTTTGCATAAGTTCTCTAAACGGTGTTGATAGGGACGCTAAGTTTGGTATGAACTTATTAAATTGATTAATCGATCCCATTAATGATCTGATATCTTTGATACAGTTTGGTTCCTTCAGGTTTCTGATTGCGTCAGATTTATGTATTAGTGGTGTCGTCCCTTTTGCGTCGATTTTAAATCCCAACCATTCTATGTTGTGAGTTAAGAATGTGCATTTTTCCCATTTTATGGCTAGTCCCTCGTCATCTAGTGTTTTTAACACGTTAATGACTAGCTTTTTATGTTCCTCCTCGCTACCCACGGTGGCGATTAGGATGTCGTCGAGGTAACAATGGGTATTTGGTAATTTTTCCGTCAAACGGTCCGTTATGCGTTGAAAATCATTAAGCATATCGCCTAGTCCGTAAAATCCGGTTTTAAAACGGTAGGAACCCGTTACTTCTCCCCCCACGATGTTAAAATTACACTGATTACTTGCCTTTTTAGAAAGCGGTATTTGACTGTAGGCGTATTTTAGATCAATCGATGAAAACCAGATGTTTCTTTCATCGTGACCGCTAATTGTAACTGCTACGTTGTCAATTAGTTCGAATAGGTTCGGCATTTGATATCTATTACAAAATATCTGTTTATTTAATAGTTTTGTGTTCAATGCTAGTTTGATTGATCCGTCCCTTTTTGCTGCAATCACGATGGGGGAGATGAAACAATCTTCAGAGCATCTAGATAATTTTTCGATGAGTCCGTCTCTTAGTAATTGGTCAATACATACTTTGACTTTAGGGAGAAGATGGATCGGGATACGTTTCCCTTTCACCTGTATCGGTTTTAACGGGTCGTTAAAATAAGTATTAACTACGTAGTTCTTTGATCTACCCGTTCTTTTTATGAGGTCTGAAAAGTGTTTTGATATGTATATTTTAAACTCACTTTGAGATGGTGTCTCTTGGTTTTGATCCTGTTTGTTATCCGATGCGAATTTTATTTGGTTGACGTTTGTCCCAATGGGTGATGCTTTCTGGTCTTTCCATGACTTTGGCCCATTGGGTGGGGGTTGTTTCTGAAATACTACGATTCCCAGATTCGGTAAGATGTCGTTTCCCAGTAGATTTCTTTCAGCCCCTTCGGTGATGAAAAGTTTTTGGTCATTAGCCTCCCATCCCTTCGATCGGATTCTCACTCGAACTCTTCCAATAATGTTGATTGTACTCCCGAAGCCCTGGTATGCTTTCTTTGTTATTTCGTCCACAGATTCTAGTTTTAAAAATCTATCTCGTATCTTCAATTCGTGTAGTAGATCTTTTTTCATGAAAGAAACTGGACTTGCTGAGTCGATTTGAATTTCGGTATGGTAAGTGTTGAAATTTCCCAGGGATACCTTTAGTGTCTTTTTCAGTTCTAGTCCTTCGTGGTTGAATACTGTTCTCACTCCGCGCTCTATTTTGTCTTCTACAGCATTTATTTGGTTATCTGTGTCTACAGCTAGAACTAAGAAATCGTCTAAGTTGACCTCAAATTCGGGATTTTCCTGCGGGTTGGCCCGGGTATTTTCGTTTTCTTGAGGTACTCGATTCTGTTCGACGATGTTCGTTTGTGTTCTTGCTGAACTCCTGCAATGTTTAGCAAAATGTCCTTTGCGTCCGCACGTATTGCAGTTTCTATCTCTGGCAGGGCATGTGGTTAAATGTCCTTTTTTGAATTGCTGACCACAGTTGCGGCATTTGTTATTTTCAACGATGTTTAGGGTTGGTTCATTCTTTACGTATTGTGGTCTTGGTACTGCGTTACAAGTTGGGAATTTTAAGTACTGTTGATGGATTTTAGTACCTTTTTCGTGAACTAATACGTAAGATAGTTCGTTTTCTGGGGTCAAGTATTCTATGCATAGTTTCTTTTGGATCTCGACATTTCTCATGTTTGTGATGAAAATGTCTCTTACTAATTCTGACTCGAGTTCCCCCAGTTTACAATTTTTTGCTAGTTCAGAAAGTATTTCGTGGAATTTTTCTAAGGACTCATGTTCTTTCTGTCTTCGGCCAAAAAATTTAAATCTTTCGTATGTTAAGTTTGTAGTGATCGTGAAGGTAGTTTTTAGTAGTTCCCAAAATTCTGCGAAATTGATATCCAGAATTCTTTTACCAGGGTTTTTATGAGAGAAGCATTTCTGTCCTTCTTTTCCGAGTGCTAGGTATAACTGTGATTTTATCTTCTTGTCAATATCTCCGATTTGGAGTCCGTTAAATTTTGCGTTATCTTCCGCCCTTCTCCTTCTCGGTTCTTCGTTATAATTTTGTACTGCTATTCTGTGGTGTTCTTCTTTTTCGGCCCGACGGGCTTGATCATCGGACGGGTCCGGTGGTTCTGCCGTAGGGTAAGTTAGTTCGTTTCTTATCGGTGGGTTAATTACATCTTCGATGTCTACGGAATCTTTCGCAATAATTGTCAATTGAAACTTTTCTGACCACCTTTCCCAGTCGTGTTGATTTTCGTTTGATGAGTTGTTCCAAAAAAACTCTAGTCCTCGTAGGTTCGATTCGTTAGACTGCGCCATGTTAAAAAATTAGGATAACACACTCGTAGGTGATTAAGAGTGGCCACTTAAACTAAGACTAGATTAAGACTATGGTTGGATTAAGATTCCTACGATAAAATGTAGGCTTTTATTTAAGACTAAATAAAAGACGGTGATGCTATCTAAAGTAAGAGATGTTAAAAAGATTGAATTAGTTTCGGTTGATTTGTTGCATATCATAAAAGATAGTGCGCAAATTCCAAGTCTACCAAAAGCCGTTGCGCTTTTGGCAGGTGTATATAAATTAACAACGTAAAGGTCAACGATCAGTATAGAGGTTAAATGGTCAAACAGTACTACTTTTTACATGGACTAATTTGTGCGCGCTTTTAACTATTCATCTGAAAACGCAACGCAAATTTTTTATGCGTGGCAAATTATCCCGCAATGAACATCTTTTCAATTGATTTGAGGCTTCAAAGCGCGCATAATTTAGACCAGAACATGGCCAATTTGGCAATTTTCAAACCCCCAGAACTTTACAAAAATTAATCTGAGGTAAAATATCTTTTTAAATTTGAACTTTTTAGGACGTCTATATCTTAATTGGGGGTATAAAAATGTTCTGTTGAAAACTATTATTTCGATCGGAGAAAATTGACTGCATAAAAAACTACACCGAGCATAAATATTCCGTTTTCTATGAAATTCGGAACTATAACCTACGACTCGATATTTGGGGAAGACAAACCAGTACAAAATAAAATCAGTTCACAAATACTCGTTAAATATAATTTTCTTTTCCAAAAACTATTCCAGACCAATTAAAGAGCAGTTGGAACATTCAGGGTTTTCTTCGTCTACGTTGCGGATTACTTTTGAGATAGAACTAATTCGGATGTCCTAATTTTTCTTTAAGGTTCCATTTAAAGTATTTTTAGTGTAAGTTTATTTCAGTCATGGCGTAGAGTGTGCCTGTCAGTGTTCCTTATTCTGTTGCTGGTCTCTTTTCTCTCTTACTTAATCACTGACGACCACTTGACTCTAAAAATTAGTCACCAAGCCCATCAAACTGGAATGATGGCGAATCAAGTAGCTCAGCCCTATCACGACCAAACAGTAATAGATGAAGGAAAGAAGGAAGAGAAAATGTCTACTTGTGAGAGGAAAAAAACTAATATTGCAATGGTCAAAACTCACAAGGTAACAACCATTCAGATTAAAAACTGAGGGCTTTTTTCCACACCCTCACCTTCAAATTCTAACTTTGAAAACTACTTTAACATTTTCATAAGGCTATGACATATGGCATGGTGAACGAACTAACAATTGTGAACAGATTTGATTTTCATATCTTAAAACATTAATTTACCAGGATTCGTAACTTACCAGCAAGTTGTAATTTACCAGCAAACACTAAATCATTAAAAACTCAAAACCCAGGATGATTTAAAACTCACACTATTTATCAAAACAAAGCTCTGACTGTAACCTATCGATACCTAAAAAATATTTTAAAAAAAAACCCAAAATTCGGAGAAATTAGCAAATCAATCAGCCGATCGACGATTTTTGAAAATTTGCATTTTTTCATTTAGAAATATGAAAGATAAAATCAATACCCAGGAAGAGTTGCCACTCATATCATATATCGAAACAAAAAAACTCTGACTATGGCTTAAAAATATGCAGAAACAAATTTTAAAATAACTTCCAGAGTTTGGAAATCAGCAAATCAATCACCCGATCAATGATTTTTGAAAATTTGCAGTTTTCACAAAAAAACCAAAAACTCACTAACCAAGAACAATTAAAACTATTGTCATATATCGTAACAAAGCTCTGAATGTGATCTACTATTAACGATATACCAATTATACAAAAACAAAAAGAACTCAGAGAAATTCGAAAAGCAAAGACTCCAATCAGGGTTTTTAGGTTCAGTCTTGTTAGAAAAATCATATCTCAAAAACCTGGCTGGTCTACCAAGCCAACAATACTTGCTATAAAAAAGCAAGTTTTGATAGTTAATACTTGCTTGTTTATACTATTTACTTCAATTTAAAGTGACAAAAACTAGAGTAATAATCAACTTTTATCGATTAGCCGAATAAAAACAATTCGGGTAGGGAAAAGCAAAGTGTCAAGTTTTGAGATCGATATCGGAAACACCACAAAAAAATGAAATCAAGAAAATCAGCGTTTTTTACAAAATATTACATGAAATAGGTATAAAAAAGAAATATAGTATCCTATGAGCTTTGGAAGCCGTTCTTAAAAAACGCACAAAAAAACTGAATTTTTGTAGTCGAATGCAGTCTAAAAATAGTTATTTTGCAGTGAAGCTAAAATGAAGCCGTTGCATAACTGTTTAGGGAGCTAGTTTGCTGCAATTTTTTCGCAAAACAGACTTTGTTAGCAAAAACAATAACTACTTGTAAAAAATCATTGTCAGACACTACTTTGAGCTAGTTTAAAAAAAACATGAAAACATGAAAAGAATTGAAACTAACAATCAAACAAACTGATCTGATGACAGGCAAAACTATGAAAATACAAAGCAACATCTAACTACAACATTTAAAGGAGGTTCCACCAGTAAGCACATCTATCATCGGCAACATGGAGGAGCGCGAGTTTGTGAATAAAAGAGATGGCTGCTTCAGATCAAGGTGTTTAATACAAAAAATGCCAAACAGTTTGCCGTGAAAAGATTTCCAAACATGTCCAATTATGCTTTAACAATGTTTATTCTTCGACGTTACGGAGCGAATTAACATTCATTTGATATATCATATCAATAAATTAAGCAAAAGTTAAAATGCGATATTTTTGACAAATACAGCACTGACTCATTTCGCAAAAACGTTGCTCAAAATAAGTTAGTTTTGGAACAGGAAACAAAAAGCTCTTTAATCAGAAAAAAATTGTCTTTTAAACGATAATCAGTTTTCCGTTTGAAACAAATATGATTAGGTTTCATCGATGACAATACAGCAGTTCCATTAAAAATGGTTGAGAATTCCAGAAACAAACAATCCATGTAAGAGTTTTTTTAGGAAGGCGAACTATTCAAACATTATAGACAAAGATATCAAAACTTTGCAACCTAAATGATGTCTGTTAGTTTTCTGATAAATAAAAAAAGCAAATCAGCAACAAGTCTTACAGAGCGAATTTAAAAAAGGCAAAAAATTCCAAATAGCCGACAAAAAGCTTAGTAAAAAACTTCAAAATTGAAGCTTTTGAGATCGATATTCGTGGTACCAGAAACTGAAATCTAGAAAATTATTAATTATATGTTTTGATTGACGTTGTTATTACAAAAGTATATTGGAAGCGTTATGTTTTTTAATGGTTCTTGAAAAATCTCAAAAAAAAAATGAAAAAAAATTATTGGCAAACAACTACAGCAAAATTTTTTTTCTTAGGAAGCTTTTTCAGCAAGAAATTTAAAATTAAAATATAAATAGACATGCTTCAAATTAAACAAAATGTTGTTTGTATGGATGTTACTGCTTCAGTTATACGGTAGAACAATTTTTATAGCAGAAACTTCAACAGTTTGATACGAAACCCGAATTTTAACAACAGAAATTAATAGTTTTTTTGTGATTAAGTTCCTTGTTTTTTAGAAGTCAGACTCTCAAGTCCTAAAATTTTTGCTTCTTTTTCGATGAGTAAATATTTCGAGTTCTTTCTAGTTTTCCCTCTGCAATAAAAACGAAGCAACACACAGCTTAACAGAAATAAAGTTCAATATTTAGCCACAAGAAGTGAAGAGTTGAGAAAAACGGACAAACATGTAGGCATTTTTAATTTTACAATTGAAAATAAGTCAGGCTATGTTATTATCAGGTTAGGCTGTATTTGCAATTAAAACAAAAAAGTTGTTAAAAATTTAGCGGAGCCAGTGTTTTTGAGAATATCCAAGTTTTGTTTGAAGAAAAACTATTTTGTGTGAGCAAGCTCCTTTCTTCTCATCTGATATATCATTATAACCTTGTAGAGATTGATAATTTTAGATGTGTGAAATTACACAAAAATGAAAAAAATAACGAGAATTCTGCAAAAAAATCAATCGCAAGTGGGTTTGCAAAAACTTATTTAACTAAAAAAATTTGACTCAGAAAAACTACCGAAATTCTTCAAAAGAAACTCCCAAGCTTTTTTAAAGTTCGAGCAAATTGTTGAAAAAAAAACACATAACAATAACTAGAACAACCTTGCCAATAAATTGCATCCAAATTAGAACATACTAAGCTCTAAGCTAAGAAACTCTTAGTTTTTTTCATTTGAAGAACTTTCGTTTAACTAAATTTTGAATTTTTTTGACTAGTAAAGCAAAAGGCTGAGCACATGTTCAACAAAACTTTCTTTAGAGAAAACATGATTAGTTGAAATTGATATCAAAAACTTTGAGCTTCCCTTCTCACTCGAGTTTTTTCTTCAAAAAATCATTTATCGAACACTCATACGAATCAGATTCGAAAAACACCAAAAATTAATTCAACGAAAAAAACTGGATACTTTGCTAATTTGTATTCAAAAAGGTTAGCTTCAAACTTGTGTATAATTACCAATGCAAAATTTATTGTGATTTCATTTTTGAAATAAGTATCATGGATATCTTGACAAGATTTTGAACCCCATCCTTTGATAAATTACTCCTCCCCGAGGACATATCTGACATGAATATCTTGCAAGATCTTGGCATGATAGTCATGTTTCATGGATAATCCAAGATTAGCCATGATCGTGGAAAGATTTATTAAGATCAAAGCACTGGGTTAGGCGTAATTACTCATAAATCTACAAGAAAAATTGAAAGGTTGGAATGCCAAAAAGCCAAAATGGAATTAAGATTGATTTTACTAAGAAAAAAGGATTTAGACAAAAAATTAAATTCAAACTTATTTCAAATCGATTCAAACCGATCTATTATTGAACGTATATCAATTGATATAAATGTATTCTAACTCGATTTAAACCCAAATTTTTCTTGTTTATGCATCTTCCTTTTTACAAAATTTTCTTGCATTTTAAATCGAATCAATTTTTTAACTGTTTTCTAAACTTATTTTTGCATCGAGATTTCGCGAAAAGACATCAAATTGATTTAGTATTCATTAAAACTGATTTAAAATCACTTCAAACATCGTTTGAATCGATATGAATCGAGTTAAATATAAGGAATACTAATTATGTCCTTATCATTTTCTTTTCGTGTCAGAGTCAGCCCGTTTCAAGAAGATCATTGAAAAATAGTGGGAATCAATCAACATCCTAATATTTTATTTTGAGCATTTGCATCGAATAAGCAAAAACTCAGATCTGCATGGCTTTTTACTCCGCCTCAATGCAAACGTCAAGGCTGAGATATTCTTAATGAAAAATGTTAGGTTTCAATCAAACAGTTTTTGTCCCAAAATCTGATTTATGTCTGATACTTTTTTAAATGCAAAACAACTCTTGGCTGAAATTCTTGACTAGATTTGAAATTTATAAAATTTTGTTTTAATGCTGATTGCTTTTGAGACCTTTATATAATCTCAATATTCATGTAAAAAAAGATATTATTTATGCTTCGGTGGCTCATTTGATTATTCAGATCAGAATTAATTTCTATAAAATTTTTCTTACCCCAGCAACGTGTGGACACCTTCAGTCTGTTGTAGAATTTTTTTTTACCTGTAATCATTTGTGGCATCGTTCTGGAGTAAAACTGTCATGTTGTTAACTAATTTTTGTGCTTTTTATAGAGTATACCTATGATGATGAAATGAAAGCGTTAGCGCACACTATTCAAGCGTCGCAAAAAAAAACTTTTGAATTAGACCAGGGGCGGATCTAGGATTTTTTCAAGGGGGGGGGGGGGCGGATTTTCAAAAAAAAATCGAAAATTTTGACTTTTTTTTAGGTCGACCAAATTGATTTTTTGAGCTCTCCCAAAGCACTTTGGCCCCTATTTTGGCAACGTTTTCTGCGCCTCAGGCAAATTTTTGAAAAAAAACAGTAAAAAAGGCGTTTTTAGGCACTTTTTGGAAAATTTTGACCAAAAAATTGCGTTTTTTCGGCGCGCGCTCCCCCCTCAAAATTAGTAAATATTGGCGCCAAAGGCGCCTTAAGAAAAATTTTAGGGTCGGTCGGCCAAAAATGGATTTCTTAAAAAGTACCAAAGGGGGGACCCATTGGGTCGGCAGGGTGTCGAATCCCTGAGAAGAGGCGTACGCCCCCCCCCCCCCCGGCCGCCCCCCCCCCCTAAATCCGCCCCTGAATTAGACTGAAGCAAGCTAATTGCTCATATCAATTTCCTGCTCAAATCAAATTGGAACTCGTTCCATTTGATTTTTTTGTTTTGGAGCTGATAGCATAAACATTTTCGAATTTTATTTTTCATCGAATGTTCTAGACCAAAAATTAATCAAGACCAACTAATGGGCAGTCGAACTGTTCAGGGTTTCCCCTGCTACGAACTCTTTTTGTCCTTTTTGTGGTTAAATTATCTCTACATGCTATTTTAAGTACCAAGTATTAGAGCTTTCATCTAGAATCGCCAAAATAGAATCGCCAAAATAGAATCGCCAAAAATTCAGACACTCGAAATGATTTGCTGAGACACCCATTAATATAGATTTAAATGGATATCGGTAAACTTTGGCTAGACTTAAATCAATTTTGATGAGATTTATATGGGTGAAATGACCAACCAAAGTCAATCCGAATCGATTGAAAATGGTTGTGGGCACTTTTATTGAATTTAAAATCTATTTCATTGCCTAAATGGCCAGGGTTCATGTTAAATCAATTTTAATCGGCCAAAAGTTGACTTAAAATGGACCTAAACTAATCCATGAACAATTTTTTGGTGTTGGTGGGATACTACTTGATCCAATTGATAAGCTGATTCATGGAAAAAAATATGAAAAAACTTATCTGGAGAAAGTACTTATTCAAACAAACTTAGGGTTGTAAGGAGGAGACCTGCAATTGAAAAGTATTGGCGAATGATGCCTTCAAAATCAACTTTGTTCGACATATTTTAAGAGGAACAGAAGTGATTCTCCGGGAACAGCTGGATAGGTCGTATGTTGGGTGGAACCACAGAAATTGACGCCCTAATGGAAAAAAAAACAATACTTCGTGTTTGAAAGACGACTTAATTTTAAGAAAATGTTTTCAGTCCTTAGTGAATACATGATAACAATTTTAGTAATGGTTTCAGTGTGTGAGTGATTTAATGGGAACCATGATGCTGAGATTTGGAGAGAAGCACAATCTGGAGATCCTATTGCCCAAACAGGGAGGCTCGAACCTAGGGTAGGTCTTATCAGCAGCATCCCTTCCCAGATTTGATAAAAAACAACGCATTACCAAGTATGAGCTACTAAATATACTGATTAAAAAACGAAACGCCAATTCTGTTGTTTTTTGATAGTTGCGGATTTTTTATTAACAAAGAACTAACCAACATCGAACAGAACATAATTACATCGAACAGAACGTAGAGCGGACAGAACATATTTACAAAAAAACTGCCGAGTTGTTTGCAATGATTCTAAAATATGCCCAAAGCTTCTAAATAATGGCACAAAATTCAATTGTTATTAGAGCCATGGGTCCTCAATTTGAGAAAATATTTTGCAGCAAATAGCAAATGTGACCAGTCACTGGGCAAGTAGCACAGAGTGGTACAAACGCACAAAAAGATGCTCAATTTGAAAAGAAAAAAGTTAATTTTTGAAAAACAAACTAGAAGACAAAAAAGTATATTAAATTACCCTGCTGTAAAATACAGAAAACAAAAACAATGAGACTGGTGTTTCTCAAAACTTGAAGCGTTTCTTCGAAATATCTTGCTCAAACCCGAATCATCTTGAATAGAGCTTTGAAATGATACCAAACTTGAACTCTTTCAAGTATGTAAAACTGCGTGTGCAAACAGTCGTAAGCCATATTTACTTTCCATTCCGTTGTAACAACAAAAGTAACTGGTTCAAGTCTTGTTCCCACTTTCGAAGAAAGTAAGGAACATTTATGCTCGGTGGGGTTCCCTATTGAGATCAATTCTCAGAAAAAAAACTTCGCGGGATCGATCCATGGATCTTCGAGGTCCCAGAACGGGCGCGCTTACTACTAGACGATACTGACTTCTCGATAGCTGTGAAACGCTCGCTAATAGACTGACGTGACTATAAGAGCGCTGTGATACTTTTTTCCTGAAAGTTGAACGCACACTATTTACGTGTGGCGAACTATCCCCCACCACAAAATTGTTTTCTTTTTTTCTTATTAATTGGTTTCATTAGTTTTATTGTCTTACTCAAATCCGAATCATCTTGAATAGGGATTTGAAATGATGTCTTACTTTAACTCTTTCAGGAATGTAAAGTTGCTGGTAAAAACAATCCTAAGCCATAGTTATTTTCTATTCCGCTTTAACAATAAAAGTAACTGGTTCAAGTTTTGCTCCGACTTTCGAAGAAAGTATGAAAAATAAATGATCAGAGCGGTTTTTTTTAATGAGACCACTTCTCCAAAAAAATTTCACGCGGGGGACCGATCTATGGACCGATCTATGGAACCGATCTGTCGCACTCACCACTAGACTCTCTTCTGACGTCTATCGTGCACTGAAACGTTCTTTTATAGACTAACGTGACTACAAGAGCGCTGTGATACTTTGATGCTGACAGTTGAACGCGCACTATTTTTGTGTGACAAATCTATTCTTTAGGACAAATCTATAAAATTAAAATGACAACTATTAATAAAAATTGTTTTTTCAGCTCAAAAATTGCACTTGACGTTGCTATGATCAAACTCATTCTCCGCAAATCTATTTAGCTAAAATGACATGAAAAAACCTGGACTTATTCTTTTTATCATGTAGGTTGGAATGATCACCTGTTATGGTGCTTTTTCCTCTAATCGTTTTGTAATTTAATTATTGCAATATGAATACTCAAAAAGAAATTGAGTCGCTGCTGCTAACTTTAAGATTT
>NC_087062.1:30290332-30501963 GCF_963678635.1 Symsagittifera roscoffensis
GAAGAGATCCAGCTCCAGTTCACAGTGGACCCGAGAGACTCTTTCGATTTCTTCATCAGAAGATACCCGGAACAAATTGGAGGCCAGTTGCCACATAGGGTGACGAATTATTTTAACTTTTCATTCTTTTTTTTAGGAAAGCAAGCGTAAACAACCAAAACAAGCTGCCATAAATTTTTCCTGGGGGATATGGAAAATCTCATAAAGATCAATCTATTTGAACTTTTATCACGGAGGTGAAGCTGAGCTTCGCACCACTTGCGATACAACAACTGGAGAATGAAAGCACCATGACACTCAATAATTAGCAAAAAGAACTTCGAGCGATGTTACAATTGATGAAAGAAGTGAAAACGTTTTTTACTATATGGTTTTTGAACGAAAAGGATCCACGATAGCTATATAAAAAGTGTAGGCAAAGTTGGCAACAGAATTTGCAATCTAAACCTAAAATTCTTCAGTCGACAACCATGAAGCTAAAAAATCATCAGCAGAAAATTAATATCGAAACTTTATAGTTATACACTGGTTTGCGTTCTAAATATGGTATGTAGCAGTAGTAACTATTATTCAATAGTTAAATTTGAATTTTCATGAAATTCAGCATGTCATCAACATATCGGAATAGTCAGCAGCACAGCAGCAAGGGATTCAACTGGTTTTGTTAAACTAGTTGTTAGCCCGAAAAAAGTATATATTCTGATTTTATAACGCTTGCTAATATCAAGCGTAAAAACTCATGAAAAAAACAATGAAAGCAACTGACACTAGTGATTGACTCATAGTTGCTAATATGGGTTTTTTAGACTCATTTTGAGCTATAGCCATCTGTTTTTTTTTCAGTTGGTAGTTTTTTTGGCTTTGCGTATATTCTTCACTTACTGTGGGTAAGTGGAGAAGAGATGTCTTCCATAAACCAAAACAAAAACTTGGGCAAAAAATGAAAATAGAGAAACAACTCAACAATATCCTCTAACTTCTTTTTCAAGTTTTTAACTTTATTGTGACATTTTTCAAATTTAACTTTTCGAAAAAAAGTAAAATTGAGTTTGATTGAATTTGATTGATACAAAAAGATTGGTTAATGCGACTGATCTAATCTTTTTTGTTTAGATTAAACATTATCCTCTCATAAACACAATGCTTTACGATTATGGAGCCCGAGGACTAACACGTCCCGAGCAGTTCAAGTCTCTAATTGGGCAAATCATGAGGAACTTCACGGTGATTTTGGTGGCCGAGATGTTCGATGAAAGTCTAGTTGTATTGAAGCACAAACTGTGCTGGGATTGGTCGGATGTCGCTTATGTAACGACTAATCAAGGCAAGAATGTTTTTGATATATTACACAATTAGCGAACGTTGTGAGAAAATCTCAACAAAAAAGTTAGCACTAAACATTAACCCAAACCAGTACTCAAAATGAAGTATTTTGCTGCTCGAAGAGTTGGCATGCAGCTGACTGATCCTAAGAAAAGTATTTTTAGTTTTTTCAAGGTTAATTAATTCAAATATTTTTTAAAAAGACACAGTGATTGAATGTCAATTGAGCGCAACAGATTTTTAAGACATTAAGGTCTTAAACTTGAGATTTTGGGCGAAATCACTTATGTCCCAAATTCATCTTCAGGGAATTTGCTTTGCATTCTGCCCATTTTACAGGAAAGTACAAATTCGAATTCAGAAACGAAACACTTCTCGAAGAACGCAGAGGCCACCACAGGCGATTCGCACCCTACGAATACATGTTTTACAGCGCTTCATTAGACAAGCTCAAAGCGGACATTAAAATCATTCCTAATTTTTTCGATCAGCTACTTGAAATGAGATCTGTCAGAAGAAAAATAACAGGCATCAGTTTAATTCGAAAGATTTTTTCTCTAATCAAAAATTTATCTGGACAAAAATTTCACGAAATGATTGGGTAACCAGTTACTGGAATCTCCGTAAAATATAAAAAACTAGGAATCGTACTTAACTTACCCAATAACTTATGCTTGGTAATCCCAAAGTGCTTAAAACCACTCTCCGTTTTTTATTTCGAATTGAAAAAATAGAAAGACGGATAAGTTATCGTTCTCTGAATGTTTTCTCTTAGAGAAACATGGCTTCTCTCATAAACCGTTTTTGACAAGTTTTTCTTCGGACTTTCGTAAGAAGCACGGAATTATTATGCTCGGTGAGATTTTTTTTGCCTTTTTTATCTAGCAATTTGCGAGGAACCTTCATCATACAGTTTGAAAGATTGCAAAGCTTTGAGATCAAAATAGAAGAAATTCACCTGCGACCAATTTTGATATAGCTATGGGGGATTACTGATTGCTCATTTGGACAGTTGGTGATACTGCTCACTCAATTCTGGTTGCCAAATTTTTCCAAATGATCAATTTTTGGCTGACCAACGTCTAAAACTTTCTAAGGGCGCTTTCGGCGCCAATATAATTAAATTTGAGGGGGAGCGCGTGCGAAAAAAAACGCAATTTTTTGGTCAATTACTTTTTAAAAGAGCTCAAAACGTCACTTTAGCCCCAGTTTTTTTCAAAAATATGCCTGCGGCGCAGAAAAGTTTGGACAAAATAGGATACTTTTGGGGTTTTCGGAGAGCTCGGAAAATCAAATTGGTCGAACTAAAAAAAGTTGACAAAATTTTCAATTTTTTTCCGAAAAACCGCCCTCCCCCCTAGAAAAATTTCTGCGACGCCACTGTTACGATACATCTCTAATGTGGATCAATTTTTAGAATGTTACGGGTGTTTGAAAACAGCCAAATTTGACTAAATAATGCGTGATGTATATCCATTTATCAATGACGCTGAATTTGTTGTCGGCTCATTACACCCGTTCAAAAAAATCTGAAAACTGGAAATAATAAAGTTAATCAGTCCAAGCAGCAATTCATCTCTTAACTTATAAAGACTCATAAAAGACTTCAAAAAATACGAGTCATGTTGAGTTTTTGAATAACTTTCAACATGTCTAAAGGAACTTTTGATGAAATTTTCAGAACGAACGTTGAAAAAAATTCAGAGCAAAATTTCAGAGCAAAAATTGAAAAATGAAAACAAACTTTTTAAGAATTACCCCCTCTACAAGCAAGAAAAAAGACTTAACTACTATTTTTACTTGTATTTTAAGCTGTACTTAATCAGTTTTTGAGGCCTATATTTTTATATTTAATTCTCTTCTCGCCAACTACAAAAAAAAATTGAGTCGGAAGTGTTGGTTGCACAGCGTAAGTTGTAAATATATGTTGGAGAACAATTTAGAGCAGCATTCTGATCACTGAAAAGACTTAAAATTAAACTGATGTAATGACAGAATGGTGCTACACCAACAAGACATCCGTGGACAGTATCACAATTAAGACCAAATTCAGCAAGACCGATCAAACAGTGTTTCGGAAACAAGATTGCACGAAGATGAGGATGAAAATCGTAGACTATACTATAAAACTGATACAGGACCGATATCATTACACTCCAACAGAACACTGGGATGGCGAGTTTGGAGAGCACCCCTGATAAAAACAAATTCATCTCATTCTAACCTCCACTTAATATTTAAATGTTAGTTGATATTTATAAGAACAGAATTGAAAGTCACACTCGTTATAAGCAAATATAGCCTCCATTTCAGGAATGAATCGAAATCTTCTAGGTCTGAAAAACATATGTTGTTGCAGTGTGGAAAAATCGCACTTTCATTTTTCACCTAGTTTGTAGATGACAATATCACGGTCTCTTGTCGTTTTATCTTATGCCACTTTGTCCACGAGACAGATTGTTCTAGCTCAACTTGCCCGCCAAGACAGTTAGCAGTCCGTATCCAATCAGTCACCCGCTGAGAGACATGACTGTTTGCTTGCTGAAGAAATTTCATGAAGCATGTTGTTATATAGGTAATATAAAACTTTAATAGGTTTGCTATTTAATTTCAATTTCAGTTGTGGTTTATGTTGTGTAATTATTTTTCTGCAATTGTTGCATTTTTCCAAGTTCATGTGTTGTCCGATTCTAATGTGAGGGGTTTTAAACAAAAATTAGAAGGGGTTTTAAACTAAAATTAGAAGGGGATTTATTATTATTTGGCAGATTTTTCCATTAAACTATCTTCAGAAGGAACAACTTGATTACCTTGATTAGAAGGTAACCTTTAACAAAAACTAACAAACATCAAGTATTTCGAAAAACTTATAGAGTGATTGATCATTCAATGTTGGTGGGGTATATCATTCAGACCAGATTTGATTTTTAAAGAACCAAGTTTGAGAAAACCTTTTACGAAGTGAAACTAATTGTAGCCGAGCTCAAACTCAAAAAGATGTTTAAGCTGTGATATTTTTTGTAATGTTTTTGGGGTTAAAAAAATGGGTTGAAGTATTTTAGCAGACCGGTTTTTTTAGCAGACCGATCTTTTAGGAGACTCAGAACAATTAGCAAGTAAAACGCGGCGTTGGTAAGTAGCGATGGTTTGCTGCGCTGCGCTTATATTCGGCACAAGTGACATTGTGCGCAAATATCATTATTTTACTGCAAATTGAGACCAATCTGATTTTGAAATTGATAGTTTTGAGGACAAATCATGAGAACGTCTTTTTACGTCTGTCAATTAATTATGCGTAGGTTGTTTTATCTTTGTCCCGCTACAAGATTAGCCCCCAAAAATTGGTTGCATGGGATAATTAGGGTGTGCAAAACGTCACACTTTTCTTATTTAAGCTAAGAAATAATCCCGCCAAAAAAAATTCTTTAATTTAGGTTGGGAACCTGCTTATTAGCATGTGTGTCGATTAACATGCGCATGTGAAAGAATGTAGTTTGAAAATTCGGTATTTCAGGGTTTGTTGATTCAAATGTGAACTTTTGAACAGCGTGAACTCAATATTTTTAATTTAAGGAAAAAATTTAACTCTCCTAACAAATCAAGTTACTTTCGTAATTATTTGAAAATTTAAGCTACTTTGATTTTCGTCTGAAAGCACAACCAGTTAAAGTTAGTCGCTATCAGTTAGATCACTTTAAATATCAAATTGGTAGACTCGAAATAGGACACATCGTACTTAACAATAAATTTCAACTAAAAGATAGTCGGGGTATGATTTAGTATGTGAGGGTTTTATAAAGATTGCCAAAAACTTAGAAAACTAAAACCAGAAGGTTATCGACACAAAGCCGTTGAACTACACACACACAAATGCACTCACACACATGCGCCATACACACACGTACACGCATACGCACACTCTTACGGACACACACACACACACATACACACACATGCATCACATACACGCGCCACCACACACAAATGCATGCACACGCGCACACAATACACGCACACGAGCCATACACACACATACGCACGCACTCACATATTCAAGCACACACACAACACACTCTTTACGCACACACACACATAAACACAAACGCACGCACAAGAACACAAACATACACAAACACACGCATACATACACAACACACACAAACACATTCACACAAAACAAACACAAATCTTCACATGCGAGATAATGCACATTTGGATCGATGACCAATAAAAGCTTTTGTTTCATCATTAAGAAAAGGGTGCAACTGTAACAGTCATTACTATAGTTTATCTCGAACGTAATTTTACATATACCCTTTGCTTTATGAACAAAGTTGGAAAATGTAAATGCAAAAAGTGGATCATTTTCTTACAGCAAAGCTGTGCTTTAATACCAAAAGTAACTAAAAACTGACTCTCGTGTTTCTAATTAAGCAATTGAAAAAATCGAACGAAGAAAAATGTGAGATGCGCAGATTCTACTGAGTTAAGTTTTTAATCGCACAATTCGGTTCAAGTAGTAACCTCACTTTTGCCGTAAATTGTTGGCCAAAAATAGTCTAATTGCGACATGTTTTAAGTAATGATGATCACGTCTTGCTGCCTAAAATATATTAGGTTTCCTCTCCGAAGAGATTCATACTTATTTTTTTTAATGAACTATATTGAAACTCTGGGAGATCCTGTTTTCTGCTAGGTTCCATTAGAGTGAGTTATTCTCTAAAATATAAGAGATGTCAGTTTTAACCTCTAGATCAATAAAGCTTGCGTCAATGACAACAACTGACGTTTATTAAATTTTGTTCTGGTCAGGCGCGTTGGTTAAGTCACTGGCATATACATCGAACTTTCATGTTAGTACTATTTGTTTTTTAAGCTGCAATATTACTTTAAACTGCGATGGCTACTGTTAATTAAGTTTGGAACCCACTTTGAAATAATTATTGAAAAAATTTCCACCGCCTGAAACCTCAACCGCGTAAAATTCAATTAGAGCCAGTAGCTTTAATCTGATTAAAGTTCCAGTCGAGCGGAACTGCTAGAATAGATTGCTTCATAATTGATACTGAAATGCCGATTTGCAAGATATGGCCTATGAAAGCGTCCAAAAGTGGCCGAAAAAAGTTAGAATGACAAGGATAGCCAGTTGCTGCGCATATAGCACAAAATGTTTTTTTTGTAGGTGGCGTTATGATAGAACTATACAAACGGGTATAAAATCAGCAAAATAGGTAACGGTGACACCAGCTATCTTTAAAAATGAAAAACAAATAAAACATTTTAAAAAATGCAAAAAAATCTTAAATTTGAGAATAATACTTCAATAAATTAATTCTTCTCTTCTTGTTCTTAAAATTTGTTTGCACAAAATTGTTCAAGCTTTTTTCGATTTTTTTTGAGTTCTCTCAAGACTGAGAGTTTTTTCAAAAATTTTTAAATGCTATTCGAATCACGAATGAGAGGGATGTAATATGATATATCACTCGACCCATTCTGATGATTATTTGTGGCACCTGATTTTGTGTTGAATAAAAAAGAAAAAACTAAAAAAATACCCGAATACCAAGTTCCTCCCTATTTTTCAAATGGTTGGAACAAAACTTCAAAGACAGCAAAAACAAGAAATTTATGCAAGGACCATTTTCCTGACTTTCTCCTGAAAAAAAAACACGACCTTAATTTATGTGATCAATCATTTCGTTCTTTAAATATTATTTCATAAAAGTTTTGCAATTTTTTTGCTGCATGAAAGCATCCTTCAAAAACTCAAGTATACTAGCGTGTAACGCACCTCCGGTGCTGCGAATTTTTGACAACTCATAAAAACCGCATATATTTGAAAGCACCCAATTACATTTTAGTGGACAGCACCCAATTACATGGTTGGTAACTTCATATTTTATAAACAACTTTTAATTCCTATTTTCCGTCATCTCGAAACCGTGAAACCTCGAAAAGTACAAATATTTGAGTAGTCAGATTTGGGGTCAAGATTTGCAACCCCTATGAGTACCCAGACAACACCCAATTTCAGGGTTAGGAATTTAAAATTTAAAAAAGTTCGAAGTTGAGTTTTCTGAAAAAAACTTTGAAAAGATAACAAAAACGTCATATCTGGAAAACTACAAGGATTTGAGTCGTCTCATTTGGAGGCAAGATTCACAATCCTTGAGAGTACTCTGACAGCACCCAACTACAGGGTTGGGAACTTCAAGTTTGGTAATTTATTTTGTGATTTACATTTTCGGAAAATCTTTGGAAAAAAAACCGTCGTATTTCGCACACTAAAAAGATTTGAGCATTTTTAATTGGACTTCAAATTCGCAACCACTTTGTGAACCCTGACAGCATCCCACTATTGGGCTGCTTTTAAAATATTCAGTGGAGTAACGACTGAATTCAAACTGGACAATCGATTGGAAAAGAAAGATAGAAAAAAAACTCAAAAAAAGATCAAAAAAGAAGCATCGAAAAAAAGGATACAAAAAAGCGATACAACAAGTAATAAAAAAAAATATAAAGAGTAATATAGGAAAAGTGATTCAGGAAAAAAATGATATTGAAACATGGATATAAAAAAGATAGAGGAAAAAAAGATAGAAAAGATCGAAAAAGAAAGATAGAAAAAATAATCGAAAAAAAGATAGAAAAATAAGGATAGAAAAAACCGATAGAAAAAAATAGAGAAAAAAAGATTAAAAGATCGAAAAAGACGGATTGAAAAAAAGATCGAAAAAGAAGGGTAAAAACAGATAGAAAAAAAGATCGAGAAAAAATATAGTAAAAAAAAGATAGAAAAGATTTTTAGAAAAAGATAGAAAAAGAAGGGTAACAAAGATAGAAAATAAGATAGAAAAAAAGGCAGAAAAGATGAAATTCCAGATAAAGAGAAAGAAAGATTGAAGACAACCGTTTGACAGTGGTACTATTTTGAACTGAATCGTCGAAACCAAATTGAAAATTAAAAAATTAGGAGACGGGTACACAGTCATAATCAATTTAATTTAAAAAACAGGCATACAGACAGACAGACAAACGTAATTTGGCCCCGAAAAAAATTACTGAAAAAATTAATGACCCTGCGGAAAACTATTTGAAAAATTTTCATAAGCATTGCAGTGTATGATTTAGCTTAAACATTAAAAAGAAAAAATTTTTTCGTTAAACGTTATATGGAAAAAGTTCTTTCGTTAAACTATTATTATGCTTAAACATGGGAGGTAGCTGTCACTAGCATTTAAATATAGTATAGATAGATAGATAGATAGATAGATAGATAGACAGATATATAGATAGTATAGATATTCAGGGTGGTCCTGACAGCACTGATATTTGAACTGTGAAAAATGAATGCCAGACACGCCGTTGCTGAGTTAGGGGCAGGGCGTTGCTCCCCTTTCCCTCCTTTTGGTACATTTTAAGACCTCCATTTTCCGCTAATGACTCTGAAATTTTTTCTAATGAATTTGGCACCAATATTACTTATTTTCAGGGGAGCGCAAAAAGCGATGTTTTTGGCAATAATTTTTCAAATTTAAAATGTTTTTGGTCATAATTTTTTACTTTTAAAAAAATTGCCGACGGCGCAAAATTTGGCCAAAACAGGGTTTTTTCTGGCTTAGGAGAACTCGGAAAATGAATTTGTTCGACCTAAAAAGGTCGCCAAACTTTTCAATTTTTTTTGAAAATATTTTCTCGGAGCTGCTCATAGGGTCCTTGATAGTAACTTGATGGTACTGATATGGCACTGACACCGTGACCCCTGTATATGTTTGCTCCATATAAGGTCATGGAAATTTCGTTACTGAACTTTTGAGCTCGGCTCAGTGGCTCTTTTCCGTCTGAGCGAGCAGAATAATCATGTAAGTGCCAGAGAATACCTGAACCATTCCATAATTCAATTTAAAGGCAGTAATGCATCTTTTATTTTGCTGGCATATAGTATCTGCAAGATTCCCCAATCTATAGAGGGTGTTATTGCTATTGCCGTCAAAAATTATTGTCTTTCACTAACCAGAATATCGAATAAGCCGAAAAACGGAATTTGGCTCAGTTATACGAAAAACTGACAGCCATCAAGTATCAAGCACCGATGTTTTCGCTTGCATTTCTCAAAAATGATATTTATCTTTATTTTAAAAATAGTTGTCCTTGTTCATTTGCTGAGCCGACCAGACCTCTGAAGACCAGAAATTGCTCAATCAGGTTCTTTGACGCGCAAGACAATGGACAACACCATTGAGTCTTCGCAATTGACCATTTGGTGGTGAAGTTACTAATGCCATGCCTTCGATGTTCCCATAAGAGCGAATGATCTTTTGATCGCTTCTTATTTCTGTTCATGCATTCGAAAGAGGGACAACCTCCAGTGAAAGAAAATAGTTGCCACAATACTATGATTCTCTGTATGCATATATGAAAACTTGCAGTTCCCTAATAAAAAGTCTCAATTATAATTATTGGTTTCATACAAAAATGTAGTAAGCGCTTGCTTTCAAAATTAACTGGCAAAAAGCCCAAACGCTTGTATTGAAAGTTGAAACAATTTCATTTACATTTTCAGGTCAGCAAGAGAGAAAAACTTACCAGGAAAATAGATCTTCTCTTAGAAACATATTGCTATCTGAAGTATCTATTTTTTATTGTTCTTAAAATAAACAACCGTATTGGCCAATAGAAATGTGGAACAGATGAGACAAAGAAAATATTTCATAAACTCAAGCTGAAAAATTGGGCAAGTTTACTCACCTTAAGGGCTGTATTGTAACTTTAGAAGTTTTCAATCCTTCCTAATAAAATTTTATTTGGGCTATTTTTTGGATTCACCTACTAATAATCGGATATGATTTTATTCACTTTTTTGTATAAATAGTATCTAAATCAATTCCCTGAAGGTAGAGCATAACATATTTTTGATATAATTTATAGATCGGTTGAAAGAGTAAATTTGCGGACAATTACAAAGCCGAGGAATAATATAAAATTGATTTCATCAATTTCCATTGTTGCTTTTCGTTGGGTTAGAAAAATATAACAGTCATATTAATCTTGATTAGAAATTAACAAATCAAACATTGTTTCAAAAAAGGACAGAACAGCGAAATCATTCTTAAAAATGAAGCTCAGCTCCTTTATCGCCATCATCGCGGCCACCTTTCTGGTGAGTAGTTTTTCAGAATAAAAGCTTTTTTCTTTCCTTAAAAAGAATTTTTAACTACTGAACATTCGTGAAACATCACCAATCTTCAATCCTCTCGCCGCTTCCTTATACGCTTTTGAGTGACACCCGTTTAGCCAATTTGGTAAGTTGTTGCTTCTTCAAGCTCTTATGAATCGAGGAGGCTAAGCAATTGACCTAGAGCAGCCCTGGCTGAGTGGATAAAACGTCTTTAACCCGAAATTGTGGGTTCGAATCCCGTATCGGTCACGGTAGGAGGAATCCCAGTGTCACCCACCTCCTCAAGGTGGGACCGACAGCGGAAAAATGGCTGACATCCTTTTGCCCCGCAGAAAAAAGGCCCAATGTTTAATGGTGGGAGTTTGGCTGGGGGTAATAAGAATCGCAATAAGACTACAAAATGTGATTGCCTTTTTTGACGCCACATTCCGAAATAAATCGCAAGTGAAATTGAAGCCCTGCAACTTAGGTGCAGAGAAAATAACAAAAAACAGCTCATAAGAAAATTTTTGAACCATGGCTAATGTCCCATCCCCTGTCCTTACAAAATTATTTTAAAAAATTTCATTAAAAAAATTCAAACAGAACTTCATATCGATCAGTAGCGTGTCGGAGGGGGACCATAACCCCTTCTCAATTCCGGTTGCCAAATTCTCCAAATGATCCCCCGATCGCAATTTTTTTACGACGCTCACTTTGGAGCCAATATACACTAAATATGAAGTTGCGGGGCCGAAAAAACGCGATTTTTAGGACAAGCCCTTAGAAAAGGAGCCCATAATTTGTTCGAGCAAAAAAGAGCATAATTTATTGTGTTTTTGGGGAGCTCAAAAAATGATTTAATTTAACTTATAAAAACAGTCGAAAAAACTCTTCAAAAGGTCAACGAAATTCCCACACAAATAATTTGGGTCAATGATATCAATAATGAAGCAAGTTTAAAAAATCTGTGTTTCAGTGCAATAACAACAAATGAAACAAATATAGCTGACTTTTGTGCAAGGAGCGCAGAAAATTCCGGCCACAATTAAATAAACTAAAAAAAAACGATTTCTTCTTTTTTTTCTTTGTGACGTGAAAAAAAGATCAGAACCTAAATTTCAAAATGCGATGTTAATAGTAACTTAGGTATATTTGACAACTATTCCACAATAAAAAAACACAAAAATCAAAAATAATTTTTCTCCAATTTTACTCCCAAGAAGGTGCTAAAAGAAGTTTCGAAAATAACTTTTGAGATAAACTGAGTTTTCAAGACTTAACTTAATTTATCAGCTTGTTATTAGATGTTTATTTGAGCATATCATAAGCCTGCTTGCTCGCTATATTCACTCCAAATTGGACTACAAAACAATCTACAAATCGGTTTCACTGAGAAAACGTTTTGGAAATTTCCATGTTTTGTTCTAATCACAAAGGGCTTTAATATGCTATATCACTCGACCCATTCGGGCGATTAGTTATAGTACCTGATTTTCATTGGACCCAATTTAAGCATTGATTGAGTTGATAGCCTAGTCAACAAATAAAAACTACTCAATCGAGAATCCGGCAACCAAATGTTTCCGAAGACTTCCCACTTTGACACTAATATATAGGATGCGTTTTGGCCAGTCATTTCGAATATCTTATAGAGGAACCTTTGACGCGAATATATACAAAGTTTATGGGAGAGTTTGCGCTAAAAAACGCTACTTCTTTAGAAAACCTTCAAGATACCAGTAAAACTTAATCGTCATTTTGTTTTAAAATAAAACCTTCCAAAAATATTAAAAACGCAAAATTCAACCCGCATTTTCATTCGTCGATTTTGGGCGGGTTTAACGACATTTTCCTTCAAAAAATGCCAACAGCGATTAAAACTTAGCTACACTGCCAAAAACACTACCAGAAAGCGCAAAGAAAAAAAAAACAATTTCAAGAAGTGACAACTAAGCTGACAACAGATAAGCAGACAAATAATTGTCCGACAATTTTGTTTGAAACAGAATATTTCCCATTTGAAAAAAAAAGTTCCTGGTCAGATTCGAACCCAAGACCTTTACCTTTTTGAAATCATAAAAAAGTCACCGAACACATTCGATTCAGAAAAGTACAACGCCAAAAAAATATCGTGACTGATGCAAATTTTGAACACATCTGTTTTGAAAATATTACCAAAGTTTCACGTCAACAAACTGATGACTCATCATGAAGAATAAAAAATATTTCAGTTTTTCGATTTTTCGTTACGAAAATTCATATTAATCAATTTCCCTTAGCAAACCTTTACTAACAGCTAAGATCTGAATTTGACAGACATATGAAAATGAACTCATTTTGTTATAGCAAATCATGGAACACCATACTCTTGAATACGCTACGGCTCTCAAAAACAAGCAATATGAGAAAAACAGATAGAAAAAAATTGTTGTAGTCTTTTATGAACCTGGTCTGAACATCCTGTGCTACTTGGTATTCTTGTGTTAGCTTTGTTCATGTTCATTCACAAAACTTGGTACCACAAATAAATATCGATGACTAGAAGACAATGCCTAGAAATCGTAAAGAAACTTAACTTGGATAAGAAATTTCGAAAGTTTTTGAAAGTGGTCTGAACAACAAGGATAACCGGTTGCTGTGCAAGTTGCAAAAATTTTTTTTATTGCGCCTAGAGCTCGGAATTTTCCAATAAAAAAGATTGTTTTCTAAGTTTTTTTAATAATTGTGGTCGGAACTTTCGTTACAACTTGCACAGCAACCGGTTATCCTTGTTATTTGGACCACAATCAAAAAGTTATCCGGATTCGGGTCCGTTTAGATTCGGGTCCGTTTTTTTCAGCCAAAATTCTTATGATATTTAAAACCATTTTAGTCGTGACTCAGATTCTGACTACAAAATTTGATTACTGTTCTGTGTCGAGAAACAGCTGAGAAGTTTTCGGTTTTCCAAGTAAATTAGACAAAAATTGATGAGAGGCGGACCTCCCACTATAATTTAACCTTAGTAATAAAACTTTATCATCATGTTAGCATCCATGTTACCTATCGTTCTTAAAGTTTTCAATATAATTCAGTCCCACGTTACTGAAAAATAATTGAAACCGGAAGTTAGAAAAAAAATTTATGATTATTTTTCGATATTCTTCTTCTTGAAATTGGTTGTATTGAATCAGTGTGGTCGGATCATTCCGTGTTACATGCACAGCACCGGCAATCCTTATTGTTCCGACCATTGAAATTTGGGAGGAACTTTGAATCAAAGTTTGCTTTAGTTTTTTCTTTTTCTGTTTTCCACGCAAAATCAGGTAACACAAATCATTATCGAAATGAGTCGAGTGATATATCATATATCATAATTTCTCCACTGTCGCGAAAAAACCGGTTTTATATTTTTGAGTTCAAGTCTAACTTTGAGCAAGTAAAGCAAGCAAGCAGGCTCATTATAGAAAGATAAGACTCCAGTAAAACTATTTTTCGATAGTTTTTTTAGTGCTATCTTGGGAAAAAAACTTTTGCAAAAAAAATATTAAGAAAATTTAAATTTTTTGTTTTTGCTTTTTTCCAACAATTTATCGACACAATCCGTTGCCTGATTTGAATAGTTTACTGCGACTGTCGCAGATGCCTTAATCTTAGCTTTTCGTCAGATCCTTTCTATCACACCACGGAGAAACAACACTAATTTGAAAAAATAAAAAATATATGCATTTTTTAGGAATATGGTCGGAACATTCTGTGGTACTTGCACAGCATCCAGCTATCTTTGTTTAATATTGGATATACTTATTTTGGATACAGCTGTATTGTTTAATACCCACTTCCTAACATGCCTAGCTGAAATAAATGATTTGCGAAAAGAAGCGGTTAGACAATCAACTCTCCTAGGCACTTTATAGACAAACGAAACTAATCGCAAAGAGAGAGAAACATTGAATTAATAAAATGGTCAATAAATCAGAATGCCTGTTATCAAGTGTACAATAATGAATAAATAAAATTATTATCAGACTCAACATCACCATTGGAAATCTTTATTAAATAAGCCTATTCGATGACGAATTCCAAAACATAGGGATATGAACTCACCCAACCCCAAACATTTTAACGCTAGAACCAGTAGATTATGCAAAAAAAATATTAGACCCAAAAAGTTTATCAGGGCAGTAATTATAGGTAATTTAAGAAAATAAACGTTTATAAAAAATCTTCATTTTGGGTTGAAACTTCAATATTTACATCAAACAGACACACCCTTTGTAAGATAGAAAAGCAGGGATAAGACAACATAAAAAGTGCACAATATTAACCAAAAATCTACCAGAAAACCTGTTGACTAAGAACCTCTACCAGAAAATTGTTTTTAACTTGTCCTTTCCTTGGTTAAATTCAAGTAACAACGACGAAATATAATTAAAGAACTGAAATTTACTTGGAGTGAATTTCAATTTGGGTCTTTTCTATAAGTCCCCCTCCAGTTTATAAATGAAGCATTCAAATCAAACGATTTCTCTGAAAAAAAAGAAGAAATTTAGCTTAAAAAGTAAGTCGTCACTTTAACAGCTTTCAAGATGAATTTATTCGATTCACACGAGAGCCCTCAAAAGTATCTCTAGGGAAAAACCTTCAGCATTAGTTACCTCCATCTATCACCGGAGGCAGTCGGGCTAAAACCGTGAAGCTAAGAAGCAAGGAACATAAATTCCTCTCATGTCTTCTTTTTTAGTTGACAGTATCAGTTCAAGCTCGCTCTCCTGGAAAGCATTTCTTCGGCGCACATAAGCGATTTGGATACATGCCTGCAAAATACATGAACGAACTTCTAACGGAGCACGGAGATGACTCTTTTGGCGATGATCAGGGATGGGCGAAATACTAACTAGGAGCAGATTGATAGTGGTGGGGGCGGGAAATTTTTAGTAAATGCAACTTTTTGGTCGAAGTCTTTCAAAAAGTTCCCAAAAAGGGTGTCTTTCGGCCTAAAAAATCGCAATTTTGGGGAAATCCTCCTCTCGAGAGAATCTTAGATCAACCCCTTATGATAAAATCAATTAAATCTTGCTACTTCATTTTTGAATTCAGCTTTGAAGTAGTAACAATATAGAATTATTACTTTAGGAAAAATCCTAGATACTACTCGGCCATTCAAAACTAGAGAATTTTAAATTTTAAAGCAACAACTCTAAGCAATTGAGGCGCAGTATCAGTGTTATCTAATTTGGATGGTAGTATTATGTGAATAAATTACCCATCCCTGTGGGTGCAGAAGGAGACTGGTGAAAAGAGAGGCGCTGGAAAGTTTTATTTTGGGAACAGATGAAGAAACAAAACGACCAACCACATAATCTCAGACCACTAAGAACTGAGAGACCCACTTCGATTTGCGTACTGCTACCACTTTATAAGTTATGATAGATATATGCTGATAATAAACATTCACCGAATAAGTGTTTTTTTTATAGAGTCCGTAGAGAATAACTTTGGGTCCTTTCTAATTTTAGGCAGGACTATAAAGTAGTTATGGTAATTGTTGTCTACTCCCAGTATTCCACAATGAAAGATCTTGAAAAATTTATTGCATTTGTTTTGCCTTATTCGTCGCGCACTGAGTGTGACTTTTAAAGGGTTAGCTACGTTCAAGATCTGAATGTGCCCTTTTTCCAAATTTGCGTAAATACCATTCTATGGGGATATTTTTGAAGCCGAGATGTGAGCAAAACTGCCACTACAGCTTCAACCTTTCGATTTTTAAGTTGTAAGGGCCCAGTGGTGTTTTGCATGTCCATTCAAGGGGGCTTTTGCTGGAGGGGAACTGAGAAAAAACCCTAGCTATTTTACGGTTTTTCATTTTATTCACGCCGATTACGGGGACATCATTACCCAGACATCATTAATGGTTAAATTAGCAATCCCATTACTGAACGTAGCCAAAAAAGTTGAGAAACAGTGTCATTGAACAATAAATATTAGAAAAAAAACAATTACATTTTCAACTTTCGAAATTCGGAAAAAAATTATCACGTGAAAGCGCTTTGAACATCAAGAATTGTTTAGTCTAATATTTGTTTTTCAAAAAAATAGCAAAAACACTGGGAACGCTGGACGAATAGGTTTTCTTAATATTTGGTAGGAAATCTTAAGTTTAAAAATTGCTTCCCGCTCACTAAATATTTCAGAGATTAAAATCTTCAGAGGTCAAACCGCAATTTGAGCGTGAACAAAATTAAAGACCATTCCACTCCCCCCCAAAAAAAAACACAAAAAAACAACGCGACCTGAATAAGAGATGAATACTTAATTTCACTAATTTCTGACAGGCAGAGCGGAGCTTCGCATCATCCGAAATCTGATCATAGCAAGCGGCATGAATCATAGTAAAACTTCTTCATTCTCTGCCCGTTGTGTAGAGTTTGTTAATGGTGAACTTGATCTCTAGCTCGAATTCTGATTCCGTAGCCAAGCAATAAATCGTGATCAACACGAGAGAAAAAAATAAATAAAAACGATCGCACAAGTAATGTCAAAGGAAATATCATACTTGCTATGTGCCATTGAAAATGAAATTTATTGAGATAATTATGAGAAGGTTGAAAGATCATTTATTAAAATGAATTGAATTGTTTATCCGTGAAGAACGAAAACAACGTTGCCTACTAAATTAATGTATGCATTGTTTTCTATTTTCTGCTGCTCACTGAAGTACTCATGTGGTCCATACTGTGCGATAACGAAAGCTCGGGAATTATCATGCAATCTACCAAAAACAAATATCGTGCATAACGTGTCGTAATAAAATATTATCTCGGGGTTTATTGATGTCCCATAATGGCTGTGGTTGCCAAAAACGACAATATCAGGTTCATTAGGTAAACTATAAAAAGGCCTGAATCCTGGCAGTAATCATAAATTGCGTTATAATGACTTGGGTTGGCAGTAAGATAAGGCATAATTAAGTGAGAGCATATTAAAAAACAAAAGATATAACTGAGAAAATTTAAGATAATATCAAAGCTAGAGGTATGAACGTGTAATGAATTTTGGAAACGAAACAAAAGGGTGAGTTACTGTCTCCACTCATGTCACCATGTGATGGCTCTATTTTTAATTTACTTCCTAGGAATATTGGACAATGCTTTGCTATAAAATTCAATCTTTCGATGGCGAGCTTTTACTTTACTTCGGAGCAGGGTCGACAGTATCTGATCTCACTCTTAGATAGTAAAAATAGTTAGTTATTTTAATACTGGATTTCGTCTTACTGTTCGTCAGGTTTCAATCTCATCGCTCTCTTTGTTATAATTTTTACACTGGTTTCTTTTCAATAGTTCAAATATAATCATATCTACTTGCGCCGGCACGCGCCAGATGAAAGACAATAACAAATTTAGCGACACTTAATAAGGCAAGAGTTTACAGTATTTTATACGGCAAGTTATAACTGGGGCAGGATGGAGTAATTATGTTCTCAGATAGGTAAACAGATAAATACGTTTTTCCGGTTTATGAGTGGTTTTAGCAAATACAAGAATTGTTTGTGGTGTTTCGTGTTTGAGCAAGTGATTTTACATTCTTATGATGATATACAAGTTCAAGCTCCATATATGGTAATAAGGAAATATGGATGATTATAGCACTCTTAATATAACGGACTTTTCTAGGACGTTACACAACCGTTCTTTGATAAAATTTATGTATATAAATTTAAATGTGGTTACTAGTTTTTTTTTCTAAGGTGCCACCCTTAAGTTGTCGATTGTGTTGTTGCGTTGTTCACCGGTGATTGTTGTTGCTGGAGGGTCTGAACTGGGAATTTTTGAGGAGACCGAAAGTAGATTGGGTTTTGGTCTGTTTGTTGTGTTTCATGCGGGATTTCACGGGCATGTACTGAATGCCGTGACTGCGATTGGAGACTTCTGCGGGATGAACTGAGGGATTGGGTTTGTATGGCGTCTCTTTGGCTTTCCTCTTGTATCAGATGCTTGTGGTGTTCATCCACAAGGTTTTCGATTTTGTTTAACCGAAGGAGTATGTCTTGTATTATTTCTTCATCCGTTGTATATTCATTAATGAAAGTTATCTTCATTTTGAGCTTATGATCCATCGATTGTACCAGTGGGAATTGGTCCTTAGTTACTGACATAACTTGTTTTACTGGAATTTTTGTATCGGTCGATTTCATAAATTTTGGCGTTAAGTTTCGAATAAAATTGAATTTATGATAAAGGTACATGACTAGGATGTGTAAAAGGAGATTTCCGATAAAAACAAAGATTGTGAGGGACAAAGAGACTTTTATAGGGACGTAGGAATCGAGTTTATCAATTAATTTTGGTTTCAAAAGTTGCATTTTGTGGACTAAGGGTTTAGCAATATTGTCATAATCGTTTTGTTGAAGATTATCTACTGACATCATTGTCAACTCTAGTTTCATTTGCTGAAATAGGGCAATATTTGCGTCTGCTTTAGACTTGTAATAGGGTAATTGGTCTAGCTCGGGGACCGTTGAAATAAGCTTCTGAAGAGGGTCGTCTAAATTGACGTCAATTTGTACTGCTGGAATTTTTGCGCAGCTTGACAGGTCTGACCGTATTTTAATATGTTTGCTTATAAGTTGCTCTCCACAATTGAGAGTTATAGGCAAATTTTACATCCATCCTTATTCACGTTTGATGTTGTTTCTTGTCCACTTACTATGTGTTGTCTCCATTTAAATTGTCTTGCGCTCGTTATTAACCAAATTCCAAACCCGAGGTTGGTCGCTTTTTCCGGGATGGGTAGTAGGATTTTTCTGGTTTCACATACAGCTAAGGCAACTATCGGTTCCTGGTAGTAAAGTGTCGCAAGACATGAGGATTGTGCTAAGTGTGTTTCCATTGTTTCATGGCAAATTCTGTATGTTGATGATCCAATGCAGTTGTCCAATTGTTTTTGTGTAAGAGTTGTCGTTTCCATCGAATCCTGTGAACCTGCTAGGTATGGGCCTTCGATGACCCATTCTAAAGCTTCAGAGGGATCGCGTTGTGGCATTGGTACTAAATGTGCACTGTAAACTGTAAAGGTTGTTGTTTTTGATGATAGAGGTATCGCCAATGTCAGAAGTAATCCTTGTTTTACTGTTGAAATTTCTGTTAGTAATTTCGCATCGTAATAGGACATTAGATCTTGCATTGGAATTGCCAATGACAGTTTATCCGTGGAGTATTTTTGTGCATCATGTACTGAGTCGAGTACAGCATTTAAAGATTCTCGTGGAACTAGGGACATTGGAAGTCTTTTGTCTAGTAGAATTGGGATTGAGTTGAGCAAATTTATGCTATAGGCGTATAAAGCTGAACGGTAACTTTTGACGTCTGCATACATAACGTTCAACAATGAAGCGGCTGTGTCGAAATTGAAATTTAGCTGTTGGAGCGAAAACAGCATTTGAGTACAATCTCGTAAAACATGAAAGTTGTTTTGAAAGATTTCAAATTGCTGCTGTACAATTTTCCAATTTTTGTTCTGGTTTTCTTGCATTTCCTTTTGGATTTTTGCTATTTCGGCTATTTCGTTGGAAATCAAGAAGAATTTCTCGTTGCTGGCTTGTTCAATTTCTAAAACGTACTCTGTAAGTTGGCTAGCGTATTGGCTTAGTCGGTCAATGTTCTCTGCATTTTTCTTTCCAGTGTTTTGGCAATTACCGAAAACTCCAAGAAATCCACAGTCACTTGATCCTCCCATTGATATTCCAAGGGATCCGAACAGCGCTATTCCTGCTACAGCAGCGGCTGCTACTACAGGTGCACCGCGTTTTTCACGATTTTGGATTCCTTGTGAATTTTGTTGTTTGTTTTGATTTTCTTCCTCGTTTTCATCGTTCGATAGAAATTTTGCTGTTACGTTGCGCATGTGTTCAACTTCCTGCTGTGCTGCATTTGTTTCGTTTTGTATTTTGGCCAGCATCCAATTCAAATTGAAGGGCTTGTGCGAGGAATTGAAAGGTTGCGAAAAATCTAGTGGACATTCGGCCGAAGGCTGACTCCACATTTCTGCTAATTTTGCTAACATTGTTTCTACTTGTTTCTGCATCGTGAAATTGTATTTCGGGAATGGCACACGAAATTGAACATTAACAAATTTTTCAGCAAGTAATATTTGGGACTCTTTGTGGAATAAAATTCCTCTTGTAAGCGCTTCATATTCTGAAGAAAATGTATCGCAATTTCCACTTAAGACGAAAGTCAGGAGTAGAATAGTTCTTGGCCTCATTTTTGGGCTGGACTTTATAAACTGATTCAATGAAAGTGTAAGAGTGAGAATAACCGATTGAGCTAGTTTTCTCGAATATAAATATTCGTATGTTTGTCAGAGGATGTTTTTCTGTTGGTTTATTGTCGTCTTTACTTATTTGGAAATGTTTATTTACTATAGTTTCGGTGGTTCGGATTTTTGTTGGATCTAATTGATGATGAAGTAAAAATGAATGTTTATATATGGTAATAATCGTTTTTTTCAAGGGAAATGGAGAAACGTGTAGTAAAGGGTTGTTGAGTGTTTCAGAAGCGAAATGTGTTGGAATGTGACGTTCTTTAACTACATTATTACATGCTGTAAGAATGGATCATTCATCGTGGGTCAGAACATTTGGACTGTTCGAAGGTCACGTATTTGTGATCAAGGCCAAGACAATAATTCGTTTCATCGTCCTTCAATTGCGGGCATCGCTGATGACGGGGGTCACGATGAGTTGTACTTTGCTATGCTCATTGTTACTTTTATCCTTCTCGCTTGCTGTGTGTGGGTGGCAGTTCTGTACACCTCGCGAAGGTATCGTTAGGACATGTATTTAGAGGACAGCCGGTCAGACAGTTTTTAGAGGAGATTAGCAGGTCTTGTCTGTTTAGAGTCGTGTGCTTTCGTTTTGTATAGCTTGTAGTGTGGAAACAATTTTTGAAGATGCAAATTTTCATTTCAGATTTTTTTTTGAAGTTAAATGCAAGTCTCCCCTTCCTTTTCATATTTGTTTAGAGCGTATTTAATCGACCGTAGCGTGTTCTCAATGTGTGCCTTTTGTGTTCTTTTAGTGCATGTTTGCACATTTTTCAGCATGTATGATTTGAGGTTGATTTGTGTTTTCAGCATGAGCTTTTTCAGATTATTATGAGTTCGAAAGTTACTAAAACTTTTTCTTTCGTTCGGCCTGCTGACATTATTCAAATGGCACGTGAGAAAAAACTCGAAAAGCTTGGTTTTGCGCCATTACCTCAACAGACCGAGTGGGTTTTCGGTGAAAGTTTTCCGACAGAAAGTTTCTTCTTACGTGGAGCTGCGGCGAAAGTTGTTTACCAATGGAGTCCGGAATTGATGGAATTCTATAACGATGGTGACTGCGTAGTCGAAGATTTGATAAAGAAGTACGACTGCGGAGGTCTCATGGCAAACGATGGGAATGACTTTGATTTACCGGGCTCGCGTACTTTATCTTTCGAGTTTCCCGCCGGATCCAGTAATGTTATTTTTCCCAAACCTCCGAATTTGGCTATTACGAGTTTGGCGAGCATAGCGAAGCTTGGAGAGTGGTGTACTGTTGGACACATCGAATGGGGGGGTGCTGTGTCCATCGCGAAGGTGATTGGTGGCACTCAAATGTGGATCATTTGCAACAACATCGAGGCCGGCCTGGACCTGTTCAAGCAGGACACCTTTTCGAAGCTGCGTCTCAATGGCGTCAGTAGTAATCCTCCTGGCTCGAGTGGTTTGAAGAGAAAACCAAAGGTTCACTACTTTTATCATATCGCGGAGCCCGAGGATGTAATCGTTCAGCCCAGCTGTGCGGTTCATGCTGTCTTAACTGAGCCGGGATACAACCATAAAGGCGAGCTGTTGTGGTCGCTTGTCACCGGATATGAGGCATTGGGGACTGTTTTTGCCCCAGAGCTAGGAATGCGTGTCGTTAACAAGTTATCAACTGGAATCGAGAAAGGATTGGTAATTAAGGAGATCCAATTGCATGCTTTACCGTACTTTCTGCGGCTTCTTCTTGTCCGTGATTATCGAAAGTCCGTTAAAGACTGCCCTAACGATTTCCCCGTTACTGTCAGAGAGGCCAACATTACGACTCACGTCAAAACATTCCACGCATGCGGTTATGACTTGGCACAAAGTTTGAGTTCTGCGAAAAGGCCCCTTTCTCGGAAGGAGAAAATGCAGTTGAAACTTGGCACTACGAGTCCTCCTTACGTTTCGATATTGCACGATGTTACCAGGGAAGAGCTTCGAGTTTGGCCGAGAGTAGTTTTGGAGTTCTTCGACCAATTTGCCGGACATCAGACGATTTCCGACTGACATGTAAGTGTAAGACCGTTTTATTTTGTTTTCGCTCAAAAAAATGCACTATGGTTACAAGTCCCCAGACATTAATCACTTTGTGCATAGATTGTTTATTAAGAGCTTGTATACGCATGCTGTAGAACTTGTAAAGCCCAATAAATGCCAGTGTATTGATCGTCTGAGTTAGTGAAGGTAGCATGCTATTTTGACCTTCTTTTTTTTTTCTTTTTCTTTTTTTTCTTTCGCAAATTCTGATGCGTAGCTTCAAAAGGAGACAGATTTGGGAGATTTCATCCTATACAAGTTGTTACCGACATTCATACAAACGTTTTAAACTAATGTTGGACCGGTTCTGACGCCTACTTCTGAAACGGGCGGTTTTTAAAGAATTTTGCGTTTTCAGTGCATTTTGATTTTTTCGCTTTTCTTCAAGTTTTTGGTGTGTTAGCACCAAACCAAAGTTATTTTTAATGCTTTAATCCAGTTTAAAAAACAGGTATTGGGTAGTATCCAGGCTAATTTATAGACCAATTGTACCAGTGGGTGTTGAACTCATGTGTTTTGCGCAAATCTAGGGCTGAAATTTGAGATTTGTGTAAAACTTTTGTCGGCAGTGAGGTCACTTTGCTGTTGTACTGGATCGTTCTAAAGGTCATAATTTCGTTGAAGGGACTATTGGCGAGTTTGTCAAAAGTTATATAAGTTGATTTCGATATTAAGTGGTCCGAAAATTTCGTAAAGTTGTCGCATAACGGTTGATTTTTCGAGTTGATTGTTTGCAAACTCCAGTTTTGGCATGCTTATCGCTCGTATGTTGTATTCCTGAACTACGTCTCTGAGGGTAGTGAGAGCTACTTGGAGGGCATAATACGATGGGTGATCGCTTTCCTGCTCCTTTGTAACCAAATTAAAGATATAACGATTTCTGTAGGGGTCAAAGTACGGGATTACTGTTCCGACTGGGAATTTGGGCTGGTTTTTTCCATTTTTTCGCATAGAGGGGTACATATTAGCAACCATTTTTGCTAGTCCCGTGTTCATCGTCAAATCAGAAGACACGCAGTTCACTATTGAGTGACATGAGTGGAGAATATTGCCTTTAAGTTTAACAAACTGCGCTGGTATTTGTCGTTGAATTAAGTTTAAGTTTCCTGATCTTTTTGTGTTTTTCTGATTTGTTCGGCTTCGTGTAGATCTGGCTACTACAGGTCGTTTGTTGATGGCGTTGAATGCTAGCTCGTACCTGATCAAGTTTTGTTTCTCTTGATGGTGTTGGGTTGCGTAGTGCTCTCTGTGACGATTCGTGAATAATTTTTCGTTTTTCTTCACTTGTTAAGATTGCAGGCTGAGAAGGCGATGGTGGGAGATTTGGTTTCCGAAAACGTTCTCCATAACGAGCTGCTGGTTGCCACTTTTCGTATGTTCTGATTCTCCTTTTCTGAGCAAAGTTGACCGATTTATCATAAGAAGTGGTACTTGTACATGGTTGCTCATTAGGAGATTCAGGATCGTTTTCTGGTGGTTGCTCGGTTTCAGGCTCGGATTGAGGGCTATCTGGGATGTTGAATGGCAGTGGGGGTTCTGCTTTGTCCGAATTTTCTAAATCACTTGATCGGGCTGAGCTGTTTGAAGAACTTGGAGGGGAAGGTGCAATATTGACTGGAGGGCGAACTGTTGGTCTTGGTGGCAACGCTGGTACTGGTGGTGGAACTGGATGTGGTGGGTGTGCAATTGGGACTCTGGGTACTGCTATGGGTACTGATAATCGTATTTGGGCTGGTGCGGCTTCTTGTTGTTGAGAAAATGCGGCATTTTGGTCTTGTTCGAGTAAATTTGGGATGAATTCATCAAACAAATCGGGTTCATTTCTAGTTGTTCTCCGTGATGGGTCGGCTTCAAAATTATCTGGGTTGATCGTGTCTGGGTCATCTGGAGGGCTGTTTAAACTGATGGGTCGTAGTCTAATTCTGTGTACACATTGTGTATAATTTGTTCCAACTTTTCGGATGATATAATTTGAATTTGTCAGGACTTGCTCAACTCTATAAAGTGGTAGCCAAGTTTGAACTGATTTCTGGGTGAAGTCACTTTGTGTTGTTAATTTGGCATTCAGGAGCAAGCAATGTGAATGTTTTTGAAGTGGTTGGGCTATAGACTTGTAGTCTTGTAGTATGGACTTGTAGACTTGTAGTAATAACTCCGATATCGTTGATATGAATCAAGTAGTCTTTGCTTATTTTCGCCAAACTTTTGTAACATTGCGTCTTGTAATGCCAGAACGTAATCTGAATTTGCTTCACAGGCTTCAATTCCTTTCCTGGAGAATCGTAAGTCGATTGGTTTTACTGGTTCTCTTCCGTGAAACAGAGTAGATGGGCAACAGTTGATTGAAGAGTGGTATGACGTGTTATGGATGAAAGTTGCTAAAGGAACATACTTGTGCCAATCATTCCATTGTTCGCTTGTGTTGAGCTTTAAAATCCTTTTCAAGGGTCCATGCGATCGTTCTACTGCACCGATTGTCTGTGGGTGTTTTAACGTTGCATGTTTTAACTTTATTTCCAGAAGTTTTGTCAATTCCGCCATTAATGAAGATGTGAAAGTTGTTCCCAAGTCAGTGAGAATTGTTGTTGGAAGGTAACTGTGGTGGAAAAAAATTTTCACCAATTCGCGAGCAACAGTGTCGGCACTACCGTTTGTTAGTGGTACTGCGAAAAGGTACTTGGTGAACACATCAATTCCGCTAAGAACGTATTTGAAAACTGGTCCGTTTTGATGAACTAAGTCGATTTGCATCATGTCTCCTGGGTATGATTGTAATGAAGATACTAGTTGTAGTGGCGGTCTTAATTGCTTGTTCGTTGATTGTTTCAACTGGAGGCAAGTAAGGCAGTTTTTGATGAAATGGATGAAATGTTCCGTGAATCCTGGGTAATAGAATCGCTTTCTGAATTCCTGTATTGTTCTTAGAATTCCAAGATGTCCGCCTGTTGGTGAGTTATGTAATCTATATATCACCTCCTTCCACAATTGTTTAGGCAAGCAGTATTGTTGGTACAAAATTTTTCCCGTGTCATCGTAAAATAGTCTGTATAAAACATCATTTTCAAGCTGTAGTCTGTCGAATTGTTTTGCAAATTTTTTTTGTCGTGTCGAAGCATATTTTAAGTCCGTAGGTAGTCCATGATTTTTCCATTCAATTGTTTTTGAAATGTTCTCATCACGGGCTTGTTCATTTTTGAGGTTCAGACTGTCTTGTTTATTTAACAAATCGTTTAAAAAATCTTCTGGACTCGGTAATTGAACTTCATTGATTTCATTCCGTTTAATTCTCCAAAAGTGCTGTATTCCTTCTTCGTTCTGCTTTTTGCGTTCCAAATAGGCTTCGTACAATCCCAGGCTTTGTAGTTGAGAGATCATTTCTTGATTTTCCGTTTCAGGGCTCGAAAACTCGTCAAAAACATTTATATTCGTTATCATTACATCTGGTGATTTTGCTTCACTTTCAACTTGTATTTCTTTGACTGGAATCTGATTCATATGCCTCAAAGTCAAGCTAGCGCATTTTTCAGTTTGAACTCGTGACAAAAAATCAGCTGCGTAATTCGCTTTTCCCGGTATATGCGCTATAACTATGTTGAAAGACATTACTCGATCCAAGAAGTTCCAGATTGAAGGCGGAATGGTTTTTGCTTGAAAGAAGTGCGTAAGGTTGATGTTATCTGTTAGCACGATAACTGGCTGGGTTGAGGACCATATATAATGTGCAAATTCGTCCAGAGCGTAGTATAACGCAAGAAATTCTTTATAATACGTTGAGAATTTCAGCTGCGCGGTATTAAATAATTGTGATCCAAAGGCTACTGGGGCATAGACTTTCTTATCTTTATTCTTGGTTCCTTTTACGTAATCTTCAACCATGAGTACAAATTCGGCGCCGTAGTAGCTGGCATCGCATAGAAGAACGTATTGTAGGTCCGGTTTTGGTAATCTTAGCGTCATTTCGGTTGCATCAAGCAGATCTTTTTGCAATGTTTCCAAGGCTTTATATTGTTCTTCCGTATTTTCGAATTCAGCACCTTTTCTGAGAAGCTGATAGAAAGGTAGCAGTTTTTCGTTCAAATTTGGTATAAAGTTGCGGAAGAATTGCACAAAACCAATTAATCTTTTTGTTTGCTTCGTAGTTTTAGGTATTGATATTTTCTTCAGGAATTTTTCGATTTTTTCCGATTGTGGCGATATTCCTTCTTTTGTTATTGTGTTTCCAAGAAATTTGATCGAGTTAGCTGCTATTTCGCACTTTTCTGGTGACAATTTTAAGCCTGACTTTCGTACGCACTCGAATATTTTTCTTAGAGAAGGAATCAATTCGTTGAAGTTTGCGACTGCGCTTCCGATATCATCCATGAATTGTGTACATATTCCGGCTGCTAAACAAGGATCCAGGTAGTGGCGGACGAAAGCACTGAATCCATTGACTGATTTGCTGAGTCCTTGGGCCAAACATTTGTAAGCATATGTTCTTGAGGCAAAATTGAAAGCTAAAAGTTGAACTGAGGTCTCATCTGCCATTTGAACACAATGGTAGGCTTGCGAGCAATCAAGTTTGGTGAAGAGCGATTTACCAGCAAAGTGGCTCGTTGCATCTGCCATATTTGAAATGTGAAAATTCGCATTCTGGTAATCTGTCTTCAGAAGGTGGTTAATTCGTCTCAAATCGATCAAAATCCGCAATTTTCCTGATTCTTTTCTATTTGCGAAAAGTGGGCTACTGTACTTGGATTGAGATAACGTTGTGATTAGTCCGTAGTAGTGCATTAGGGCAAATTCAACGTGTAATTCATCGCAAAGGTGGATTGGTGTTGGCGGTCCTTGTACATAGACTGGCAAATCATGTTCTGGTGTTAGTTTTATTTTTAGTTCTGTGTTGTAACCAACATCAAAACGGTGTTTGGCAAAGAATTCGCAGTATTCGACTAACAGGTTTTCACATTCTGCTCGTTCTTCTGTTGATAATGGGGAGTTTTCCCAAGTAAATTGCTTCAAGAAAAATTCGCGATCTTTCTCATTATTTTTCGGGTCAATTCGCTCCAGTTGTTGGAATTTCAAAATTTGTTCGTAAATTTCCTGCTGAAGTTGGGGTAGATTACTGGGGTCATCACAAGTTTCGGGTGTAGGGAACCAAAATTTATTATATTCGAGCTCTGGTCGGCTGTTTTGGGCAGAGTTTGGGTTTGAGTCGGCTTGTATTAACTGGTTGAGCTCTCCAAAAATATCTTCTTTGTTCCTTGACTTTGCCAAGGCCATTAATTGTGGGTCTATTTGTGTGAGTTTTTCTGCTTGCTCTGTTGACAGTATTGAGAATTTTCCGACTTCCGTTTGACCATTAATGGTTATTGGGTGCTCCGTAATGTTAAGTGCGGAGATAAACAAAACATTATTTTTGTCAATTGTACTCAGGGAGGATGTTAGGGCTATTTCGGTGGCTTTTTCCAAGGTTTCGTTAGGAATGACTACTCCACTTTGGTTTTCACAATTCTGGGCGTCTTTGTGAAGGGAGCATTCCAAAATTGTTTGTTGGTAGGGCTGGATTGTCTGCCTTTTATTTGTATAGATCTAAATTTTCTTGTGGCGAAAAGTTCGGCGTTTTTCATCTACTGGCTTTATTTCATTTATTTGAACTGTAAGATCGGGAAATTGAATTGTTCCTCGTTTGGGACTGATCGTAATGTCGTGTTTTATGAAGAAAGGGTTCCCCAAAATGACTGGGTTGGTTGATGTTAGCACTAGGAAACTTTCGGTGAATTTCCTGTGGGCTAGTTGAAATGTTATTTTGGCTTGTTTTTCAACTTTAACGAGCTGACCGCTAGCCATTTTTACTAAATCCCATTTGGGTTTTTCGAATTCGATTGGCGCAGGGGATTTTTGGCTAATCTCTTCGAAGAGTTTCTTGTTGATGACGTTTGAACATGCGCCTGTGTCGATAAGCGCTCGTCTACAGAATTTGTTTTCAAATTTAATCTTGACATATTGCAAAACTGTTGGTTGCGGCTCGTTGGTGATGGCATTTAGTTGAAGGATTTTTGGTTTTAGGGTTCTTTTTTGAATTTTGTGACTTAAGGGTGGCTTTATTAGTTTTTTGGAAACCGTGTGAACGGAAATTGTGTTCCTCTGTTATTCGGGCGTCCTCGTTGCTGAGAGCACTGGCTGGATTTGTGGTTTGGGTACCCACAAGTGTAGCAGAAGGTTCCACTAGCTCGGGTAACTGGCATGTATGGTCCTCTTGGCATTCTGGGTTGATATCCCCCTCTTGGATAGAATGGTTGCGGGTTTGGGTTAGTTGGTCTCATGTTAGAGCTTCCTCGATTTGCATAAAATCGGCCTCGGGTGTTCTGGTTCTCCAAATAGCTTCTAACCTTTCGGTATTCGTTGAAATTAGGTGGTGCATGGAAAGCTGAAGCGAATTTTTCTTGTTCGTGTGCAAGATGTTGATGGTCTGGAACTCCATTTAGTTCGGCTCTTGAGTATATGTGACTCGTTTTTTTGTGTCTTTTGGGGCGGCTTCAGCTGTGTTTATTTTGTTATCCAAGCTTTCTAGTTTCCTTTCAAGTGCGTCCTGGTTTTGGTTGATCTTACTCAACGCATTGATCAGATTTTCAGAGATCGTGTCGTTAATTTCGTTGAAGCCATCTTCGGGATAATCATCCTTTCTACACATGTCTCGAATTGTCATTTCTCTCCTGGCTAACGTGCAGAGATCTTCGACCGGTGTAGCTGGCGGTTGTTCCATAATTTTCGACCTTAATCAACCAGGCATAGCTTTAATAAAAATGCGTTTCACTTGTTCATTTTTGTTGTCTTCGGCCGCTTGAAGTCGGGTTGCTCGTGCAGCTGTTTCTCCGTCAAATCGAGTTTGTTCAGCGGCATCGCCTGCTCCTCCGTCTCCTGGTAATGATAGGGTCGCGACTGGTGGTAAATCTGGCGTTGGGTACGCTCGTTGCGCTTTAGTTTGCAGGTTAACAAGAAAATTTTCCGGTGTGTCAGTCTTGTTATCAAATCGCAATTGTTCGAGTTTTAATACGTGAACTTCTTGTAAATCTTGATGGCAAAAATGATCTCGCAATGCAGTTAAGCTGAGATTAACGTCAGCTCTAGTCGCTGCTGCTAACGTTTGAAAAAATCGCAACGCGGCATCTCGAAGATGTAGTTGCAAGAAATTTGCTTGTTGATTCGGGGCGATTCCTGCGACTCCGATAAAACCACGGAAGAGTTGTTCGAATTGGCGGAAGTTCTCCTTTTCTGCTCCGCTGTATGGTTCGACTGTGATTTGTGCGTTAGCGGCCATGTTAGTAGTTATGGATTGTCAAACTTGCAAAAATTGAGTCGAGTAGTTTATGTATAGTTTATTTGTTCAACCTACTTGTTTGTTTTTTTTTGCTCACTTTCTGTGATGATCACTGTCTTCATTCTCTGCCCGTTGTGTTGAGTTTGTTAATGGTGAACTTGATCTCTAGCTCGAATTCTGATTCCGTAGCCAAGCAATAAATCGTGATCAACACGAGAGAAAAAAAATAAATAAAAACGATCGCACAAGTAATGTCAAAGGAAATATCATACTTGCTATGTGCCATTGAAAATGAAATTTATTGAGATAATTATGAGAAGGTTGAAAGATCATTTATTAAAATGAATTGAATTGTTTATCCGTGAAGAACGAAAACAACGTTGCCTACTAAATTAATTTATGCATTGTGTTCTATTTTCTGCTGCTCACTGAAGTACTCATGTGGTCCATACTGTGCGATAACGAAAGCTCGGGAATTATCATGCAATCTACCAAAAACAAATATCGTGCATAACGTGTCGTAATAAAATATTATCTCGGGGTTTATTGATGTCCCATAATGGCTGTGGTTGCCAAAAACGACAATATCAGGTTCATTAGGTAAACTATAAAAAGGCCTGAATCCTGGCAGTAATCATAAATTGCGTTATAATGACTTGGGTTGGCAGTAAGATAAGGCATAATTAAGTGAGAGCATATTAAAAAACAAAAGATATAACTGAGAAAATTTAAGATAATATCAAAGCTATAGGTATGAACGTGTAATGAATTTTGGAAACGAAACAAAAGGGTGAGTTACTGTCTCCACTCATGTCACCATGTGATGGCTCTATTTTTAATTTACTTCCTAGGAATATTGGACAATGCTTTGCTATAAAATTCAATCTTTCGATGGCGAGCTTTTACTTTACTTCGGAGCAGGGTCGACAGTATCTGATCTCACTCTTAGATAGTAAAAATAGTTAGTTATTTTAATACTGGATTTCGTCTTACTGTTCGTCAGGTTTCAATCTCATCGCTCTCTTTGTTATAATTTTTACACTGGTTTCTTTTCAATAGTTCAAATATAATCATATCTACTTGCGCCGGCACGCGCCAGATGAAAGACAATAACAAATTTAGCGACACTTAATAAGGCAAGAGTTTACAGTATTTTATACGGCAAGTTATAACTGGGGCAGGATGGAGTAATTATGTTCTCAGATAGGTAACAGATAAATACGTTTTTCCGGTTTATGAGTGGTTTTAGCAAATACAAGAATTGTTTGTGGTGTTTCGTGTTTGAGCAAGTGATTTTACATTCTTATGATGATATACAAGTTCAAGCTCCATATATGGTAATAAGGAAATATGGATGATTATAGCACTCTTAATATAACGGACTTTTCTAGGACGTTACACAACCGTTCTTTGATAAAATTTATGTATATAAATTTAAATGTGGTTACTAGTTTTTTTTTTCTAAGGTGCCACCCTTAAGTTGTCGATTGTGTTGTTGCGTTGTTCACCGGTGATTGTTGTTGCTGGAGGGTCTGAACTGGGAATTTTTGAGGAGACCGAAAGTAGATTGGGTTTTGGTCTGTTTGTTGTGTTTCATGCGGGATTTCACGGGCATGTACTGAATGCCGTGACTGCGATTGGAGACTTCTGCGGGATGAACTGAGGGATTGGGTTTGTATGGCGTCTCTTTGGCTTTCCTCTTGTATCAGATGCTTGTGGTGTTCATCCACAAGGTTTTCGATTTTGTTTAACCGAAGGAGTATGTCTTGTATTATTTCTTCATCCGTTGTAGATTCATTAATGAAAGTTATCTTCCTTTTGAGCTTATGATCCATCGATTGTACCAGTGGGAATTGGTCCTTAGTTACTGACATAACTTGTTTTACTGGAATTTTTGTATCGGTCGATTTCATAAATTTTGGCGTTAAGTTTCGAATAAAATTGAATTTATGATAAAGGTACATGACTAGGATGTGTAAAAGGAGATTTCCGATAAAAACAAAGATTGTGAGGGACAAAGAGACTTTTATAGGGACAATCAACTCTCCTAGGCACTTTATAGACAAACGAAACTAATCGCAAAGAGAGAGAAACATTGAATTAATAAAATGGTCAATAAATCAGAATGCCTGTTATCAAGTGTACAATAATGAATAAATAAAATTATTATCAGACTCAACATCACCATTGGAAATCTTTATTAAATAAGCCTATTCGATGACGAATTCCAAAACATAGGGATATGAACTCACCCAACCCCAAACATTTTAACGCTAGAACCAGTAGATTATGCAAAAAAAATATTAGACCCAAAAAGTTTATCAGGGCAGTAATTATAGGTAATTTAAGAAAATAAACGTTTATAAAAAATCTTCATTTTGGGTTGAAACTTCAATATTTACATCAAACAGACACACCCTTTGTAAGATAGAAAAGCAGGGATAAGACAACATAAAAAGTGCACAATATTAACCAAAAATCTACCAGAAAACCTGTTGACTAAGAACCTCTACCAGAAAATTGTTTTTAACTTGTCCTTTCCTTGGTTAAATTCAAGTAACAACGACGAAATATAATTAAAGAACTGAAATTTACTTGGAGTGAATTTCAATTTGGGTCTTTTCTATAAGTCCCCCTCCAGTTTATAAATGAAGCATTCAAATCAAACGATTTCTCTGAAAAAAAAGAAGAAATTTAGCTTAAAAAGTAAGTCGTCACTTTAACAGCTTTCAAGATGAATTTATTCGATTCACACGAGAGCCCTCAAAAGTATCTCTAGGGAAAAACCTTCAGCATTAGTTACCTCCATCTATCACCGGAGGCAGTCGGGCTAAAACCGTGAAGCTAAGAAGCAAGGAACATAAATTCCTCTCATGTCTTCTTTTTTAGTTGACAGTATCAGTTCAAGCTCGCTCTCCTGGAAAGCATTTCTTCGGCGCACATAAGCGATTTGGATACATGCCTGCAAAATACATGAACGAACTTCTAACGGAGCACGGAGATGACTCTTTTGGCGATGATCAGGGATGGGCGAAATACTAACTAGGAGCAGATTGATAGTGGTGGGGGCGGGAAATTTTTAGTAAATGCAACTTTTTGGTCGAAGTCTTTCAAAAATTTCCCAAAAAGGGTGTCTTTCGGCCTAAAAAATCGCAATTTTGGGGAAATCCTCCTCTCGAGAGAATCTTAGATCAACCCCTTATGATAAAATCAATTAAATCTTGCTACTTCATTTTTGAATTCAGCTTTGAAGTAGTAACAATATAGAATTATTACTTTAGGAAAAATCCTAGATACTACTCGGCCATTCAAAACTAGAGAATTTTAAATTTTAAAGCAACAACTCTAAGCAATTGAGGCGCAGTATCAGTGTTATCTAATTTGGATGGTAGTATTATGTGAATAAATTACCCATCCCTGTGGGTGCAGAAGGAGACTGGTGAAAAGAGAGGCGCTGGAAAGTTTTATTTTGGGAACAGATGAAGAAACAAAACGACCAACCACATAATCTCAGACCACTAAGAACTGAGAGACCCACTTCGATTTGCGTACTGCTACCACTTTATAAGTTATGATAGATATATGCTGATAATAAACATTCACCGAATAAGTGTTTTTTTTATAGAGTCCGTAGAGAATAACTTTGGGTCCTTTCTAATTTTAGGCAGGACTATAAAGTAGTTATGGTAATTGTTGTCTACTCCCAGTATTCCACAATGAAAGATCTTGAAAAATTTATTGCATTTGTTTTGCCTTATTCGTCGCGCACTGAGTGTGACTTTTAAAGGGTTAGCTACGTTCAAGATCTGAATGTGCCCTTTTTCCAAATTTGCGTAAATACCATTCTATGGGGATATTTTTGAAGCCGAGATGTGAGCAAAACTGCCACTACAGCTTCAACCTTTCGATTTTTAAGTTGTAAGGGCCCAGTGGTGTTTTGCATGTCCATTCAAGGGGGCTTTTGCTGGAGGGGAACTGAGAAAAAACCCTAGCTATTTTACGGTTTTTCATTTTATTCACGCCGATTACGGGGACATCATTACCCAGACATCATTAATGGTTAAATTAGCAATCCCATTACTGAACGTAGCCAAAAAAGTTGAGAAACAGTGTCATTGAACAATAAATATTAGAAAAAAAAACAATTACATTTTCAACTTTCGAAATTCGGAAAAAAATTATCACGTGAAAGCGCTTTGAACATCAAGAATTGTTTAGTCTAATATTTGTTTTTCAAAAAAATAGCAAAAACACTGGGAACGCTGGACGAATAGGTTTTCTTAATATTTGGTAGGAAATCTTAAGTTTAAAAATTGCTTCCCGCTCACTAAATATTTCAGAGATTAAAATCTTCAGAGGTCAAACCGCAATTTGAGCGTGAACAAAATTAAAGACCATTCCACTCCCCCCCAAAAAAAAACACAAAAAAACAACGCGACCTGAATAAGAGATGAATACTTAATTTCACTAATTTCTGACAGGCAGAGCGGAGCTTCGCATCATCCGAAATCTGATCATAGCAAGCGGCATGAATCATAGTAAAACTAGGATAGCCGGTCGCTGTGCACGTCGCACAGAAACTACCGACCAACATCTTTACTCCCTCGAAATTAGACTTTCAAACTGTTTTGTTTTTGAACATTTTACATTTTAATATCGTTCGAATGACAACTGAAATAGTTCTCAAATGATATATCACTTCAATCATTCCGATTATCATTAGTGTTTACTGATTTTGCGCGGAAAACAATCTTGAAGACAACTTTCCTCCCCATTTTCTAGGTCGCATCGAGAAACTAATAAACACAACCAAACGTCTTTAGCATCACTAACAAAAGATTAAATATTTGATCACCCTTCCGTTCAGAATATTATGTGATCAAAAAATCAGAAATCAAACCGCAATTTGAGCGTGAACAAATCTGAAGACAATTTCCTGAAAAAAAACAGCCGAAAAAGTGATAAAGCACTTCCTTCATTAACACTTACACAGTGGCGAAGCAGCGCTTCGAATCACTAGCGAAACCAAAAAAACTAGCATTGCATGCTAAACGACAGGAAAGAAACGGAGAGCCACTAGGTCCAAAGAAAACGGAAAAAAAGGAAGAAACCAGTTGAAAAAATTCATGCTGTCTGGAATGCTGTTCTAATTGCGGAAAAGACGTCCAGAAACCTACTGAACGGCGTTTAATGATAATTCACAAGCATTTAAGTTCTATTTAGAGACTTTTTTACGCGAAAAAAAAATTAAGCAAGAAAAAAACAAAAGAAAATTTACGATGTATAGAAGACAAGTAGAACTACAAATTGCAGGAGCAAATGAAAACAAAGAAAGCAACTACAAAGAAAACTGCATTCGGCAAAAAATCTAAAATCTGGTAACTAAGACGATAAAATATAAGCAGAAAAATAACAAACCGACAAATTTTTTGAAAGGGAATAATTCTTGTTTGAAAAAAAATCAAGTCCAGGTCAAATTCAAACCCAGGACCTTTGCCGTCTCAAGCGTTTTTGTTACTTCCAGACTAAGTGTGCTACAGAGTCTTAGAAATTTGAATTCATTATAAAACAAGATACCAAGTGTTTCTGTTTAGCAAGTTGTAAGATCAAAAAAAGTCTAAATTCCGATTTGATAACGCTTGCTAATCGCAAGAGTAATTAGGATACTCTATTATTTAGCTCCTATCACATTCATAAATTAGCAGAAACCTTCTTCAATTGAGTGTCGTTTTTTGTGCGTAACATAATGAGAGAATTTAACGTTAGTGAACTACGCTGTATCGAAAAAATAATGAAACAAAACATAAAATTGAGAAAAAAAAACGCTCAGGAAAATTTTGTAATTTTCTTCAACTTAATTAACAAGGAAGCGCAAAAAAATCAGCTTCCAAAATTAGTTTTCCTTCCAAACTTATGAAGAAAACTTAATTACGCTAATCGCTAGCGCAATTAAGATACTCTATTATTAAGCTCCTACCACATTCAAAAATTAGCATAAACCTTTTTCAATTAAGTGTCGTTTTTTGTGCATGATACAATAAGGGAATTTAACGTTAGTGAATTACGATTATTCGAAAAAATAATGAAACAAAACATGATAAAAAATTCAGAAAAAAAACTTTAGGGAAAGTTTGTAATTTTCTTTAACTTGATTAACAAGGAAGCGCTAAAAATCAGTTTCCAAAAATGGTTTTCCTTCCAAACTTATGAATAATGACTAACTCTCTCTTGCTTTACTCACTTGAAATAAAACTAGAGCTTTAACAACACATTAAATTGAACTTTCACAACAGGAAAACCTTTTTGCAATTGTTTAATAGTGCTCGACTCACGACTGGAAGAGTTTTCAAATGATATATCATTTGACCAAATCCGATAACTCTGCGGTACCTGAATTCGCAAGGAAAACATAAAAGAACTGAAATTCACTCTAAGACACAGTTCCTCCCCATTGTTTTAAGGGTCGGAATAAAAAAAATACAGACAATATTACAATTTTCAGCATTTTCAATTAAAAAATTAATCTTTGATCACACAAGTTGATCATTGGTTTTTTCCAGCAGCATATTTTTATCACTGAGGCAAAGCTGAGCTTCGCACCACTTGCAATATAACAAGATCTATCAAAATGAAAGAAGATGGTTGTGAAAAAATATAGACAAACAAAAGAATGCGCAAAGCCGAAAATACCTGATCAGAAACCCATCAAGCCGAAATTTCTTTTTTAAAGTCAAAACGAATTCAAAACTTTTTGGTCCCTTTTCCTCTAATAATACAGACAGGCAAAAAGGAATTTTTTCGCACATCAAATGACGCAAAAAGATACTACTAAGCCGATATAATACAAGCCGGAACCTATTAAGCCGAAAAAAAATAAAACTTGAGCAAACCGAGCAGTAAAAATGCAATCAACTTAAAAATTGCGGAGGGGAACGTACAATTTGTGTTTCCCTTGAAACGACCCACAATTAGGTCACTAAACGAATAAAAAATGGCCGAAATAATTTGAGCGGAATAAAGTTTTTAAGCGAAACAAACAAAGAAAATACGGAAAAAGGTACAGCAAAATTTAAAATTGCAGGAGTAAATCTGCTTAATTCCAAATGAGATAAGCTAGCAATTGTGTTACAATTAATCACCATACGAATAAATGAAAATTTAGTAGTTTTCAAAAAATTAAAAAGAACTCTTTACTATAGAATAATATCCTTTATTTCACAATCGAAACAATTCGCCACATGTTGGAGAACAATAACTTCGGCATTTCGAACTACAATTGTGAGGAGAACATGATATAATTCTTGAAAGAAAGATTTGAAAAGAAGGCTTATCCTCTTTTTCAAAGCAAAAAAGAGAAGTTTTTGAAGGAATTATTTGAGGTTTTAAAAATCATGAAGACAAGGCAAAAAATTGTTTGAAAAGCTTAAGCAATGGGATTTAACTTGAACAAAAAAGTGAATTAAATTAACGTGAAAAAAATCCGACCAAAGTCTTCTTTACAAAACTTAATTCTAGTTTAATCGTAAACTAAACTTAGCCTTACTTAAGCAGACCACTAATGAAAAGACGCGTTGTGTAAATCAACTAATTAAAAAACATTAAAATAAAATTGAAGAAAAAAATCTTTTCCGTTTTTGACAAACAGACCAACTCGGCGCAAAAGTAGCATTTAAGGATACTAAGCTCGATATTTCTAGCTGGTGAACCTCTGCGATCAAATCTGTTGTTCTACAGAATGATCGCATAATGAAACTTCGATTCGCATTTTAAAAGAGACAAGAGGAAGACGGGGCTAGACTTTAAATTACTTTCAGTTGATTTAGTCTTTAGATAGTTTTAACTAGTTTTTGTCTGAGAGAGATACATAAGTTTTCGAGAACTTTCGTTTAAAAAAATAAGGAGTAAGCAAGTAGTCGTAATTATGAGAAACCATTAGAGGAACTTGGATATTTTGTTTTTAAGGGCCTTGTTAGGTGTTTTGAAATTGAAATGTGTTTATAATTTTGTTAATCATAACAAAAGGCGGAAGCTATTTTGATGAATGGCAGTTGTGTTGGCGCTAAAAAGTAAGCGAATAGCTTCTTCCTGAGCTTTAATAACAGGACCACTATTTGGTGATAATGAGAAAAGTGTTGTATAGTGTTTGCTTTACCTGAGCATGACTTTAAAAACATCTTCAAAACGGGACAATATTAACACAGAAGCGAAGCTGCAGCTTCGCAAACACGAGCGAGAAAGCGGCGAAAACTCAGCTTTAAAATGCACAAAAACTCTGCATGTAATAATTCGGAATGTAATTAACTAAATGCAACCCCACTGACGTTGCATGTAATAAGTTAAAATGTATTCAGCCAAATTGCGAATAAGTTATGCATTTCAAAAATCTCGCGAAGTAAACCAAGTTGAAAATTTTCTGAAAAGGAATTTAAATTACTATACTCCTGTATGAAACAAATAGCTTTTTCGGAACAATTGATGAATTGAAAAACCATCAACTGTGCTAGCCTATTACTAATCAGAAGTCAAACAACTTGGCAGTATACTGCTAATACAGCCAACCGTTTCAAAAGTACCACTAAAAGTAGCACTTTTATTTGCGACATAGCTTAGACAAAATGTTGCATCGTACTATCACACTACGCTACGCTCGTGTAATAAAAACTTGCACACTGTCCGAAGAACTCTCCGAGCTTTGAGTGAGCACTTTTAAGGGTATTGCAGTTAGATTCAACACAATGTTAGGTGTGCTTTAAAACAAAACTTTTCGATGTAGATGCGCATAAACAATTTCAGAGATATCGCCTTTCTGAAAAAATTCAAAAAATTATAGCCAACATAAGTTGGAAAAGAGTCATGAACGCAACGAAATAGAAAATAATACCGACTTGTTTTCTGAAAAAAAAACTTCAAATTTCAAAGAAAAAAATGTACGGCCGTAAACATCTGGGAAGTTCCAAAACAAATTATGACCGGCCCTTTTTTGATAAAAGTAACTCAACTTGCCACACAGAGGCGAAGCTTTGCTTCGCAAACACAAGCGAGAACCTGACAAAAAGCAGCTCTAGAAAGTGCAAAAAAATAGTAATAAGCCTAGAATTAATAAAAAATTCGGCTAGGTTGAGGATTCGAACTGCGACCTAATGCAATATAGAGATTTTGAGTCTCACGCAGTAACCACTCAGCCACGCACGCTTAACCATCGACAAACACTAGTCACGAATAAAGCAGCTACATATGCTAATAAATTGCCAATGCCATTCAGCAAATAAAAATATACACAATTTTGCAAGTAATAATTTGGAATGAAACAAACGGAAGGCATCCACACTAACTTCGTGCATGTAAAAAATCGTAAAGCATAAAGCCACATTATGTATAGATTTTGCATTTCAAAAAATTGCAAGATATATTGAGTTAGAAAATTTTTGAAGTCGAGCTTTTATTCTTGTTATGGGAAGCTTTTTCAGTTCATTTGATGAATTTGAAATGCATCAACTGCGTTAACTTATTACTATTCGAATGTCAAAGCTCATGCTATCAAATCTGTAAAGGTTCCCCAAAAGTGGTACCAATATTTGCGTCTTAGGTTAGAAAAAAGTCTAGCAATACACTAAGCTGACTCTATTGTAAAAACTGAATCAACAGATAATTTTTTTGCACTGAGAAATATGTAAATTAAATTCCACTTTCGCAACTAGAAGATGATCACGTTTTTCATGACCTTTACGATTTTGCTGTTCGATAGCAGAATTTGCCTTCCTTTGAAGAAAAAAATGAACTGATGTCGCCCCACCCCTTCTTTCGGCACACTAGTACGTCCATGACTCTAATTAAAAGATCAAAACTTTTAAAACGTTTTTTTTCCCGGAAAATGTAGCTGCCCACCTTGGGATATTCCTGAACCTACTGCTGGTTACCAGCAAAAAAGGCACATCAAAATTTTATTCAGGTATAAAAAGATCAGGTGCATAAAAAGATTTACCTAAGAGTTCAAAATATCAGACACAATAGTTCTATACGCACAGTCATCCGCATGCGTTCCCCAAATGAAATCTAAATGTGCAAAATCGGTGCAGTTTTTAAAATAAAACACATTAGGCAGTCTGTCTTTCAAGTATTGAACGTCCACCTCTGAAACTAGCCAATCAGTATCGCCTGCGAAAAGCGCAACGGGAATATCGACATTACTCACATCAACAATAGGAGGTTTCTCCACTCCGTACGCTCTCAAGTTCACGTCTGAGTCTAAGTGGTCAAAATAGGCAGCGGTTTTCTGCACATGCAACTGAGCGTAATGCCGCACATTCTTCAGGCTAGTTCCTGAAACTGCGTGGGCGAAATAAACTGATATACGAGATGGGTTTAAATTGTCAGGACTGCTGAACCCGCTGAAATGTCTGTAAACCATAAGACAAAACCCTTGCACATTTTTGGGACAAAATAAAGCTGCCAGCTTACTTGCGGTAGTGTGGGAAAAAGGAAAAAAATGTCGGTCACCAATAAACTTTCCATAAGTATACAAAAGGCCAAGAAAATATTTCACTGGGCTTCTTATGTTTTGTAATGTTACGAAAGGCGATAACATATAAGAACGTTTGATAGATGCTTCCAAATCTGGGTCCTGAGCAAACTGAGTTAGACCTATGAGGGTTCCCTGAGATTGGCCAATATAGTAAATCTTTTGTTGGTTTGTAGCTGATTTTATGTAATCTACAATCGCTGGCAAGTCGTACCAAGCCATTTCTTGCCACGTGAAATCCCAATACTTTTCATCTTCAATTGAAAGTTTCCTGTGTTTCTTGGAATAGTAAGTTCCACGCACATTTCCTAACCAGACGTCGATATCGGAGCTAGCGAGCATGAATCCTAACGACTTTTTGGCAGTATTCGTTAAGAAAACTGACGAATCACATTCCAGGCAGTGCATTAGTAAAGCTATTTTGTTTTCGGCTAATCGACCATTCGATTTTTCGCTCATATTTGCCGACGTTTCTGGAGGTTTTTTCAACTTCGAACTCTGTTTGTTGACGCGATGAACAGTGAGTATGTATCCATCTTTAGTAGTGACAGAATGTTCTGTGCAATCGAAATTGTACATTTCGGCTAATTGACAACTTGTCGCAAACACTTCTGGTTCCACGACCAGGGGCATAATGGCGAGAAGTGCGTTTAGCAGAAGAAAAAGAATGATGGGAGCACAAACGACGCAAAGCCAGCGTTTCTTCATCACTAAAGTAGGCAATTTGTAAATTGGAGATAGTAAAAGTTCTCAATTTAAGTTCTTAGTCAGCTAAATCGAATAACTTTAAACAAATATAACAATTCACCTTCAGTGTTTCAAATGTGACGTGATTTGAAAGTCCAAATAGAAAGCTTGAAAATGAGGCGTCCGTCGTAGCTATCATTGCGTAAATTCAATGACTGGTCAAAGATTCAGACTTCTAGACCATTATTCAATAATCTTTTCATTCAAACAACAATTGAGCAAACACGAGACCATTTATATGACCATTATACTCATCTTATTTTCATATCCGACCTAAATCGAAAGCAAACTCAAAGAATTCCCGAGAGCATAACTATTCAAATTATTTTCGGCTACAGCCAATTTTAATAAGAATTGAAACATCTCGATTCAAAGGCCCGTTCATACGCAAGTTAACTATATTGCTGTTGAGTTCATCTGAGAAAAACTGCCGAAAACAAAATTTTCTAGAAGTTAAAACAGAATATCAGCTCAATAGAAAAAATTATAACTATAGGTTTCGGCTCTTGACTCTTAAATTAAATTTGATGTTCATCAGACGCCTTTTTTTGTTCAACCCTTCATTAAGTGCTAAAGAAATAGAAACATGAGCTTATATCCAGGCCACAAGACATTCCAAATATATTTTTGATTCTGTTCATAAAACAAAGTATTTGATGTTATAGCCTAACTGATGTGATAAACTTATTAAAGAGTTTCAGAGATTGAAGATGACTAATGAAAAATTGAACACCACAATACTAGAGAAGAATTCTGAAGGGTTGCCAAATCTGCGATTCCATGATCAAACTCCGATTTCAAGGCCAGATAACAAAAGATTATGCGCAGTGCTAAGCCCGTGTGAAGAAAGCTCACCTATCATTGAAACAATGCCTGCAAAAATCAGGGAAACTATTGGTCGACCCCGGCAAAACACTACCCCTGGAATAATCGATCAGCTAAGCACGCAACTGAAAGATCTTGAAAAAAAATAATCGAAGAGTCACTAGTGGGGTTCAAAGAAGAGATCACTAAGCTGTGAAAAACCACCTAGAGTTCTCAGAAGCCAAGGCTAATCTGAAGTTCACATCGGAAAAGCGGAGCTCTTAAAGTCTTACAATCGAAGAGACAACCTTAAAATCATTGGAATGACTGAAACAAGTTCAAGCACCAACAAATTTGAAAGCATGGAAACTACCATTGAGAAAGTTATGTCTGTTGCAAATGAACTATCAGCCACCATCAGCAAACAAGACATTTCGATTGCTTACCGTCAATATCGCCAGGAGATAAACCAATTATTGTTCGATTTGCGAGACGTCTAGCAAAAATTGAAATCCTGAGGAAAAATAAAACCCTAGCTGATCGAGAAAATTTAAAACATCTACAAACTTTTGAAGACCTCAGCAGGCCAAAAAATAAATTCATCAACATCATGAGATCAGATGACCGCATTTCATCCACCTGCACTAGAGAGGGGACGATATTAAATATCTGGAAAAGCGATGGAGAAGCTATCGAATCACCGGATTCTATGAAGGTGAAAAATCCAATTTTCGAAGTTCTCAACAATGAGTGCTTTTCCGATCATTATCCCGTTATGTTGCGTAAAAATTTCGTGAACAAAGATGCGATTAACCAAAAAATTCCGCGACATTTCCTTTCTTTCGATTTATTAAAAGTTAAAAAATTTTCAGCTTAAAAAAAAATTGAATTAATAATTGTCAGGGCTTGTAACACACGACGAAATCAGACTTATGACAGCTCAAATGTTGCTAGTACTTGAGATACTGACAATTTTTAGATTTTTAGGAGTTTCTCAAAAACTCGAATTTTTTTAAAATTTTCTTTCATTAACTTCTGTTTCTCTGATTTCGAGTGAAGTGAGGCATCGCTCTCATGCTTTATACACTGTTGTGAGTCACAAACGTTTTTAAATTTTTTTTCTGAAGTAATCCATAAGTTATATAATTACAATACATTTTGTTAATCATTACATTATTAAGTAAGTTAAGTAAATTGTTAAGTAAGCACTGGGTAGACTCTCAGTGGGCATTGAATTTGCCCTTTGTCCATCCACTTCTGTTGTATAATTTTTGATGGATAAAAATATAATCAAGTCTAATATAGATATTGTTTGCATATCTTTCATATTTATACAATTGAAGAAAGAAATTCTTTTTTTTTCTTTCTTTCTTTCTTTGATATATCCTAATGGGGGCTATTCTCATGGGCAAAAAAATCAAGGGCGCAGAACCGAAAACAAAAACAATCGAAAGTTAATTATTAACAGGAATCAATTGCTATTCAACTATAAAAAATGAACGAAGCAATATTTTGCTTCTTTTCTAAAAAAAAAAACCCTTGAAATAGAAAATTTGTTCCAATTTGCCGGCGGTCAGTGACAATTTGAAAGTTTTGAATTTTTTGCCGTTTTTATATTTGGCCAATATTAATATTAATTCCCTGGAAATGTTGACTTTCTTTGAGATTTTCTCAATTTATTTCCAAATTTTGGAATACTGAAATCTGATTGGCTGATTTTTATTTTCTCCCATTCGGTCCTTCACTTATGAGGGCTTCCGCCTAACTAAGTTTTTTACCCAACTAACGATTGTGACACGAAATTTACAATAAATCGAAACAAAACTGTCACTGAGTCGAAACATACTAGATGAAGGTTTTTGATTTGCAATCTTTTAAAACACTATAGACCTACTACTTACCAAAGAAAAGAATTCTACATGTACTCGATTCAAGAACCCGACTTGATCAACAGCTTGCCTTTCAGCCACTGAGCCAATTCAGCTCTAAAATGACAATAACAGGCTTTGCTATTAAAAAACGCTAAAATAATACTCGTATTCGGTATATTTCAATCCTGAGCGGAATCAAATATTATACTATATTTACTATTGAACACAAGCTTCAAACTTGCTACACTTGGACAAACCAGTATGTGGCATCATTGTCTACCACTATATTACGCCCACACAATGCTTGAAGAGAAAAAAGGAGCCAAAGTGCAGTTTCACTTGATCCTGCTAATAAAAAAGAGTGTAAATAGTCAAACAATTGTAATTAAATTTTCACATCATCCAGACAAAACTACAAAAAACAACTCAAAACACTATTATACCAAAAACTTAGCAAACACAATATACTTTTTTAATAAATGTTGCAACCATATTGAGCTCCGAGTTTTTGTAAAGCACGCATTTTGGCCAGAATAGTTCAGCTTCAAGAACTCCAGACAAATAAAATTAAAATCAGAGCTCACATTGGTTTTTAATTTTCACATTGATAACTAAATCATTCAATACACAACTCGAAGCTGTCTATGTCATTGAAATCTTCTAAAAGTTTCCTTTCAAGTTCAAGTTGTCTCAACACTTCCTCATTTCCAGCCGATTTGGCTTCAAAACTCAGGAAACTCTTGGATAAATTGTGACTTCTATCTTTTGAACTTGTTTCTTCCGGTTTTTCCTCGCCCTTGTTTTGAATTTTGTTTTTCTGAGAAGCTTTAGATTTCTTTTTGACTTGTTTACTCTCTTCGTTGTTTTCACTCTTTTTAATATTTCCTATTTCGCTCATACGTTTCCGGTCTCGTAGCTTCCGTTTTCCATAATTTTCGTCCGTTTCTATATCTCCTTTCTGCTGCAAATCAACGCTGTTTATGTTTTTTGACTCAACTTTTACCGCTTGTTCACCTTGTAATTCAATCGAAAGGCCGTCTGTAATGTCATCTTCGGTGTCATTAAGGCTTCTGGGACTTAGTTTTCTCAAAGGGGTCGAAGAATTTGAGCTCTGTTTCAGCAGAATTTTGAAGGCGCTTTCCTCTATGCTTGTAGCTGAGATTCTACTACTCGAAGTGTCATTTAATCTACCGTTTCGATAAGTTCCTGAAACACATTCTATATTTAACTGCAAGGCTTCACTATCTCGCCATACTCAGGCGCTTTCAATGACCTATTTGCATGACATATATAAAAAGGTTCAAATAAAAGGTTTGCACGTTTAAGCTGTGCCATTATGCCGAAATGTCAATTTGACGAAAATGTGGGAAATTTATTTTAATTGTCTTCTGAGGTGATGTTATATTTCCGGAACAATTAACAGGGGCAATTAGAGAATAATCAACTATGCAAACAGAATTATTACTTAAGCAGCAAAACAGCTAGCGGCGATGTGTCTAAGGCAAACATCCGATATGTCAAACATCCGAAATTATGCAATAATTACATAACAATATGACATAATAATTTCAAACACAAGATATAGTTCAATTAGCCAATTCCAATTTAGCCCTCTAGGTTTAGGGTCGCCGGTGGGCTCGCTTGCCTTATGGCGATAACCGGCTCTAATTTTCATAGAGTGCTACCTTCTGTTGGCAAGCTCGTAACACGTAGACATAGGAGCTTCGTCCAACTTTTGGAAAAATGTCCGAAGTTAGTACTAGTAAAGCTATTCAGGAATTTATGGTCGGACTACAGCAGATCACTTTAAGGTGGTATTTTAGGAAAATTGAAGTCTCATTTTAAATATACGAAAAACTGCTCGTGGATGCATACGTGAAAAAATCTTTCGAAACTACCTCATGTTTGGCTCAATCGCTTTTTTCAATTCACTCGATAACAAGCAGCAGTAAGTTTGTTTTAAATGTCTTCACAATTTTTTTAGCATTAAGACAGCCTTTTGAAGTGTAGAAACTGACATAAGCCAGGCAAACCATAGCCCAGACAAAACCATTCTGGCAAAGTCATCAATAAACCTTTGATTCAATTTATCAGATTTAAAAAAAAATAACTTTTGCATAGCTAAACCATCATAGCCCAGACAAACAATACCAGCAAGGTCAAAATTTTAGCCCAAACAAGTTCAATCTACCAGGTTTTATTCCTGATCAATTGCGTGAATTATTGCATAAAATCTTATTTTTGAAAGCGTTTTTTTTTCTTTGAGCGTTTCTGTCATCATTTCTACTTTTCCGCTGATTGTGCTCATTTTTGATAACACAACTATTAAATTGAGAAAACACACGTCTAAAATGTCATCAGTCGTGGGAGCTATTGAAGGTATGAGGATATTTCATACCTCCAATTAGAGCAATAATTACAATTGCATTTTTGAAGTCTAATCTGATTTTAAATCTGGGACCTTAATTATGGTAGCTCAGCCCGGAATTAAAAACTTATGGCGACGCACCGCTTTTTTACTGGTCTATCTAATTTGACCCTGGTTTAATCACCTGAAACTTTTTCGTCTGCTTCTGAAAATCGCACTGACTTCCTGTCCGTTTCCGATTCTAGCGAATCAATTACAATCTGGTTTCCAGTCTCCGCCCTCGCAGCTTTTTTCGCCTTGGCGTCTGTTACGGTGCTCTTTTTTACTTTACTGCTGCTCCCTGATTTCTTCTGTGTTTCTCTTTTTACTGTCGCACGTACTGGCATGTTCTCTTTGTTGTCAATTTCTTCTGTAGGCGGACTTTCCTCTAGTTTGAATTTCGTTCGTGTTCTGGTTCTCATAATCTGAAAAAAGTCACGATTGTCATTTCATTTTAGTTTTATGACTACTCCACTAAATCCTTCAAAAGAACTAACATGTAAGCAAGTTCGAAAGAAGGACAAAAATATATCAAAAATTTTAAATTAAAGTTTTTCTAAACCTCTTGGACGGTCTGGTTTACTTCAATTCTCCAAAAAACTTTTCTCACTAAAAACGTATAACCTAACAAAAAGCACCACACAAATTCACACGTAGAACTGCAAAAAAAAAGAAACCAATAATTTTCTAAAATGATTGAACTATTCAGAACAAACAACATCGTATAAATACTGTTTCAGTTTCGATAAAAATTAACGATAGTCAATATTCTTTAGAGATCAAAATGCAATTTTTCTTACACTGTAAGTTCTTACAACCAAATCCACTTTTGAATCTTACAGAATCGGAGAGCCCAATAGGAAAGAGCTCCTAAAGAGCTCCTTAAGGAAAATGAATTTCGGTATCATGCATCAAAATTCAACAGCCGAAATCAAAAAATAAGCATGAAACCAATTGAAGACTTTTGACTAAAAACAAACAAAAATCAAACTGAAAAAACTAACTCAAGGTGGTCACAGGGCCTGCGAAATTGCAGGAACTGACGACACTGCTACTCGCACTGATGAAATTAAATGCTAGGAACTGACATTTTTTGAAAAAATAGCCTTTTTCGGCTTTGTCAGACAACTTTTTTTCATTGGCCGATCTCATTGGTCCAATTTGGCTTTGAACCAACTTTTTTGACCCAACTAATTTCTTTTTCTCAGAGCTGCTCATACTGCTTCGATTTTTGATTTTGAATGATTCAGTAGAGAAGTGCTATAAAAAAACTGGCACTGATATTCATTTGCTGGCACTGATATGGCACTGACAGCACTGATACCGTGGTCTCCCAGTAACTTCCTTCATGGACACTTTAAAAAGTATTATCCACAACCTTTTCTCAAAAACGCGCAAACAAGAAACAGAACTAGCACAAAAAGACAAGCAGTTACCCTAACAGAAAACAAATGGATCAAATTTCATGTGTGCTACTTGTTCAAAGAAGAACAAAGAACGTGAACAAAAATTTCAAATTACAATTCCAACACAAAAAAGTTCAATTTAAATTTTAAGCAGATCCGATTTTTGCACAAGGTCGACACATGATTTGAACTGGTCTGAACTCATTTTGGAATAGACTTTCTTCAGGCGCTCCCTCTTTACGGGGTCACATTGGGACAAATGCGCTTTCCTATCCCTCCCATAGAGTAGTCTGTCCACTATGTGGTGCATCCAGAACACATTAGTCTCTGGCACATGCTGTCCCCAGTCATTGTTCACCTAAGCATCGATGCAGAATAAATTTACATGAACATCAAGGTTAGATTAATTTAAACAGAGGCTAAGCTGCACTTGAAAAACAATCAAAAAAGGCTCAAAAACTTGAAAAAGAAGTAGAAAGTGAACATGAAAATGAAGTAGAGCTTTCAGAACGGCAGGTTTCTATTTAAGCATGCGCAACAATTTATGTAAATCCAAATGAAATTGAGGCAACTTAAATGTTGCAAACATCTTGTCATTAGATGAGATATGTATCACTTTGTACTTGAAATAGAGTGTTGGTGGAAGATTTCACAACATAGCCAACTGACAGCTAAAAAAAAGAAAGCTAAAAAGAAAGCAACTCAAGAAAGCTAAAAAAACCGAGTTGTTTTTTTCAAAAATCTTCAATTTTTGAAATTCGAACAAAAAACAGATGTCCTTAAAGATCTTAAGAATTTGTAGAATAATTTATTTAAGAAACTGAATCAATGGGTAAAACTTTAATTTCGCTGCGAAATCTGATAAATAATTTCCATTTTCGCAATTAGATGTCGACCACGTTTTTCGTGACCTTACCAATTTGCCGTTCGATAGTGGAGTTTGCCTTCCTTTTAACTATAGAAATGCACTGAACTTAAAAATAAATCACGAGTCAAACCGCGAAAAATCAAACTTAAGCGTGAACAAAATTGAAAAAAAAAACACAAAAAATCAGCAAGACTTATATACGAGTACTCACTACGTCCATTACTCTTAAACAGGAAACGGGGCATTTGAAAAGTATACCTGTTCAGGGACGGATCTAGGATTTTTCCGAGGGGGCGGATTTTCAAACGAAAATTTTGACGATCGTTTTTTTTAGGTCGACCAAATTGATTTTCCGAGCTCTCCTAAAGCAGTAAAAAGACGCTTTTGGGCCATTTTTGAAAAATTTTGACGAAAAAATTGCTTTATTTTGGCGCGCGCTCCTCCTCAAAATTAGTATATATTGCCGCCTAAGGCGCCTTAACAAAAATTTTAGGGTCGGTCGACCAAAAATGGATTTCTTAAAAAGTACCAAAGGGGGGAACCTTTGGGTCGGCAGGGGGTCGAATCCCTGAGGGAGATGCGTCCGCCCCCCCCTAAATCCGCCCCTGTACCTGTTCAAAATATGTCTAGTAAATTGTGGCAGTACACATTTAGAGATTACCATTAAATTCATTAATCCTGTGAACAAAGTTATTTACGGGATAAAAAAAAGTCTTGTAACCGGTTGCCACACCCTTGCTTATCGCAACGATTATGAATAAAAAAAATGCATTCAGATTTTCTTCTTTTGACAGTCTAATAAAAAAAACTTTGTTGATTGAACTCGCAAAATTTTTGCCTTTTAAAACTCACAATTGAGTCGACCAGAAAACGTAGCCAAAATGTCAACTTGAACACCTTTCGATGGTCCAAACGATTGTATTAAATGTCAAGTCAGTTCCGAACATGACTGCTTTTGGGGTGAAAGTGTCTGGGGCGGAAATGACTGGTCACGGAACGAAACCCATGGCGCTAAAAATCTGCTCACTTCCAATCCAGCCAGCGCTTAAGAAACATTGCAAACAAAAATTTGGAAAAAATCTTGAACACAATGAAACAGAAAAAAAACTGATTTACTTCTTGAAAAAATCGAAATTCACGAACTAAAAAAATATATGACAATAAGGCTGTTTGAATTTCTAGAACAAAAAATCATTAACACTTTAACAAAAAAAAATAATTCAATTTCAGAAAACTGGAGTGTTAGGTGAAGTTCCGCTGGGATATCTAAAAATTGAATTCCATTTTTTGAATCGAGAAACTGTTCACGTTTTCCGCACCATTTCTTTTTTCAAAATTTTAGAGCGAAATTGCTTACCTGTTACTACTTAACTGAAGTGAACTCTAAGAATGAACATATACCTACGAGGACTCATAAATGCATTAGTATGTATGAACGCTTCTTCTGAAGCTCAGAGCGTGTAACACACCTCCGGCACCTGGAATGCCGATACCGGGGCCCTATGCCCCTTCGACAGACAAAATTATTACCAAACATATGTACCAGGATTCGTCTTTTGAAAAAAAAAGAAACTCGTTATTAACAAAAAAACTCTGTTACGATTGCATCGGATTAGAACATCAACAGAAAGACTGCACAACAAAACACACATGCAGCAAATGCAAATAACTTGATCATTCAACATTGCACGAAGGTCTACTAACACAGCACGCGCAGTTCAACACCAGTCTGAAATCAAATCGGTCGAACTACTAGCCAGTCAAAAGCCGACGCTTGTTAGTACCAACTCACTCCTCTATTTAGTACCAAAGACCCTCCAGCATCACCACAGATTCATCAACGTGTACGCTTGTCTCGGCAGTATAAAAGTACGAATAGCTAGATATCACAAAAAGCAGCACAATTTTTGGAACTAAAGGGAACAAAACACAGCAGCCCGATTCCTGTTGAACGATTCTATTGTCTAGCTAAATTAGACAAGATCTAACAGGGACAGGTCACAGCTACCACTGGATACGACAACTGCGACGATCGAGCTAGCCATGCCCAACAAAACCACTCACCCCTAGAGAAATCTGCTCGTCGCCCAACTAGTACGAAAAGCCACCACTGACATCAAATTGAATTACAACATAACTGACTCAGAGACAGAAGAAGAAATTACTCAGCAATTTGAACGATGCCACTACCTACTTAAAGACCACCTGAACGAACACGCGACAGCAGAGGATCTCATCAACCGCTTCACTAAAATACAAGATGAGCACGACGACGACATGGATGACTTCAGACAGATGCTACCAGAAAACACAGCTGAGACAAGTCCACAACAGCAGAATACTAATTACAATTTCCATCAAGTCCCCAACACAGCTGATTTTGCCAACCAGCAGCACTCATTCGACAGCAGAGACAATCCCCAGTTATAACATCGCCAGTGAACATCAAGCTACCGCAGCAACACGTGCGACTATGTGGTTTGGTTTGTTCAAAAACAGCAATTCACAACCATCCAATCTCAGACGCCGAAAAGATTACTAATCTCCAGACACTGGGAAAGCCAACCAAGCCATCTGTGGATTTTGCAGCAGCCAATTGTTCAACGCCACTCTTCCAGAACTACGACGACGATATGGACGACAGTACATCATCATCAAAGATTTTGTTAGCCGACTCCAGAAGTTCAACTAGCCATCAAATCATCGCAAGGATTCGTACATAGAATTCTCGACCTTCGCCAGGAACATGGTTGGAACTTTCCGAACATTTTCCCTCAGCAACACCAGCAGCAACTTCAATGGACGCAACAAATCACTGTCCAAACATCGAGCAACCTAATCTCATCGCTTTCGCCGGATGGACAAGACAGCTGATAATGGCAGAACCAAACGAGACAGACAACAAAGAAGACAAAATATTTTCTGCACATCAGGCGACAGCAACTATTTCCCTTGAATCAACCAACAACCGACATCAGATATCAGCAGCACCAGTAACGGACTCTTGGCAGACCAGCCAATTGATCTTCAATCTGCAACACGAGCGGCAGAACACACGACAGGCAGAACAATTTGCAACTAATTTGAAATCACTAACAGACTTGAAATCACCAACGGACTCAAGAGACGACAAAAACAACTAATGCAGACCAACTATACAAAGCCGCAGATCTGTGACCTGCCAAATGCAAAAAGTCGAACCAAGCTGTTCATATGAAAAACCGGAAACTAACTGGATTTAGATGAACTCAAAAAGGGAAATTATAATAAACTGAAATACCTATTACGTGCAACAAATTATTTCAAAACATTCAAATTCGCGAAACAGTAACATTCTACACATACGCGAAGTTCCACTTCGCATACACAAGCAAAAAAAATGACCGATAGCGTTACTGGAAAAAACTGAATGAGTACAACTTTGATTTGAGTCTACACAATTTCTTAAGTGAAGCACGCCAATTATGAGTCTACATAATTGCTAAGTGACGCAAGCCAATTATGACGCATTAGCAGTTTCAGTGAAATTCAAAAACTAATATTTATAATGCGGACGCATTTTAAATAACATACGAAAAAGATCACTACAAACATCCGACCCTGGCCAGGTTCCAAACCTCTTAGTTTGTTCGGGTCTCCTTCCCTACCTCTACGCTACAGATCCATGATACCTTGAAGCTAAAGTACTATTTGTACAATAAAAGTCTTTCTTAATATCCTTAGCATTGGCTGTACTTAATAGCTTTGCTTGTGTAAATATAGAAAAGAATAAAGTGACCATTCTACACAGTTCGTTCTCAACAAAAGGCCATCAGAACATTCAAGACTTTACCCTGTTACTCTTTGTCTTCATTACTTATAAAAATAGACCAAACATCAGCAGGAAAATTTGGGTTCGGTTAAAAACTAGCTCATCTATATCAATGCTGATCGGTTTATGTTAACGTCAGCCCTACAGGAGAATTTGGGTTCGGCTAGGAACAAAATCCCATCAATATCAATGCTGATCGGATTATGCGTCATTGTTCTGCCCATTCAAAATGCGGTGAAATTTTGCATTCAGGTGTGTTTATTGTTTCTCTTTTCGAGTACCACAAAAAATCATCGTGATGAGTCGAGTGATATATCATATAAAAGCACTTTCAGTCGTGATTGAAACGACATTTAAAAAATTCAAACAGTTTTCTTATTGTCGAGAAAAATCAGTTTAAAATTTTTGCTTTTAGGTCTACTTTTGAGCGAATAAATAGAGTCAGCAAACGTATTGTGTTTTTCAAACAAAGGCAGTTACCATAAAGAACCATCGGAATGGGTGGAGTGATATATCATATGAAAACCCTTTCAGCCCTGATTCGAACTACATAAAAATTTCGCCAAGTTAACCCAGTGTCGAGAAAAACTGGTTTTTTAAAAAGAGTTTCAGTTCAATTTCGAGCAAGTTAAGCGAGCGAGCAGGTTTATTAGTAAGATCTGTAAAAATTTTGGCAAAAAAAATCGAATCATTATTATTTTTTAAATGGGTTTTCTAGTTGAAAAATCTGTTGCCCAATTTGCCTGCTACACTGTGATTGCACAATAAGTCCAAGTCCTAGGCTTTCTTTAGACCCCTATTTATCATACCGCGCCCAAAACACGACCCACACTACTTTAAAAAAAACTTACAAGAAGTATTTTTTTAGGATCCTGGTCAGAACATTGTGCAACTTGTTCAGCAACCGGCTATCATTGTTTTGATTTGCATTTTGATACTAAGTATGTCTTACCAAGGTGCGCATGAACTTGTACACTTTGAACTGTCCTTCACTCTCTTTGTCTATTGTCCCCTTCTCCTCCTCATTGTAATCACAGGTAGACGAAGAAGTGCCTTCTGGTGATGGGACTATTTGGTCCACGAACAAGTCCGCATTCTCTTCGCCAGAAAGATCATTGAACTTCAGCTGGAATTTCAAATGAGAAGCTATATTTACAATTCTGTGATGCAAATTTTTTCGTCTGTTAGACACTAGTTTGTTTTGTATTCAGAAAAAGGGGTTGCATTTTATATTAATAAACACAGAGGCGAAGCTGTGCTTCGCAGACACTTGTAAGAACACGACTAAAAAGCAGTCTATCAGGTGAAATAAGAAAAAGTAGAAAAAAGCATCGAATCAGCAAAACCTCGGCTACGAGTACAATTCGAATATGCGATCTACAGCAATCAAGAGATTTTGATTCTTACGCACTATCCCCTAGTGGCATCAAATGCAAATAGACTCAATTTTGCCAGTAATAATTTGGAATAAACTGAAGGCATCCACACTAATCTTGCATGTAAGAAATTTATGTATAAATTATGCATTTCAAAAAATTGCGAGATATAATGAGTAATAAAATTTGTGTTAACTTAGTACTATTCGAATTTCGAAGCTCATGCTATGAAAAAGCTGTAAAGGTGTCCCAAAAGTGGCACTAATCTTTGCCACTTATGTTGGAAGAAAAACAAGGTTCGTACTAAAACACTCGCTACGCAAGTGTAAACATAGCGAACAGACAGTTGGAAAAGAGTAAATGACCGCAAGTCAATGACTTTAGCGTTCTAATTTCAAACTAAAAAAATATATGCACTGAAAAAAGGTCGACAAAATTTTCGAATTTGTTTTTTGAAAATTCACCTCCCCCCTCGAGAAAATCCTAGATCTGCCCCTGCACTAACCCATGGACGCTTAATAGGTACCAAACACTAGCCACAAATAAAGCAGAGAACAGATGCTATACAATTTCCAATGCTACAGTGAAATTTCCAAATAAAGGAACACATTAGTCAGGGTAGAAAAAAAGAAGGTTCGCAAAAAATACACTACACTGATTGCAAGTGTAATAAAATTAAATCAATATGAAAAATCTGGATCAATATGTAAAGTAATTATTCCGCTGGAAAAACTGAAAATTACAATCCACTACTGAAACTAGAAGCCAATCACGTTATTTGTGACTTTTACACTTTTGCTGTTAGATAGTGGAGTTTGTCTTCCTTTTAACAAAAAAACTAACTGAATTTTAAAAAAGTCAAACCGCGAAAAATCAAATTTGAGCGTCAGCAAATTTTAAGACTGCCTTAAAAAATATATCACGACCTATTTAAGAGTCTTCAATACGTACATGGACTGTTAAATGAACACTTTTTTTTAAAAAAAAAAAGCTTCCAAAGGAGTTTTTGATTATCAAATAAAGTAATTAAAGCAGGTTTGAAACATTCGAAATGAAAAATAAACTTCTCAAAAATGTTGAACAACGAACTAGCCACTGCGACCAAATATAATTTTACCGTAAAAAAACATAAGGGGTTGGATTCTGAAAAAAAATCTCAAATGGTCCTGATTTCCCAAGTTTCGACAAATTAGGACTGAATTAGATAACACAAACTAATGATTTTTTAAGCCTCGATAATTTAATTTCGCATGATGATAAAAACAGATTTTGATTGGACTGGTGCTTAGATACGATAGTGTAAACGTTTACCTGATTGTCTACTAGTAGTCTTGATAGAGTGTAGTCTATTATTGTGGCCTTGACCCCACGGGTGTTCACGTCCACGGTAGTAGTTTTGTTTCTGTTACCGGTTTCATTGCTCAGAGAGTAACTGAATCTCTTGACTCTTGTGGGACTCACCAACACATTGCTCATATGTAGATCCCTGTGCTCGAACTGCAGTTTTTGCTCAGCCATTGCTATACTGCATGCTGCAACGCAATCACCAGGTTATTGCTACTCTGAATCACTAAATATTCAGCATCCCCCCTCTATATGCCTTGTAAGTAAATTATAACCACCCCTTTAAAAAACATATTGAGGCTTAAACAGATGCGTATTTTGTACCTAGTAGCGGGAAAGGGGTGAGGGGGGTAGTTTAAGAGATCCGTTACTCCGATGTACCGGAGAAGTTCGCATCAACACACCTAATAATATAACACACTAATTGAGCTCAGATATTTGATCCATCGTTTACCTTCTACCATTTCAAATCTTGTATTTTTTCAAATCAAATCTGAAGAACAAATCTAAGTTTAAGCTCATGAATGAGCAAATCTCATTTTGAGCTTAATGATGTCTTTCCAAGTTTTTACGCTTCACTGTTTACGCCTCAAAGTGATGCGTTCGACTCCGCGGCAGGTTTTATTGCAACAAAGCAACATAGAAAGTTGGAAAAGTTCAAATGCACTCAAGAAAACCGAAAAATTGAGTCTTTGTTTCAACAAGTTTCAAGCTTTGAAGAAAAAATACATCAACAAATACAACTCTTTCAGTTTCAACAATCTTTTGCGTTATGTATTTTTTCACACTGAGGCGAAGTTATGTTAGAAAAAAATAAGGTTCGTAATAATACAAAGCTGACCGCAAGTGTAAAAAGGCTACCCCAATCAGAGAACACTGGTTCATAAGGTTACTTTTTTCTTCCGCTGGGAAATCAAAACATTAAAATCTATTTTCGAACCTTAAAGTCATTCAGGTTTTCGCGCACGATTCTAATTTTCGTAATTGAAGAGCGTTATTGCGATCCTTTAAGCAAAAGATTTGAAAACGAAATTAGAAACACAGAGCCCAAGCGGAGCTTTGCAACACTTGCGATGCAAAAAAAAGCACATTGCGCTACAAAAGTAAATGACAAAAAATACAATCAAAAAAGAGAAAAAAGTCAAAAAAAGTTCTGAAAAAATGTTGGAAAAAATACTTGAAAACGTAAAATGACAAAAGTTGGAAAACTACAAGTACAAAAATTCATATTTTTATCAGATGAAATTCATAAACAGCCCTTTAAAATGAAAACATTTATCAAGCGACAAAAAGGAATCAAACTTTGGGTCGAAACCTGTTGAGCCGAAAACAAATTGTTGTCATAAAAAATATCATTAAATTAAGTTTCATTAATTTTTTTACGACCTATCCAAACCGAAACACATCATTCCTAAAGGATATTCTTTGCCCTCGAAATTAAGCAAAATAAGTTGACTAGGTCGATATAACATGAACTAAAACTGTTTGAATATTTTTTAAAAATTTGAAAAAAAAACTCAAAATCAGACATAGTAAATCAACAATATTGTGAAGTTTCAGTTATAGTTAAAACTTTTTAAATTGGAACAAAACCCATGGTTTAAAAAGTAAACCAACAAATGCCCTACCAAATTGGCGTATAAAAAACGAAAAATAAACGGACAGAAACTAGGACGAAAACCAGGAACTCGAAAAAAAATTGAGAAGAGATGATTACAATTTGAATCGGGCTTGAACTAACTACTAGCTAAGTGATAGTACTTTTATTTGAATTTTCAAGAAATTGAGCATGTCAGAAGATGAAAGATTCTCTAAAAGTGATACTCTAGAAGTAAGATCTCGTGGACAAAGTTATTTACGGGGAAAAACGTCTAGTACCCGATTGCAATACCCTTGCTTATCGCAAGTGTAAAACAAACAGAACACGAACAAAAAGCAGTATTCTTTGCGAGAACACGACCAAAAAGCAGCTCTAGAAAAGGCATTAAGAAAAAATAAGCATCGAAGTAGCAAAAGCTCGGCTAGGTCTACAATTCGATCTGCGACCTAATGCAATCATGAGATTTTGAGTCTCACGCACTATCCACTCAGTCACGCAAGCTTAATATTCGACAAACACTGGTCACGAATAAAGCAGCTACATATGCTAATATATTGCCAACGCGATTCAGCAAAAGTGGCACCAAGCACAAATAGACTCAATGTTGCAAGTAATAATTTGGGATATACCAAACTGAAGGCATCCATGCTAACTTCATATGAAAAAAATAGCAAGGCATAAAGCCACATTATGTATAAATTATGCATTTCAAAAAATTGCGAGATATATTGAGTTAAAAAATTTCTGAAATCAAGTTTTTATCATTGTTAAGTTGTTTGAAAAAAAATTCCGGGTCATTTGATGAATTAAAAATGCATCAACTGTATTAATTTATTACTATTCGTATGTCAAAGCACATGCTATGAAAAAGCTGTAAAGGTGCCTCAAAAGTGGCACCAATATGTGCGACTTAGGTTGGAAAAAAAAGAAGGTTCGTACTATTACACTCGCTTGCAAGTGCAAAAAATACTCAAACAGCGAAACTCAAATTGGGACGTGAACAAAATTTGAATACTTTTTCCTTAAAAAACGACCTCAATTAGTGTCTTCACTCTGTTAATTGCCATTCAAAAAGAACTAAGAAATGATATTTAATTGACATTTAAAAAGCACTAAGAGCTTTATTGGGTAAAAATATTTACCTGAAAAATATCAGGCAATCACAAATGAGAAAACAGAAAACAGCTCTAAAAAGGTACATAAAGGGCGATTATAAATCAATTATGAAAATATGGAACTCAAAAATTGCATTATAACTAAGTGCATCAATATTTTAAGACTTTTAAGAAAAAAAAATCAGCAAGACCTATATAAGATTCTTCACTACGCTCATTACTCTTAATAAAAGATGTTCGTAATATAACACTACGCTAGCCAGCGCGCATGTGTAATTATGGGCAACTACGGCCGTTTCACGTTACTGCTCAGTTTTTCAAAAAAATGATAGAACCAATAAATACCAAATTCAGTCCTAGTTGGGTATATCATGTTTTTTGATAGGCTAGGGGTGGAGTATAACGGAAGCGCCGCAACTAGTTACCTATCTGCTGCACCGTGGACACAACTTGATCGAATTTAGTAAACACGAACTGATCCAGAGGAAAGCCGGCATCCTCCAAAGACAACACACAGAACTCTGTCTCGTCCGGCAGACAGCTGGGGTCACAGTTCAGGGCTAGATCAGGGTACAGTCTGCTAAACCTGAACAACGTTGTGGCCAAGTTAATGATTGATTATTAACCCTTTAACATATACAGCTTTTAACCTATCATTTCTAGATGCTCAGGCAGATGCCTACTACCATCTTTCAACTAAACTCAATATGAAAATCGGCAGAGTAGTTCTCTAGAAAAAAAAAATTGGAATTTTCCGTCGTTCCCACAAAAATGAAGATAAAAGTTTATTCCGGGATGATCTGTGCATGATGTTCTTTCAAAGGAATCATTAACCTAAAAGTTAGTATGGTAGATTTTGAAAAGAGCGAAAAATTTCCAAAAAGATAATTTTCTTACTTAAAGTAAGGAGTCGCCGCTTCTGCGGTAAAATTCTCGTATATTGATCTTTCGATTCAACCCTTAATCTCAAATTTGGTAGGGTAGTTTTTGAAAAAAAGTCAGTTTCCAAAAACCGGTCAAAATATTCAGATTTGACTTTTCGAAGGGCTATTACTTTTTTCGTACAAACTTTAGCAGAGAATACATCCCCAAGCCTGTATTTCTATTGAATCATTAACCTGAGAATTGGCACGCTGGTTTTCGAGAAAAGTTAAAAAGTTTCCAAAAACCGGTCCAAAAATCAAAAACTTGACTTATGTAGGGGAAATTTCCACAGCCTGTTATTTCGATTGAGTCAAAAATCTCCAATTTGAGAGGGTAGTTTTCGAAAATTTTCAAATAAGGGTCAAATATCAAAAAATTGACTTTTCCGAGGTGCATAACTTTTTAATACATAAATTATTAGATTTGGCAGGTTTGTTTAAAAAAAACAACTACCATGCCCCCCCCCCTCAGATTTTTTCAAAGGCTATAGAACTAAGTTAACAAAATGCTACAAAATCAGCTACAATAGATATTCGCATATTAAAACAATTCAATCAGGGGCGGATTTAGGGGGAGGGGGGCGGACGTCCACTCCCCTCAGGGATTCGATCCCCTGCCGACCCAAAGGGTCCCCCCTTTGGTACTTTTAAGAAATCCAGTTTTGGCCGAGTGCCAATATATACTAATTTTGAGGGGGGAACGCGCGTCGAAAAAAACGCGATTTTTCGGTCAAAGTTTTCCAAAAAGTGCCTAAAAACGCCTTTTTTGGCCAATTTGGTCGACCTAAAAAAAGGTCGACAAAATTTTCAAAATTTTTTTGAAAATCCGCCCTCCCCCCCCCCTCGAGAAAATTCTAAATCCGCCCCTGAATTCAATGAAAAAATCATGCGATTCTTCCAATTTAGGCCAAATCATTAAATTGCCTTTTTCAAAAACTGACCTTTCCTAACTTGAGTTGCTACGTTCTTAAAAAGTGTAGTGATAGTTTTACCGTTATAAGTTCAAAAATCGTACTCTAGCCTAGATTGAGGAAAGAATCAAGGTCATGGGTGTTAGATTACGCAAAAAAAACTTAAAATACATATGATGTCAAAAATGAGGAGCAAAGGATGAGATACCTCTCCCAGGCGTCCAGTAGTATCCTTGGGTAAGCACCGGTGACATACCAGGCGCCATACAACTGCACGAAATTGGGACATAGTTTGCTCAACAAATCTGTAATGACATACTCGTTGTCTGCATTCAGCCGATCATTTTCAGTCCCACTGCTCAAAGGCATCACTTTCAACACTCTCTTCTCAGATTCGTCCACACTGTTATGTAGAGCCACTCGAAACACTTCAGAAAATGCTCCCTCGCCTATTTTGTCAACTTGCTCAAATGAATCCAGTAGTCCTTTAGCGTCTTCGAAGATTTCCCGATTCTCCAAAGTCAACAGTTTGAGATAACTTTTGCAAGATTTTGTAGCTTCTATCTTACTTGCTTCGATTTCCAAGTTAACTTTGTCTACTGTGACGTCTATTTCTGACACACCTGTCCTTTTAGGGGTTGGAACAACTACATTAACTTTCGAGAAGTAAGCAAAATCTATCTGACTTAGGTTTCTATACAAAAAATGAGGACGTTGAAATATTAAGTGCGTTCAGTAACTAAATGTATCAGTATTTTACCAGATCAGATCAATAAAATGAACCACGTAAAATTAGCGAGGGTTATGTACCATTTGTATTACCAAATGCATGATTTTAAATGCATACGTGCATAACTTTTGGTTTGCGGATCAGGTCATTTCTTTTTTGGTTAACTGACCTGCTCCACTCGTTTTCGGCTTAGTGTTTCATTGGTTTAAAAGTTACCGCCTAAAATCAAGATTTAGATGCAAAACTTTTCGACATAGAATTAAGACCATTTATCCACGGGGGAAAGGACCAACACAAGAGCTGTACAGCTCATCACGGCGAACCGCTGTTGTGCCCCTGTTTATGATTTTTTTTTTGAAGTTTTCGAATGATTTTTTTGAAGTTTTCTTTCGGAATCTCAGTCACGACTGAAAGGGTTTTAGTTTGATACCCCGCGCGATGCCCTATGAGCGTTTTTAGAATATCCTAGGCTTTAGTTCTTTCCCTCTTTGAGAGTGGTTGGAACAAAAACCTAACTTCATTCAAACGACATCTACTAGTCAAACCTACTAATTTGGACACCGTTATCGTACAATTATCGAATTTACCGAGTTTCAGAATAATATGAATTTTTCAACCATCAAATTACAGACATTAAATTGCAATGTAAATGTTCCAAACCCTGTTACCTCGTGTGTATCACGACTGATTGTCTGGATTTAGCAACCATTCTGAGCGACTGTTTGCTTAATTTACACATGCTCAAATGAGGCCTGCTTTTTGAGTCGACATTTGATTGGAAATTTCTTCGCAAATTTATGATAGTAGTTCGCCTCTTAGAAATCCTCGATTTCATGTCCGCGAATGGGGGAACAAAAATTTTCTTAGCGGAGCTTTTCTTATCCTCTGAAATTTGTTCAGATTTAGCATTTTCAGGATTTACTCGATAATGATTACTTTCGCGATTATTCACCTCAGCCATCTCGCCGTCTAACAAATCTTCATTGGAAAATTCTGTAGATAAAACTCCCAAGTGCGCGTTTGGCGAAACAGATAAAAATGAAGCGCGTTCCTCGGTATTTCTCACTAGTGTTTTCTCGTTTTCAGGTTTTTCCTCTCTTTTTAACACCTCAGTTTCAGTTTGAATTAACTGTTCTATATTTTGAGTTACTTGCTCTTTTGCATTTAACAGAGAACTTTGCGCGACTTCTACATGTTTCGAACCCATAGTATCAGTACTTCCATCCAGGTATGAATTCAAATAAGGACCAGAAGTACCTTCAGTGGAATCCCTTTCGCGCGATTTATCGTGTACATTAGCTGGGCAAACCATAGAATAACTACTAGCTGTACAACGAGTACCTTCACTAGCACTAGGTTGATCGGGAATAACTTCGACAAACACGCTTTTCGAATTATCCCACTTCTCTGGTGTGCAATACGTAGAACTGATGTCGCTAAGGGTATCTAGAAACAAAACAGCAGACATTTCACCGCTGTCATCTGAGATTTCTTTGTCATTTTCATTTTCTCCCAACTTATCTATTATGTCTGCTGAAATTGTTTTATGTCTGCTGAAACTGTTTTCATCCTCCAGATACGCCGTAGGATCATTTTGCTCCTCGCAACTGCAACGTTTCGAATTCACTGAATTGTAGTTATTTTCTAATGATCTAGTTGTGGGCGAGCTTTTTTCACCTGATAAAAATTGTTTCTCTTCTAAACTACTGGAAAGCGCCTCATCAGAAAAGCGACAGTTTGAACCACTCAAATCGCATTCTTTTGCATATTCTACTCTGGGATATTGATTATGATTACTCGAGTAGATAACTTCATGTGGCAGTTCATCGGTAGAAATATTTTCCTAATAAACAAAGCACTAAAAACTAAGGTAGTCGAAAATGAAATTATACCAAGCCATTTCTCAATAAACTCAATAAGTACCAGTTTCTTTAAAAACGTCTCTTAAATACACTAATAATATCTTAAAGTAAACCTTTTCATCATCAAGACCCTCTGCAAGCGTCTGAAGCCGTGGCTGAATGGAGGATGCGGTGAAATTAAAGGATGGCTTCATCTTCATGTTGTATCTCGGGGGTGTATTGTTCTCTTCTTCGGTGAGTGCTGCATTGAACAGGTTCGACGCACGTGATCTCTTCCCAAAATGAACTCTTTTCATATTCATTCAGTTCATCTGAAAAAAATGAACAATGAAAGAGTGGATCTAAAGGTTTCTCAGAGTACTGATTCCAAAGAAAAGATTTCCGTCACTTTCTTTCGTCGAACTGTCTTGCAAAAGTAAACTCCTATGTTAGTAAGGCATGGAGCGGTTAACCAAATATATGGTATTTTAAACGGTTAAAAAGTTTGAACCGGTTTAACTTAACCATTTAAACCGGTGAAATTGTAAGGAGGATGTTACTGCAAGTAAACGGACGGTTCTCTTCATGAACTTTCTTCAAATTTTACGATTGAAACACACCATCTTGAATATGGATCTGAATATCGAAATATCGTCAAAAAATAAAAAACTTGAAAACCTCGATGCTCCTTTTTAATGCGGTCATTCTTCGGTACCTAGCAAATGTTCTAATTCAGATCTGAAATAATCTGTTTCAGAAAACCCTCCTATATTTCAGATCTGAAATGAGTTGTGAAATGTTAAAATAAGGCTTGGATACTTTATGAATGGATTATTTCCGATCTAATTTCAGTTCTGAAGTTTGTTTTTCATGAATGATTCTGATACAGCTTTTGCAAAAAATTGCAAATTCAGTCGTTTGCTCAAAATGCATACAATTTGGTTTTTCATGGTTATTTCAGGTCTAAACGCTTGAAATTCATATCTAAGATCTGGAATAACGAATTTAAGATCTGAGAATTAACATAAGAAATAAAGCAAAAAATGCAATTCAGATCTTGTGTAGAAAATCAACTAGGCAGCCCCATTTCACTATATCCGCCCCTGTGAATGACAATCACTTCGTTCTTTTATCCTTACACAAAACAAAAAAAACTTAACCAAGTCTGATATTGTAAAAATTCAATAAACATTAAATTTCAAAAAACTGGGTTAAAAATTCATATAAGAAAAAGATTCATCGGATTTGATAACACCTGCTTTTTGCAAGCGAAAACTTTTCATTTATTTATTTAAATGGACATCCGTGCCTGAGACTCTGAATATTACGTGTGTCTTACCACTTTTGCTCTGCACTGATGTGAAATTCAAAATGCTCGGAAGTTTTTTTCTCAAAGCACAGGAGTTTTCGTTGCAGCTTGAGGCACGATTGAATCATATAACTATCAAGCATTACATACTCACGATTATTTATATTTCTTACCATTGAAAATACAGTCAAACAAACACACAGGCTAACAAGCAAATTTCTGCGATGTAACAAAACTCTTTTGCCAGAAACGTCCACTCTGTTTTCTTATATTGAAAATTGGCTTTTCAAGTGACATTTACATTTTAGATATTCAATTACTGATTTGCAAAAAAAAATAATTTGACGAGAATAAAAATGTAGCCTAACCGAAATTCGAACCTCAACATCACACTTCATTATTTCATCGATTTGCTGTCAAAAATGAGAAGATTGGCCCTCAATATCAGCAAGTGCTGAGCCAAAACATCGCACAATCTCAGCTATTTTGAGAATATCCAAATACGCATACGCGAGATGCATCACAAATAATTAACACAGATCGGCTAAGCTGCGCTTCACAAACACCTGCGAAAACACGACTAAAAAGAAGCTCTATCAAGTGGAATACGAAAAAGTAGAAAAAGCCTCGAATTAGCAAAACCTCGGCAACGAGAAGCATTCGAATCTGCGAAACACTGCAATTAAAAGATTTTGAGTCTCACGCACTATCAACTCAGCCACGCAAGCTTAACAACCGACAAACACTGGTCACGAAAAAAGCAGCTACATATGCTAATAAATTGCCCATGCGATTCAACAAAAGTGGCACCAAATAAAAATAGACTCAATTTTGCAAGTAATTATGGGGAATATAACAAACTGAAGGCATCTACACTAACTTTGAATGTAAGAAATCGCAAAGCATAGAGCCACATTATTTATAAATTATGCATTTCAAAAAATTGCGCGATTTTGAGTTCGAAAATTTCTGTTAACTTATTACTATTCGAATGTCAAAGCACATGCTATCAAAAATCTTTAAAGGTGTCCCACCATTATTGGATTATTGGAGTACCGCACTATAAAGATGCCGCACCAAAATTTGCGACTTGGTTTGGAGAAAAAGAAGGTTTGTACTAAAACACTCGCTTCGCATTGTAATGATCTGAGTACTGCACATCCACTCTGTTTTTAGACCCCTGAAAAACTGGCTTTACAGTGAAAAACTTAGCTGCGCAAATAAACTGAGCTTATGAAACTTAAGAAGCAGCAATTAATTACTTAATAAACATAGCCAATTGACAGTTGGAAAAGATTAACGAACGCAAGGAAACTGAAAAAAAACACCGACTTGTTTTTTTAATCTTCAAATTTTGAATTTCGAAGAAAAAAATAGAGGGCTTTAAACTCTCTGAATTTGCAGCACAATTTATGATGCGCACTTTTTCTTTTTAAATTAACCCAATTTGAGAAAACTGGATCAATAGGTAAAACTTTTACTTCGCTGGGAAATCTAATAATTGATTTCCATTTTCGCAATTAGAAGACAATCGCGTTTTCGTGACCTTAACAAATTTGCTGTTCAATAGTGGAGTTTGCCTTCCTTTTAACTATAGAAATGCACTGAATTTTAAAAAAAAATCTTAAGTCAAACCGCGCGAAAAATCAAAATTGAGCGTGAACAAATTTTAGACTTTTTCCTAAAAAAAAAAACAAAACAAAATTCAACTGCGTTCGTTACTCTTAAAAAATCAGCAAGACCTATATAAGAGCACTCACTAGGTTCATTACTCTTAAAAAAGCCTGAGCCCTGATTTTTTTCTTGTGTTTGCCCCAATTGAAGCAATGTAAGCTTTTGCTCTACAGACAATCTTCACGACAAGTTTAAAACATTGAATCATTGAAGAATGAATTTCAATCAAAATTACAAATTTTTCTGTGATAAGTGAACTTTTATTGAAATTATAAGGCGAACAGAATAGAACACAGCTAAACTATGTTTCATGAATGATGTCTGACAACTCCGTGTCGCTGACATAGCTCGAATTATCCGAGGGGTACCATCTGGGTTCTGCTAACAAGTTCGTCGCAGAGTAAGCTTTCAAAAGTACACTCTCCAACTCTGTTTCTGAGAGACGCTCACTCCAAGAATCAAATTCTGCATCCAATTTCACCAATTTAACTTAAGATTTCATGAATTCCTATTCGCGTAATTAAATTGCAGCATAAAACAAAACTAATTGAAACCTTTCAAAAAATACTTAAACATCGGTCTTCAAACTCTCACACTATCATTTTGGAAATTCGTGAGTTGAGGTGTTTTAAATTACATTTGGATCAATAATTGACTTACCCAATAAAAAGATCCAACAAATCAAACATCCTGTTAATTGACGCCAGCTTATCACAAGTCTTATTAACTCTTATTATTGTTGGTTACAAGTAAAAGGATTACGAAGTTAAATTTATGCCTGGATTCTGATCAAACATCATGGGAATGTACTCGTCCACTGGAATCATCTGGCTCAGCACCTTCGTGTTCAGGAGTTTCTTGGCGCCTTCTGCAGTCAACATGTAGGCCACTGTCCAGTAGGAGTAGCCTGGTCTGGACAGAAGTTTACAGTCATCACACGCAAGATCGTCTGCTTGTGGCTTCCGTCCCAGATACCTAAAAATAAGAGACACTGTGAAGCTTACTGAAAAATAATCTTCAACGCTGCTCTACCCGAAAACATCGAAAGTTAAATGGTGAATTTTTGTACTTCCCATATGCCTGAAACAAAGTGAAACGTACTGGAAAACCAATGTTTTATGTAACATGTACTTAATTGAAATTACAATGCATGCGACGGGCACCCAAGAGCATAGCTCATTCGGCATACACGCATTACAAAAATATTACAGATGTCTGACCCATAACAACAGACAGATAACATATTATCTATGGGAAACTACGGGGTATGGTCATGGTAACCACTTACAACAGCTCCCCTCCCTTCTCCTCGAATTCCTCAATGACTGCGTTGAGAAGCTTTTCGAGGTTCTCCTTTCCTCCTCGGTTGAATTTGACGTCGTCCTCCACAATAAGAGTGAGTGGGATATTACTGTTGGATATTTCAGTCCACACTGAGTGGTGACTAAGGAAACACGCAACCTCGCCCATCTTCATCGGCCTGAACAGAATATGTAATTTCATATTTCAACAACAGATTTTGGGTATGTTCGCTCAAACAAAGCAGACACCTTAGCACTACAGGTTTTCTATTTCCACGATTCATTTCTCCGTTCATGACCAAAAACACTTACAATCAGCATGCAAGCAATACGGACAGTTTTCACCAAATCATGTAATAAAACGCTCAAAAAGTAAGCTAAAAATTTTATTTAAAATAGATTGATTAATAAATTACAATCTGTTGCGCCACGAATAGTTGAAAACTGAGTAGACATACAGCAAATATCAATTTAAAGGCTGTTTTTCCCCTAAAGACTCAAAAGACAGAAAAAAAATTAATTCCAATTTTTACTTTGAATGCATAGCTGAAGGAAGAAAATAGCGCATGCAGCACAATTAGTATGACAGAAGAGTTAGCAATCCAAGTGAAGGGATAATCAAATAGATAAAGAATGACATGACCTTTACAGAAGGTTAGATCTCACTCACGTGCTCTAGTTCTGCATAAATATGGGTGGCACTAAAATGGGGCGAAGGAGCTGAAACGTCATTCGTGATTACTTTTGAATAATTAATTTCATATGCGTACATTATTCACTAATTTTTTACACAGAGGCGAAGCTGCGCTTCGCAAACACTTGCGAGAACACGACCAAAAAGCAGCTATCAAGTGAAATAAGAAAAAAGTAGGAATAAGCCTCTTATTAGCAAAAACTCGTCTACATGTCGGATTCAAATCTGCGACCAAGCAAATTTGAGTCTCACGCAGTAACCACTCAGCCACGGAAGATTGCAATCCCCAAAAACTAGCCACCAATAACGCAGCTACATATGCTAATCAATTGCCAATTCGATGCAGCAAAAGTAGCACCAAATACAAAAAGACACAATTTTGCATGTAATAAATTGGAAAGCATAAAGCCAAATTATGTCTAAATTATGCATTTCAAAAAAAATTGCGAGATACCCTGAGTTTTAAAATTTCTGACAACGAGCTTTTTATTATTGTACTGCTGTTTGAAACAAATAAATTTTTACGGTTCATTTGATGAATTAAAAATGCATCAGCTGTGTTAACTTTTTACTTTTCAAATGTCAAAGCACATATGACATTATACTGCTACCGCATCCTTCCGCTTCAAAAATGCAACCAAAAGTAGCACTTGCACTTTTATTTGCAATTAAGGTTTAAAAAAGTTCGCACGAATACACTTTGCTACGTAAGTGCCATGAGGAAACTGGTGTATACGACTTCGACACTTTATTCACCAAAAATCAGTTTGAAAATATGCTTTTATTTGAAAGATCGATGACCCTTGATCCATCGATTGCCAAACCAAACAAACCATTCAACAAACTACTTAAAAATAGCCAACAGACAGTTGGAAAAATGTAAGTAAACAGGGAAACGAAAAAAAGCCGATTGAAAAAAATATATCACGTTGAAGCTCTTTGAGTTTCGAATACTGTTTATGATTGGCACTTTTTTGCAAAGTTTGGTACTTGAAACAAGTAAAACAAAAGAACGAAAAAAATCAAACCGCGAAAAATCAAAAAATCATCAAGACCTACTTAAGTTAAAATCACTTCGTTCTTTTAAACTTAATAAGCTTTTAGCTATCTGCTCAACACCGCAAAAAGAGAGCCGTGCAAAAAAGAGTTCTATAAAACTGACATGCATATTACCTTTTGGTGGCGTCCCTCATGATGGAGGGACCGAATGATGGAAAATCGAGTATTGAAAAATCTAAAAGAAATCACAAAAATCTCCAAGAAACCTAATAAATCCAGGCCATCAAAATTAATAATGACTGATTAGAAAATAAGTAGATACATGAATTATCAAATATTGCGAAATCTAAGTCGGGTATTGTGGAAAAAAAAATTTAAAACCGATTTTAGAAGATGAAAAGAAAATTACTGCATATCTGCACGAATTGTCCAGCAAAGCTTTGCCGTGCTGCTATAACTCACTTTCTGTTAAAAATGACTTCGTTTTCGTGCAAGTGAATTAGCCGATAGGAACTCCCCACTATTCTGATTGGTTAAAGTTTTCCACCGTTCGGTCCCTCCATCATGAGTATACACCAATAGTGCGGTTTAATAGTGCGGTTTAACACAAATCATGAAAATGTATCAACTAAATGACTAGCATACCTTTTGTGATATGGGTCCAGGTATCCTTCCATCACTTTCACTCCATTTTCAACCAGCACGTCCTTATTTAGTTCCCTAAATCCACCAAAATGAAACAACAAATTTTGCTAAAAACGGGAAGCCATCTCATTTGAGTTTTTATGAAGACAATGTCAGATATCAAACACTAACTTCATAATTTCACTCAAAATTGAAAATTCCATGCCAAATATGCTATCCTTCTGGCAGGGTAGAGTAAAATCCAGACAGATTGACCGATCATGCAAATCCAGACAGATTGACCGATCATGCAAAACAGATTGACCGATCATTAAAGTATGTTTGACTTGCCTGGCATCTACCGCCTTCAGTCTGTGGTGAGTCATATTCGGGAAGACAGAATTGAGTTCTTGATCCACCTCCACTCGCCTTTCTCCTCTCCTATCCAGATTTATGAAGAAAATCTAGACAAAAAAAGAAGACGCTCTAATTTGGCAGATGTGTTTAAGGCAATAACAACTTCATTTTCTCAGTTTTTTTTAACCAAAACTTTTGATTTCTGACATTAGCAACTTTGACTACGCTTTTAAGGCAATGCCAAACTTTCAGGGTATCACTAACTGTATTCAACTCTCATCTAAAAAAAAGCAGACCGATTAATATAATAATGCTATACAACATTACGATTTTGAATCTTACCTCAAATTTCTGAGAAGCGCAGAAAACAGCCTCTATTAGGATATAAAAGATAGAAATAAGAATGAAAGTCTTCATTATTCTACACTGAAAAGAAACAACCAGATACAACTTACAGAATCAAAAGTATGTGCTATTCTGAAAACAACTAATAACCAAATGGTAAGTTGCTCTTAGGAAAACAAACAGGACTTGTTCTTTACTTAAACACCCCTTTCCCACTCGTACATGTTTGTTAAACCTTTGAGAAAACACCATTATGCAATATTTACAAATCAGGCTGAAAATCTGTCAGTGCCAAAGACTGCATCTTTTAAAGCTCCTTAGTGCAAACACAAGCAAAAAACCGCAAATTGGAGCTCTACAATCGTCAAAGAAGAAAAAACGCGATAGATACGTCGGATTCATACCTCTGTCCCAAGAGTTGCTCGAATTACACACATAGTCTTTGCGCTTTGCCTTTAAATACTTTCACGCATAAATTATTCTTAGACCTTAGGCAGAAAAAAATGCTTTATTTCCGAATTCGTTCCAATTAATTAAGAAAACGTTAGTCCAGGATTCACGGTTTTTGCATGTTTTTACAAAATTTAGAACATCGAAGAAACTAACAAAAAAACGCACTTTTGTATTTGTGTTAACTATGGATGGTAACATCAACATAATTTTTTCCAGATTTTGATTGACTCCGAAAAATCTTCTCAGCCCTCCGATCAACTCAAGTAGCCTCAAGCTAAACTGATAACCAAAAACTCATTCACATTTTTAGACAAAAAGAATTTACCTTTCTTTTTGTCTAAAATTTAACAGTTCTTTTTGTCTTAAATTTAACAGCTCGGAATCAAACTGAAAAGACTTTAAAGGGAAAATTATTTGGACCCCTGCAAGCTTTTTCGGGCTGGCTGAAATCTCGCACGAAGCACCAAACCATAAACTTTCAACATGAAGTGGTTGGAACAAATATAGCCAACATACTAGGTGCAAAGTGTCGATGCACTCAAGGAGACAAAAAAGTATTCACTATTTGAAAAATTTTCAGCTTTGACAACACATCAGAAAAACAATGACGGCATATCAGGTTTGGGTTAAGTAGAAACTGGTACTGTTAGTTACTGGTAAAATTAATTCGACAATTATTTAAAGAAAAACTGCTCTGAATTTTTGGCCATTCAGAAAAACTTCAGAGAAAGCTATTCCGAGTAATTTAGAAAAAATTCTGCTATTCTACTTTAAACTACGAGTCCTTTTTTGTTTTTATTTTAGGAGGTTTGAATTTAGCAGATTTGTTCTTTTAACCTCAAAAAATACAAATTTCCATTTTTAAAAATCAATTTGATCTACTTATTTGCAACTGCGGTCGGAATATTCTCTGCTACTTGCACAGCAGCAGGCTACTCTTTTTGTTCTTTAAAGCTTGATTATGTATGAATGATGCAATGAGAACTCTTCTTCTTGAATGTCTTCAGATCAAAAAAAATCCAGAAGTTATTAAATTGAACTATAATTGACAAAACAAATGGTAAAATACATGTCACGATAGGTCATTATCACGATCAAAAAAAAAGCTTAATCAAAGTTAGAAACAATTCATATGGGCAAAAATTAAAGTCACACTGTCGATTGGACTTTCCATGATACCAGCGAATCCAGTTTGAATTTCACTTAGCAAAGTATTCGCTCTAAATACATCAGAAAAATCCAAGGACGTGAAACCAGTAACCAAGAAAGCAGGAATAGGCATTGCGAGAAGGAATACATCTTTAAATAAAGAAGAAAACTAGTTTTTAGTCGCCATGAAATCTTCCAGCTCCTTGTCGAGGTCATTTGCACTCGGTTTTGGTTTACGTGCCGTTTTGGAAGCCAGAGCTCCATTTTTAACTGCTGCTTTCTGTTTATTGTTTAATGAATATTTTTTATTCTTATTTTTGCTGATGTTATTTTTGAAGCTTCCTTTCAGTCTGTTTTCCATTTTCGGCTTGAAAGAAGTTCGATTCAGATTGCTTTGTGCCCTGTTTTGAATTGGCTTTTTAAACCCAGTGACTCCCGCTGCTTTCGCTAGACGCTCTTTTGCACTCAATTTCTGTGTATTTTGTCCTAAACGAGCTTGCACGGACAATCTTTGAGTGACTTTCTTCTTCACTCTGGCCGATTCTGATATGGCTTCTGGGCGTTTCTTGGGCGAGTATTTGGCTTTCATTGCTTCCCTCAAAGGCGACAGATCCCGCATCCGTTCACTCAGACTCTTCGGCTTCAGGTCCATTCGCATTGTTGAGCGGCCACCCGAAGAGCGATTCTGTAATCGAGACGCTGTCGGTCTAGAAGATGAGGTCATCATGTTGTCGGCTCTGAAGTTTGAAGCCGGAATCGAACTCTGATGTCTTCGTGCCGTTTCCATTGGATTTGCAGAGAAGGGTCTGATCTGAATTCTGACTTCATCGGGAGCTATAACATTTGGTCGGTTTCTATACGAAGAGCGACTTAGTTCTGAGTGTATTTGAGATAATTTGTAGAAGCGTTCATGTAGTGGAATGTCTGTGCTGTTTCGCACCAGACATCGGTCCAGAATAGAAGGAGAATCGTCACGTGATCGGAACATTGAGACAAAATCCGATCTTTCTTAAATTACAGGCGCTATTTAACTCAACACCCGATCTGAAAATGTAACATTTATTGAGCCAGTTTATATCTAAGATATTTCAATCCAAACATTCTTGAAAACAGGTAGCAAAATTTCGTAAACTTTATTAGAAAGCGCATCAAATGTACACAAATAGTATTATGATGGTATGTATATAAGCAATCCGAAAAATAGAAACTCCTCGATAATTTATTTTGCTTTAAATAACTAATGGACAAGACAAGTTAAGTCGCCTTCCCAGGTGTATTTCGAAATTATTCACATTTTCCTCATTAAATAATTTACTTCAAATTCAGCTAAACAAAGACTGGAGACATCTAATTGAGGTCAATAAAGTTTAAACGTTAAAAAATAACAGTTTCGTGGAGCCAAGCCAATACAGTCAAACCAATCCATCTGCAGCCTCATTCCATTTGAAGCAAATTATATGCGCGCAACAACCAATAGTAGCACAAAAAGAAACGACAGAAATCAAAACAATTGCAGGAGAGAAAACTTTCTAATCTTACACTAAGGAACAATGTGGGCTTTACTGCAGTTAACGATATCAACAATAATCTCGAAAGCAAATTAAGGAGCAATGGGTCCTTCAGAGGAATCATTAGCTGAAGTTGGAAATATGAAGCAGTTTTGAAGCGGGGTTTTTTCTTTGGAAAAATTTCTCTTAACAAGAAAACTTAAGGCTTCATTTCTTGCTGTGATGAAATCAATTTACGAGATGTTGTTCCAGATTACTTGTAATAAAAATCAAGAGGTGTTGCCGCTTGTGATTCCGTTCTGAGTTCCTGCTGTCGAGATCACTTTGACGATGGATGCTGTGAACTTGTCCACACTGAGAGGCGATATGTTGTCTACGTAAGAGAAGCAACTCTCTAGTTCGTCCACTGCCTCGTGACGATGTAGGTGTTGAGTTCTGAGTCGGGAAAACATAGGCACTAGTTGGCTGCTCCAGGTGTCCGAGACGACACTGATTCTCTTGTTGGGACTGTTGGTGACATTCTTATCCCCCTCTGACGAGGGGGTTGTCGCAGGACTAGGAGTGCCGCTGGAGTCCGAGATACTCATTGAATCTAGCTGCTCTCGCATTTTCACTGTGCCCATCGGGAAATTCCACTCACCCACTGACCTAGATTGCAATAAAAGGGAAGTGAAAGAACAAATGGGCAATAGATGATAGATGTATGGAGCATTCCGATAGACTAAGTTTAAGGGAAACGTTTTCTTCAAACTCTCTATTAATAATATACAAAAACTACTGCAGTATAAGTTACTACTACAGTATTCCTTAAATTACTGCAGTATAAGGAAAAGTAAACGTTTCAGGCAACAGAAGTGCTTTCAAACACTGATTAAATCGAAAAGTATTAGTAACATATCTTACTTTCTGCTACTCATTTTTCTTACTTGTGGGCTGAATCTGAGTCTTCGTCGTCCTTCTGGTCGTCCTCTTCGTCTCGGGTGGACCGCCCATTCCTATCTGTGTGGCCCCTCTCCGCCTGCCACTTCCTGTACTTGTCAATCAGTTCCACCAGCACAGCTGGCTTCTTACTGTTGCGCACTATGAATCGGTTCTTAAGCAGTTCCTTCGCACTCGGTCGCTAAACGCACAAAACAATACAAATCACAGCTTTTTTTACATAAGGCGAAGCTGCAATTCGCAAACAGAACCGAAAAAAAAGCAAAGAAGCTATAATAAAGTTTATCAAAGTGAGAGCAATTAAATTGCCGTGGCTAAAAATTTTTTGATACTTTTGAACCCCGACATGAAGAAATATATCACGTCCTCGACTTAACCACGTCCCACAACTGCTCGATGTTTGCGTGATAAGCCAACAAAAAAGCAGATAAAAGAGATGCTATGTAATTGTTGCTGCACTTCTCTATTTGCTAGTTGGGTTGAAAAAATTTGCTAGTTCATAAGACACTACACTCGCTTGCCCGAACGGCTTGCAAGCAAGTATTTAGCCGACACTGAGAATTTCTGATACTAATTTTTATACAGAGGCAAAGCGGAGCTTTGCAACTCCTGAGATACATCTAACACATGGCATTGAAAAATATTGAATAGAATAAAAGTAATAATTTCAAAAAAATGAGATAAAAAAATTAAATTAAAAGCCGAAAAACGAAAACTACAAAAATTTAATTCATACCATTGTCTTGAAAGATAAACTTGAAAGATAAACAGACTTAAAACGTACCAAAAATCAATGCCCGCGAGGCAACTAAGGCAAAAAAATTGGATTGACCCTCGTCAAACCTCAACTCTAGACATAAAAATATTCTAGCTTAAAAAATATCTTTTAGAAAGTTAAAGTTTTACGACCCATCCCTACTAAAACAGACAAAAACAATAATTATAATTTCCCCTTGAAACCTCACCGCAAATTTGACGAAGCCGATATCATAAACGTTCAGCTCGTTTAACCGAAAAAAACGATATAAAATTATTACACAGAGGCGCGAAGCTGCATTTCGCATACACAAGCAAAAATATGACAGATAACGCTACTGGAAAAACTGAATGAGTAAAACCTTGAGTCTTAAAATTTTCTTGACGTATGTCAATTATGACGAATTGGCAGTACCAGTCAATTTGAAAAAAAAATTCACCAACTAACATGCCTCAATTTATAGAGCAGTCTATCGAGCAGTAATAACAAGAAAAAATTAAAAGTAATGAAAATAAAACGAATTTTTTTTAACTTCAGATTTTTTTTGTAAAAAACATTCCCCCACACGCCATATTAAAAACAAAGTGATACATTTCGCTTCTAGTAACAACTCAATTATGGCAAATAAGCTTCATTAATCGTTCCAAATAAGCTTCGTTAAACCAATTTGGAACGACTTCTATGACGAATTAAATCTCCGCTTCCGCGTTAATAGCTCGAAATGTATCGCGCGTTAATTATCCCCAATTGGCCAAAATGGCAATTTTAAAACTTCCATAACTTTACAAAAGTTTATCAAGTGAAAGTTTTTTCCAAATTTAAACTCAGGACGACAATACTTTTTGAATGATATAAAAAAAATCCGTCAAAAATGGCTAGTTAAAGTCGAAATTTGTCTGAAGAAAAAACCACTACGAGAACAAATATTCCGTTACTTTCGCTTACAAAAGTGCGAACAATAATAGTCTGTGTTAATATCCCTAGCATTGCATGCACTTAATAGCTGGTTACCGATCAAAATGAACACTTTCAAAACGAACACATTTTATCGCAACAATTTTTGCGACTTAGGTTGATAAAAAAAGATAGTTCATAGTATAACACAGGCATTGATTGTGTAAACAATCAGAGTTGATAAATTCTAGCAAGAGCAATTTTTAATTATAAAAAAGTTGGAATCAAAAAATATCAAGTGAAAGTTTTTTCCAAATTTAAACTCAGGACGACAATACTTTTCGACTGATCGAAAAAAATCCGTCAAAAATGGCTAGATAAAGTCGAAATTTAACTGAAGAAAAAAACCACTACGAGCACAAATATTCCGTTACTTTCGTTTACAAAAGTGCGAACAATAATAGTCTGTGTTATTATCCCTAGCATTGCATGCACTTAATAGCTGGTTACTGATCAAAATGAACACTTTCAAAACGAACACATTTTATCGCAACAATATTTGCGACTTAGGTTGAAAAAAAAAGATAGTTCATAGTATAACACAAGCATTGCTTGTGCAAACAATCAGAGTTGGTAAATTCAAGCTAGAGCAACTTTAAATTATAAAAAAAAATGGAATCAAAAAATAAAAACCCAGCTTTAAAAAAACCACTCGAAAGGGTTGACAGATAATATAAATTGCATTTGAAAAAAACCCAAAATCAGCCCACAGAAATTAGGACGAAAAACGAAAAACACAAATTCGATTTAAAAAATGAACATTTTTCAGTTTTTTTATTCGAAAAACATAATTATTACCCCATCTGAACTTAAAAAAAAGAATTGAATTTTCGGGAAATTGAGAATGTCAGTCTTTAAGCATGTGAGAATGTCGGCACAAAGTGTTAAAGTTGTTTACGGGAAAAAAGTCTTAAATCCTGATCACAAGTCACCTCGTAAGTAAGAAAAATTGAAAGGTTATACACAAAGGCAAAGCGATGCTTTGAATCACTTGCAAATAAACACAAACAAAAGAAATAAGTCGATAAAATGAAAAGTAATAAACAAAAAACAAAGAACCAAAAAACTTTCCTATGCTTCGATGAAAGACAACTAGGGGCCCAGCTTAAGCTGGACGCACCTGTTTGTTATTTTTTAAATTTTTTATACTAATGCGAGACGAAATGTGTTATTTCATAAATTGATATTTGTCTAAAACCTTAGTTGATTCTCTACTAAAATACTAAAGAAGGGTGAAAACTTTTGAGATATTGGAATTTTTCCAAGGAAATAACCTTTCACTTTTAAAAAATTGAGGAGTCGCCTCTTCCACAGAAAAAATATCGCAACCTGTTTTTTCAATTTAGTTTTTTCTCAGATTTGAAAGTAGGTTTTATGAAAATTCAAAAATCTACCAAAACGGTCAGAAGTTCAAAAACCTGACTTTTCGAATTCCACAAATGTTTTCTGCAAAAAGCAAGACAAGGAGCTAATTTAGATAGAAGATTTCCAAAACCAGGCTTTTGACTGAACACTTCACCTGAGAATTCGAACGGTAGTTCTTGTTTCGTTTTAACCAATGAAATCAGAATTGCGTACGTTGGGACGTAGTTCTGGATTTGGGACGTAGTTCTCGAGAAAAGTCAAAAATTTTCAAAAAAAACGGTCAAAATTTTTACTTCTCTGAGGCCCATAACGTCCTGTTTCAAAAAAAAATAGGCGTAGATGCGTACGCAAAGGAGCTTTTCCCGACCATTTTTTTTAGATAACGGAGGATAGTTTTCGAGAAATTTCAAAAAAGTTTAGAAAAACGGTCAAAAAATTTGATGTCAAAAAATCAGCGCTATGTCCATTGAAACCACAATCTTAGAAAAGGGGGATTTTACAAAAGTGAAAAAAATCAAAAATGGTCAAAAAATCAACAATTTGACTATTCCGAGGGCCATATCTTTATGTGTTAAAAATAATAATTTGGGCGTAGCCAATTATGCAGGTGACTTTCTAAAATCTGTCCTATTCATTGAAACCAAAACTGCAGATTAGAGGGGGTAGTTTTTTCAAAAACGAAAACAAAAATATAGCTCAAATATTGCCTCCACAGACTTTTTCAAAGTAAGTAAAGTAAATAGATGTAAAGTAAAAAGAGACGATGGGAGTATGCGTGCACACAGGGGAGCAGCCGGGCTTTCCTTGATACCTTTCTGAAAATCGGTTAAATTTTTTACATTTTTTTTTTCAAAAAGTGAAAGACTCATACACACTGAATAAACAAGGTCCGGCAGGGATACAAATTCGGGACCTTCGTTACCTCTTGGCCAAGTGCAAAGGAACCTCGTAGTTGTTAAGATTCAATGATTAATCAAGCTGATAATGTGTAAGAAAAGTTGTTTACGGGAAAAAATTCTACTTCCCGGTTACAAGACACTTGCTTTCGAAGTGTAAGTATGATTCAAGAATCGATCGACTACCAGCGGGTTAAGAAAATCCAAAATCAATTCAGAACAATGAGGTTCAGGGGTTAGCCAGCACAATTGAATTCTACAAATCATAGCCAAAAGGAAATTGGAAAAGAGTCAAGGAACTAAACAAAAGCGACAAAAAAAGGGAGCTTCATTCATTCACATGTAAAAAGCCTTCATTCACATATATATATGTTAACACTATGAGAAGAATATATGTTTTGGTATTCCACTTACATATGCAGTGTTTTTGTTGAGACAGTGTTCTACGAACTCCTTGAAGCCTTTGGAGAAGCTGCCCTCTAAAACAGGCGAGGGTTGCTTAGGAATGAGGAAGAGAACTCGCATCGGGTGCAGCTTCGAGAACGGGGGCTCCCCATGGGCCAACTCAATTGCAGTTATACCCAGAGACCAGATATCTGCCTAGAGCACAAAGAAGGGAGTTAGGATAGTCTAATCTTCTCAAAATAAACCAGAATAAGAAATTATTTCACTCTAAGAATCAGAATTACACAAGCAATTAACAAAAATACAAAATTAAACAAATTGGCAAAACTTTTTTACACAAATCGTTAATGGTCAATCGTTACCGATAATTAAAGTGGATACGCTAAGGGTTTGATGAAACCCACTTGGAGCGTACCCTGGTGACAATTAATTTCATTGAAATTGCTATCATCAGTTTTGAAACTTAAAGAAAAAAAGGCAGATCATTTTTTAATCAGAATTTTACAGATTATTCATGCAATAGAAAAGTAGCTCTGAAAACTCGCTGTTTTGGGCAGCATAAAATCCCTGTTCTATTGACGCAAACCAAAAACAAGATAGCATCTCAATATCTTCCCTGCCATTCATGAAGGGAACTAAGTCGATAAACGTTACAAACTAAATTCTTCAAAGCGAGAAAATATTACTTTTTCATTAAAATATTTCGTCCGTATCGTATCAACTCAACAGCAAAGTATCACGTGGGACTTTTCAGTTAAGCAAAAATTGTATTTAAACTGACGAAACCAAAGCTGACATCCATAAAACCGAATGTCATCTTCCAATTTCATGATAGAAGTACGATCAAATGTAGGTTATTTGCAGCTGATCTAATGACAAAATAGACATGCATTTACCTTCATAGAGTCGAAACTTAGTATCCTTACCTTGTAGTCGTATTCTGATTGCTGAATCACTTCGGGTGCCATCCAGAAAGGAGTGCCAGTAAAAGTGTTCCTCTTCATCTGCGTGTCTGTCAATTGACCAGACACACCGAAGTCCCCCAATTTCACGTCCCCATTCTCCGCCAACAACACATTGGCCGCCTTGATGTCTCTGTGCAACTTCCTCTGACTATGCAGATACTCCAGTCCCTTTAGGACTTCACGTAGAATGGTCGCAATAAAGACTTCTTCGAAAGGACCTGGCTTCATCTGGAACAGATTTGAAAATTTTTTTTGTGTCAAAATTGTCGAACGTTCAGATCAAAACTTCCCAACTCAGAAAAAAACAATTCAGTGGTTTATTGATTCAAACGATAAATTGCACAAAAGCGAAGCGAGGCTTCGCAACACTTGTGGTCCCACGCAAAAGTAGCATTGAGGCTAGCAGACAGGAAAGGAGAGCCACTAAGCCCAAAAAAGTGAAAAAATTGCAACGTTCAAATCAAAACTTCAAAATTTTGTCTTTAATGATGTTTTATTTGCGGAAAACACGTCCAGAAATGCAATAGACAGCGTTTAATGAGAGCTCAAAAACAGTTATCAAGTGTCAACTGAGCCGACAAAACTTCCCGTAAATTCGAAAACAAATTGTTGTCATGAAAAACTTTTAACTATAAATCCTTATTCTAAGACTTTTTATCATTATGTGCAATCCGGAGGGAAGCATAAACTAATGCTTTCCTTGAAACGACCCATAATTAGGTCACTAAGCCAATAAAGTATTAGTCGAAATTATTTTTGCCAAAGAAAGTTTATGAGCGAGAAAATATACCAAGTCAAGGTTAGTGAAATTACAATTTGCAGGGGTAAATCAAAACACAAAGCAAAATTAGGGAAAATTGCGTAAAGCAGAAAAAAATTGGATCCAATGTGACAAAATAATAGGCTGACATTTCTCTTGAAACTGAACATTTCCCGTTTGGAAACAAAAACATGTCCTGGTCAGATTCTAACCCAGGACCTTTGCCATCCCAGACGTATTCGTAAGCTTCATAACAAGCAAGCCGGAGAGGCAAAGAAAAGTGAACTCATTATGAGCCAAGATACCTAGTGACTCTTTTAAACAAGTTGCTCACCCGGAAAAAAAGTATATATTCCGCTTTGATAACGCTTGCTAATCGCAAGCGTTACCATATTGAGCATGCTATATATTATGCTCAATAATTAAGAACAAACATCACTTTTAATTGATCCACAAAGATGGTTTTATCATCATTGGTAACCCGTCAACTTCTATTTTAAATTACTCACTAGATCTAGGGCCGATCCTCCTCCGAGGTACTCCATGATAATCCAGAGTTTGGTGCCCTTAAGGAATGAGTTGAAGTAGTTGATGACGTGAGGGGACCTACATTGGGACAGGGTCTTGATCTCCTGCAGGATATCCTCTATCTCATCCTCCGCCTCCTCGAGGTCAATCAGCTTAATGGCCACAACCTGTCCATATAAAGAGTATTAGTTGACCAAGAGGTAACACAAAATTGCACGTTGTATACGCGAGGAACTATAACTTAAACTACAAAAACTAGCTAGATACAAAAAGAACAAATTGAGATTTTGGATTATTTGATTTGAATTTGATTCACAACCTGTTTCGTATTGTTGTCTATCCCTTTGAAGACTTCGCCAAATGAACCTTTCCCTACTCTCTCCAGTTTAGTGTAGAGACTCTCGGGGTCACCATTCGAGCTTCCAAAACTTCCCGAGGCATTCTAGATAACAAAATCATTACTTCATTATCTACAGAAACTAAAACAGCTGAGTTTACTTCAAGGTGATAATGATCTAAGCATCAACTTACAGAGGATCCTCTGGAATTCGGCAAAAGGACATGGTCCATCGCCAGTCTGATTGATGGTTGGCCAACTCGATGACCATGGAAGAGGTAAGTCAAACAAACTCAAAACTATTCAACATGCCCTAACTGAAAAACAAATCAGTAGTTGCTAGTGTAGGCAGAGCAAAGAGGTTTGATTGACTATTACTACTTTATATGGGAGCTTTGAATAATTGAATGGTAGTGCAGAAAAAAATTAGTTCATCAAACTTCAATTCACTTTAAGTTAAGCTACTGATGAAGCATTGGACGAGATCTTGGGCCATAGATCGGCGCACTCTTTGGCAACTGGGCCAGTGATAGCGGAACCTTTCATTTCGCCCTTGACATTGACAATGACTCCTGCATTGTCCTCAAAGTAGATGAAAACACCGTCCTTCCTCCGGTAGGGTTTGCGCTGCCTGATGACGACAGCGGGCATAACCTGTATAATAAATAGCAGTACAATTAACTGATTGGAAAGTCCCAAAAAAAACAATTGACAGATGCGAAAAGTGATTGCTGAGAGCTAGCACAATTAGTTCAAAATTCATGCAGGATCATACCAAAAAATGCCAGTTAATGAATGGAAAACAGGTCGGTGAAAAGGTGCTAGAATGATCATTATGATATTAAGACATGGAATCGAGAAAACATCAAGAATGAAGAAAGGGATAGAGAATTTGAAACTATTTTATGTTCAGAGAAAACATTGAGAATGAAGAAACGGATCGAGATTTTAAAATTATGTTCAACACACCTTTTTCCGCAGTTCGGGTTTGCCTTTTTTAACTGTTGCCATGACCATGTCACCAGCCGCAGCTGCGGGAAGCCTATTCAACCTTCCGTGGATTCTTTTCACCGAAATGATGTACAAATTTTTGGCTCCCGTGTTATCTGCGCAATTTATCACAGCGCCAACAGGAAGTGCCAAAGAGATTCGGAACTTGCTTCCTCCACCTCCCTTTCCTCGACGAGACATTTTCAACTGAAAATATTAGTAGATGATATTTTATTGAAAACATAATATCAACTGTGAAACTGTGAGCAGAGGCAGGCGCGGGATTTTCTTGTTTCTATGTTCTGATGTATATCAGCTAGTAACTTGTTTCTGTCATTGTTTAGTGTCTGTATTTATAATCAGTTCCTTTTTTGATTTTCAGTTCTGATGATGATAATAAAATCGAAACGCGTCAAACTTTGTTGTTTTCTAAAACATAATATCATAACAGCTAACGAGACATTGAAAATTTATACGCAACAAAATGCAATTTTCAAGGTGCTTTTTCAATGCATATTTGATGCCCACTAAAAAAAGAAAATCAGCATAATAAAATTGAAAATAAGATGAGCGGTCCTTGAGCAGAAACCTGAATATGATAATGGTCGACGCGAGAAATCAATAAATTAGATTAGGTGAACAAGCAATTCCACGGTAGCTATTTTCGATCAGGCATTGAGCGAATAGAAAAAAACTTCAGATGACCAGTAGCCATTATAGCAAACCAGAATATTTTAGGGGTCAGATATAGTTTTAGGGCAGGGTTTAGCATGGGGTTGAAAACTTTGCATCGAGGATACTAGGAAGTAGCTGCTGTCTTAAGTTTCGACTCTATTCCCAACAATTTTTTTTTGTTCCGTGTTTGAACTCATTTGTTTGGAATGTTTAATTTGGGAGTTCCGAGAGCTATAAGCTTACCTAGAGAGGCTTGTATGTTCAACAATTACACCACTGATTACAAGAAAAAAATTCTGGATGGTTGGTTTGCAATGCTGTCAAGGACCACGTTTTTTTGCTAAACGTTGTTTTTGAAGAAGGTTCGAAGACCGCTCAGTGATTTTTGAGTTAGTTGAAGCTCATCGTTTTTGATATCCGTTTTGAAGTATCTTTTTTGTTTGATGCTTCTGTAAGGCCAATAGTTTCTGTAACAGTCGCCTACTGCAGTCACATATGAGGCTTAAGAAAAATAGGCCCAATAACCATTGGCTCAAGAGTCAGGGACACTATCTCTTGTGTTTTTCTACCTCAAGAACGGTCGGAGCCAATTCGGTTCGCTTGCGACATGAGACTAGAACCCGCTACAGCTTGAAGGCTACTACCAAAATATCCCTCCACTCTAGAAAATAAGAACGTCCCCATACTTAGGTCTCAAAATACCCAAAATACGCGAACGCCGTTAAAAACAGGGTTGGAACAATCCGTTAAGTTACTTTTTATTGGACAGTGAAACTTTGATCCATTTCAGATGGATCAACCTAAAACTCGCCTTATCTCAACATAACAATCATAAAACACACTCGAGAAATTTAAATTGGGGACTCACATGTTGATGTACTCGAGTACAGGGAGTAATTAAATTGGTAAGCAGCTCAAGAATTAGATAATATAACTAGATAAGTTTAATACTGGTCAGTTTTGGTAACAGAAGTAAATTCTGGCTCTAGAATTTGAGTTTTTGTATGAAGCATTGGGACACTCAAGCTGTCCACCTTTCCATTGAAGGTTCACTCTAGTTCGTTCCGAATAGTCGTTCTTTCTTCTATTTATCGTCTCTCCTCCTATTTCGGGATAAGACAGCTCTACCCGTGTCCTATTTTATATCTGGAAATTGCGAATAGCAATTTCCCGCTGTTTTTCTTTAGTATTTTCCCGCAATTGTAAATTCGGATGTTCTGATTTCTTACTTTATGTTTTCAGTTGGTACGAGAAAACTGAGCATGACAGGCTCCATTCGAAATTTTGAAAATTAAAACTTCACTCCAAAATTACGTATTTTCGTGTCTCTCAAGGTCAAACTTCCAGATATGACCGACTGGCACATACTCCCCGGACTCAAGATCGATGTCCTCATCGCGTGCTGTCGTTGTCAGTGAATCCCCTGAAGCCCGAGTGTCACTCAAGATACAGTGCCAGTGGTCATTTACAGAAGTTTGCAGCAGACTCAAGTTTATCTACCTTCCAAAATTCACGACCATATAAAATTTTCACACTATCGCTAAACAGCAATCAAAATCTGCACACACCTGCACCTTATGAATTCCCGCTTTTTAAGCTGGTGATTTAAAATTTCTTTTGTCCTATTCAATCAGGAAATCGTCATGCAGCATTTTGATTTATATAATAGATCTAGCATATTAATAACAATATCTTATTCGTTAAAATTTCTTTTTCGTGAACCCAGATTTCATCAGAGTTCACCCTCGAGCGCCCTCCCTCTCAAGACTCAAGACTCTAGAATTTTCCTTTTGAGCCACTGGCTCACCTTGTGTTCTTTGCCCTCGAGGTACCCGATCCAGATACTTTTGACACTGTGATCTGTTCCAATAGTGCTTCTTCGTCATCGGAGCTGATCACGATCTCCTCCCAAGCCTTCAGCTGTTCATAGGATCGCATCCACTCCCTTTGCTCTTGCATTCTCTTCGCTTGATTCGGTAAGCTCTTCACCTTCGACTCCCGGTTCAAACAGAAGGAATTGTGAAGACTCAGGCTTACATTCTTCGCCAGGTCCTCCTCCAGTATTGACTCCCTCGCTCTAGTGTTGTCTCTGGATACTCTACCCACTCTTTTCCACCCCGTCGTGATCGCATTCCGATGGGTCAGCAGAGGTCTTTTGAAGGCATCTGGTCCTATCTCGGCCTGGAATTGTCGATATTCCTTTTGATGTTTCCTCATGTGATCCTTCGTCGCTACATATAACCAGGATGTCAACGTCGCGCGAAACCAAGGAAAGAATCTCAAGCGGCTCCACACGTGTCTGACTTCCATTGGTATGGCGAACACCTTGCATGCTGTCTGGAACAACTCAAGTCTCCTGCTGTAATCTATCGCGTGAATCGACTCTGCTGTTGGCGTCTTCGATTCTCAATACTTTGCTATGTTTTCTTCCATCCATCGTAGAGCCAGCATTGTGCTCACCACCAAGATGGTCACTTTTTGTTGATGCTCGGGTAGTCCCAACGACCTGATTTCTTCTACATCCCAGATCAGGCAGAGATTGGTTTGGTCTGGGTACCACACTGTCTGCGCCAGACAGTGGCACGGACAATCCCCGTGTGTGAGGTCAATGCTCCTAAGATTGCGTTCTCCCAAGGCTTCTAGGAGAGACTCAAGTTCCATCATCTTCTCGTGTATCACGTCGACTTCTTCCAAGTTTGGGGCACTTACCATGGGTTTCCCAATCACGTTTTGTCTCTCGAGGTCACTTGTATTTTCGCTCTCCAAGCCTAGAAGTCCTTCACCCCAGATTTCACTCAAGTCGTCCCTTTGTTCTTTAGGCACTGTTCCTCGGATCTTCCTCAACAGCTTGTGTGAATGATGTGACATCCGAGCCAGTCTTACACATTTGGGCACTGAGAAGGCTTTGTCTATCAATACCCTCTGGCTGGATATTTCTACCAATGCCATGTGCAATGGATAGTGGCTGCCACATAGGTTGGCCATCACTGACCCCACTAGGGACTTCGCATTTAGAGGCAGTCCATAGGCTTCGCTCATGGGAAATCCCATCTCCGCTTCGAGTCCAACCTTCCAACTCTTGATGTGTTTCTGGGTCACCTGCAACACTCCGGGCCATGACTCCACGCTCAACGCGGTCACCAAGTGGTGTTCTGACTCTAGCCTCTCCAATGACTGGAGACTACACATTCTCGAGAAGAAACCCAGAGCTGTTGCTAGGTTCACAGTGGTACTCGCGTAGCACTCAGCCACTATCTGTATCTCACTTTTCTCCCTTTCGGTGATATCTTCAAACCAGGTGACTAGGTCTTTTTTCTGGAAAGACTGTATCCTGATGCACGATCGTCCATCACAGGTGTGCTCGCCATTCCCACACGTCGAGTCAAGACAACTGCCCGGCTCCATCTTCTTTACCGACCCTGTTCCGCTCGTCATCTCACTTGACTCCTTCATCTGAGGCGGGATCAGTCTATGTACTATACTCAAGGTCGCTAAATCTTCATCCTCTGTCGGCGCCAATCTCACTCGCTCAGTGACTTCCTCGATCAGGCTCGCATGGGGATGTGGACACCAAGAGGGCCTGAGCAACTTCCACACCACTCCCAGATTCGTGGTCAACGTGCCGTTCCCGTTACCCATTCTTAGTTCTACTCTTTTACTTGAGCGTGGCACACTTATTACTTCCGGTGTCCTCTCGAGAATCAAACCCAGACTAGGTCTCTCTCTTTCCACAGGGTCTATCTCCATTATCCTCTCTATCCAGAACTTCAGTAGCTCCGCCACCTCATAGTTTCTGTGGGCACCTCCAGCTTCCAAGTCTAGGAAAGGGTTATATGCCATCCCCATCACTCCAGACACATACTGATACTCTCCCTTCTTGTTGGGTTTCGAGTACTCTCCTGGAGGGGCCAGGTTACGGTGAACGTCGTGTTTCTCCTCGAACTTCTTGTTGTAGAACCTCCGTATCTCATCTAACTTCCTGTGGCTCTCCAGAGATTGCCTAGAACCATCTTCCTTTTCTATCCCAGTACTCTGGTACACATTCAAGATTACTATGGAGACTCTCCTCTCCAGCGTCTTGCTTCCAATTGCTCTCTGGTGACATGCTAGGATGGTACTGTCAGTCATCATCGACATCGTCCATCTCAAGAAGCAGGTAGCATCCTTCCTCCTTGCCAGGCTCAAGCCTGAGTTGTCTCTAGCAACATGCTGCATCAGCATTCGATATACCTCTAGGTTCTTGCCTCCCAACTTCAACTTTTCGTACGAAGTTAGTGTCTCTAACTCTATTCCCAACAGGCTCCACGCAAACATCAGTTGCCCTGCGGTCCTAATAAAGGGATTCGCCATCAACGGCGATGCCGATGATGATGTTCTCATCGCTTCTTCAAAATGATCCTTTAACAAGCTCTGCCAAGTTCTCTTCAACTGGCTCCCCAATTCTAATTTATTGATACCAGCCTTCTGCTGGGTAGCCCAGTTGCGTCGTTTGCGTGACACTCCACTGTCGAGCTTCTTCAGGCAGTCTTCCAATTCCTGCAATGTTTCCAGGGCCACCCACCTCGGTCGGGCGGTGTTCCTCGTTTTATTTTTCTCAAGAGGATCGCTAGTCACTTGCTTCCCGGTAGCCTGGTGTTCATTTGAGACCCATTCATTACCGACGTCCACTTCCCAGGTCTGCCCGCTCGTTGAACCTCGCTTCATTTTTATCCTCTGAGGTTTGAAGTCTTCTTCCGTTGCTGAACTGGCGGGGATCTCCATCTCCTTTTCTACATCGAGCAGTTTCCTCGACTCGTAGCTACTCTTGTAGGCTGCTGTCTTCCATCGTGCCAGAACCATGGGGGCCGTCTCTCTCAAGTTCTTCTCCGAGACCGCATCCGCCGAAGGACTTCCCAAGCCCTCCACGTCTCTCTTCCTCTTGCGAGACCTCACGTCTTTACTCGGGGGCGTTGTCGTTACCATCACTGATTCGACTTCCTTGTCTCCCCCCAACCCTTCCAACTCTTGCTTCCCCCCTGCTCGAGCCTTAAGGATATTAGTACTTTTAATTATATTACTAGTTCCGACCTTATCCTCCCTTACATGTTCAATTATTTTATCGTCAGTTTTTTGTTTCGGAGTAGAGCTGTCTTTACATTTGTCATCTCTGGTCTTTCGTGGTGCCTTCCTCAACTCGACCATCTTGCTCAGCAGCTCTTCTCTAGCTTTCTCCTCCAGACCTGTCCCCACCAGGATAGGTTCTCCGAACTTCACCACCGTGTCCCACAGCTCCTCCTTGAAATCGTCCAATGTGGTGTCGTCGTTCACTTCTCGATTAAAATCGCTCAAGAATTGTCGCCAAGCATCCGCATCCAGGGTACCTAGGAAGGCATCCCTGTTTCCCTCGAAGGTGTTTTTCTCCCTTTTGTCCGCACTCAAGAAGATCATTCCCATGTTGGGATTCTCACTCGTCAGTGGCAACTCTAGGTTCTTGCGAGGAGATGAGGTCAAAGGTGGCGTGGGGGTGTCTGCCCAATTTTCTCCACTCAGATCTTTCAACAGTTCTTGCGTGGTGAACTCTTCCTCTGATGGCTTCTGCTCCGGGGTATTTCCCACCTCCATATCCTCTCCTGCCTCGCTGAGAGTCTCATCCATGCTCTCCTCCCCCGATTCTGCTTCTCTTCTCTCAAGAATCCTTCTGAATCGATCCTCTACGGGACCACTCCTTTTATCCCCAGGGGTATCCACTGATAGGGGTGCTGGCGTAGCTGGACCCGTTTCCTTGTACTCTGTCAGGGCCACGTGCAATGGACCTGCTGCATCCAGCTTTTTTCCTTCCTGATTCCTTTGCACCTGCTCTAGTCCGTAAGGTGCCCGGTATCTCCTTGTGGCAAACAGCACCTCGTCTGCTTTCAGTGCGATATGCCCTTCATTCACTATCATCCTGCCATCGTCCCACACCGGCAACTGGTTCTCTAGACCTGCCCGCTCAAGTATTCTCAAGGCATCTCGCACCTCGAATTTCGGGGGCATCGACCCTCTCATTTTCTTGGCTTGAGTTGTCCATGAATTTATCTTCGCATCGCTGGTGTGAAAATAAATCACTGCAGTGTAGCCGATGAAGAGAGGATCCCAGCCGTCGATGAACTCCTTCTGCTGTTCTTCGGTTGCTGCTCTTGCGAAAAGGGATGGGACCACCAGGGAGCTGTTCATCCCCAGGGTCATTCTCCTCACTGTCGGGAATTCGGGAATGCTTGCTGGCAGGACTTCCTTCTCCAATATCGCTTCTAACTCCCTCTTCACCAGCTCGAAGCTCTTCTTCCATGCGGGAATTCTCAAGATCTCTTGCCCACTTGCTGTCAGGGGGTTTAGGTTCCAGAACTTGGGATAAGTTTCGATGGGGCCTTCGCGCTTGCCTCCCATCCTGCACTGCAGTTGTCCTCGAAAACTGTATGCCACCAACTCCGGATCCTTCACCTTTCCGAAGAGCACCGTGTTGCTCATCTGCGCCCTTAGCACCTCCTGTTGACACCAATTAAGTGTCAATCCATCTAGTATGCTTATGAGGCTCACGTGGGTCACTGAGTGTCGATAAGCTTCCACCAGAGGATCTGGAAACGCGAACGTGACTGCCGGTCCATAGATACAGGTTACGACTTCCTTTAGCCCCCGGATCATCCCCATGGGGTCCGATCTCATGGCCAGGCATAGATCCGTCAATAGAGGCATGCCCCCATTCACTTTCCTCCACTCTTCTCTTGTCTTCGGGCTCTTTTCTTCTCCAGTTAGGTGCCGGTTCTGCATCAGTAGGTACTGTACCAGCAGCGTCTTTAGCCCGGCAGCACACTTATACGAGTAGGTGCCAATGCTCGAGTGTGCTCTCCCCATCGACAGAGGCTCTCCGTATTTCATCAGTCGGTGAAAAGACTCCAATTCCCCGTGGGTTAGAAGCACCAATGTCAAGTATCCGTCTATCCGGAGGGTGTCCACGCCCCGACTGAACATGTATGCGGCATTGAGTATATCAGAGTTTCCGGCCAAAACAACTTGGGAGACGTTCCCTCAAAGTCCGATCCCGCTACGATGACCACCCTCGCTGCGGCTGGGTCCGCCCTGTCATAAACAGCTAAGGTCTTGGCCAGCTGCATATTCCCGCAGGGTTTACCGTATCTGGGATCGTTGGCCAGTTTCGTGCCTTCATGCGCGGCGTCTTCTAATTCTATCTCCCTGGGATCCATCAGCTTGTCCACCACCCTCAACTGTGCTGGAGTGGCCACCCTAATCCTGGCAATGCTAGTTCGGTGTTTGGGAGGCTCCACTACGAATCCCGGACTCCCTAATGACTTGAGAGGTCTATAGTTAATGGGTCCCATCACCGATTTTGTGGGAATCCCAGTCAGATCCGCCGTCTCTGCTATTTTTGCTCTCGAGAAGTGTGTTTCGTGAGCCTTCAGCCAGTCCACACACTGGAGTCTGCCCAAGTCTTCGTGCGACATCTGCTCAAGACCCAAAGCTTTCGCTAACTCTAGCCTGCACTCGAGGTCCTCCAGGTCCAGATCCTTGACCTTCTCCTCATATTTCAACCTCTTGGTCTCCACTGGTTTCTCCGGCTTCTTCTTCTCCGCCACCACCACCGAGGATATTATCGATCCCTGGGGCGTTGATGACGTTGCCTCATCAGCCTCCATGGGCGCAGCGCCCGGCAACTTGGTTCGGCTATCCCTCGAACTGTCTCTAGAATCAGCCATCGCCCCCAAGCGGCTGGACAAAGCTCTCGAGTTGAAGAAAGGTGGATTTGGCGGTGGTCCGAACGTGACCTGTGCCGTCTCTAGTAACTCTGTCTCCAACGCGTTTATGTGCCTTTGGAAGACGTCATTCAACAACTCCACCCCTCTGGGCCTATCAAAATGAATCCCATCCGTAGATGCGTCGTCAGGGAAAGCAGATAGCTCCATTTGCTCGGCCACGTCCAACAACCCAACGGGGAGGACGCTCCTTTTGTGTATCAGCCTGATTATTTCATTCAGGTTCCGCACCTTTGTGTTCATCTCCATTGCATGTTGATCCGCTTTCATGTTGTAAGGGACGGTGCACACCGTAAGAACGGCCGGATCCATTTGAATTCGCAATTCCTCGAGAATGCAGCTCATCTTGTCGTGCAGCCTCATCACCTTCCTTGCTTCCCCCCTAGACACGTCATTCGTCCCGATCATCAGTGTCACCGTATATACTCTTGCCATACCTAGCATCTCAAGGATCGCCAACATCTGCGGCGTCGCGGCTCCAGCGAAACTCAAGATTCCCGTTTGCCAATGGGACTGGATCCGGGTCAATACCCGCAGCAAGCTGTCCCCTATGATCAAGTGGACCGCTCCTTCGGGCACACGTGGCTGCGTGAAGTATTCCACCCAAGCCGCGTTATGGAAGCAATCTCTCCTGTCCATATGCGCCGTGCTCCAGTCCATCCGATTGTGCCTATGGTATCTACCTTCCGTATTCTTTTTGTAACTCGAGATTACCACACTCCTGACAGGTTGTTCCCCCCACGTCGATGGCAGGTCCACTCTTGCTGGACTCTCGCGATTCCTTAGTTGTAGCCGCTCGTGCAATTCTTTCAAATGATCTTGAGTATTGAGTTCTACCTGAGCAACTTGAGTATTACCTGAGCAACTTGAGTATTACCTGAGCAACTCGAGTATTACTTCTTGAGGTGTCGTTCAATTTGTGTTCTCTTTCTTCAATTGAATACAGTTGAGTAGTCAATTTGACTTTACCAAATCAATCTGAAAATAACACTCCATTTTTAGACTAGCAGGTGGTGTTCCTAACCTAAAAACCCCCTTTACTATTATAGTTAAAACCCTTTCCTTTCCGTCCTATGGTAGGCTCGGCCTCCTCCCCTTCCAGCTCCAGTCCGCACTTTTCTCTCACTTCTCTGAGTTTCTTTATCATCAAATTTTCGGTGTGGGTAAGTCCTACCCCCACTCCCCGGACAAAAATATTTATCGACGTCCCCGTCGATGATGCTGGGTCTGAATTATCTGGCGGAATGTCGAGCGGGCTGTCTGTTGCCGTCCAGCCGAAAAGAGGATCCTCCGTTTTCATGTACTTCCCCGCTGATATGTCAACTTGCTGTATGCTCTGTCCTTCCTCGCTTTCGTTCTTGACATCGCGCATCCATTCTAATATCCTCAGGTTCGTGTTTTCCCTCCTATCTATCTCGCTCTGTTCTAAATCCGTCTCCCGTTCTGGCGTCGAGTAGTCTTCCTGTGGATAGTGTTCATTATCATTGATGATCTGCCATTCACCATCTGCCGCCAGCTCGCCCACACTTGTTAGTTCTCTGCTTAGGTCATCGGGCTTTATCTTGTCAATCAGGAAATCGTCTCCGTACCTGTTGTACCTCATGCCTGTGCGTTTGCAATTGCCACTCCTTGTCCCCGCTGCTATTGACAAGTCTGGTTCTGTCCACTTCGGCACCTCACCTTGATCTCGATCGTTCCAATCTTCCTCCACAAAAGATTCCGCTTCAGAGTCCGCGTCTATTTTTTCGTTGTCATCCAAACTCAAGTTTTCATTGCCATCCATTTTATCTCTGGTGCCTTTCTCGTTCACTTCACATGCTGGTTCCACCAGTAGGTACTCTAATCCCTCCATGTCTTTTGGTACACACCAGTCCTCTGGGGATGGGATATGAGGCTTCAGGTTCTCATAATGTGCTGCTCGCCCAGTACTCAAGCGGTAGAACCGTCGTTGTTGATGTACTTCAGTTATCATGAATGGTCCTCTCCATTTCTTGAGTAATTTCTTCGTCCCTTTAGGCGGTATCACATTCTGGAAAACCCACACATACTGGCCCACTTCAGATGGCTTCGCCTGTAATATTTTTTTATCATATTTCTTGCGCTGTCTCATTTGTGCCTGTGCAGTGTTCCTCCTACACAGCTCGTTAATTTCCTGCTGTCTCCTGATCGCCTCTTACACGTAAGCTTGAGGCGACGTCCTCTTTTCTTCATACTCCGGGTAAAAGACCGTCAGGGGCATCGCTCTCTCTTTGCCTGTCAACATCATGAATGGGCTGATTCCCGTCGTTGAGTGTTGAGTACTGTTGTATGCCCCTACGACTTGAGGCAGATACTTATCCTAGTCCGTCATGTATCTAGAGCAGTATACCCTCAGCATGTTCACCAACGTTCTATTCTGTCTCTCTACCAGTCCGTTGGTCTGAGGGTGGTAGGTAGTTGAGTGTGCTTGAGCTATGTGTGACCTCTTCATTAATTCCTTAGTCAAGTCCCCCACAAAGGCTTTGCCGTTGTCTGACTGAAAAGTCATTGGACAACCATACCTTGATATCCAATGGGTTATCAAGTGGTCACAAGTCTCCTCTGCCGAAGCTGTTTGACACGGCACCGCCTCTGCCAGCTTTGTGAAGTGATCAATTATAACCAGTATCTGGTTATACCCTGAGTCCGTCATACAGATCTTTTGATGGTCTATTTGCACCACTTCATTAAATTCCGAGCTTTCCACCGACTTGAGTGGGAATTTCATCTTCCTAGGGTCTTTCACTTGCAAACATGCCAGGCATGCATTCACCCACCTCTCACAGGCTTTCCTCAATCCTGGCCAATCGAACCTGTGAAGTATTCTTTGTTGCACTTTGTCTATCCCCTGGTGCCCCATTTGATCATGTGATCTGAATAGCACCTCTGTCTGATATAATTGTGGTAGTATGATGAGGTTGTGCTTGTGTAATATCTTGTCTTCGTCTTTTCTCTTGCATGCTACAACCCCATCAGCCGTGTGATAGAGTAACTCTTTCCTCTCTTTGTAGAACTGGCTCAGGATCTTGTAGCTGTCTTCCTCAAGTTCCCCTTTCTCCTTAGACCCCGTTCGGATCCATTTGGAGAGATTGCTTGTCATCTTGTCATTTTTCTGGGCTCTTACCAGGTCCGACAGCTTGTATCTCGCTCTGACATGTTCCTTCAGCGCCATGATCTGCCCATTCATCTCCCCAGGGTTGTGGACGTCGTCATTCAGCTTCACACATACTATCCTCCTCACCACCTTCATGTCGTCTTCCGGCACCAGATTTGTTCTCACATTCAAATTGCATGATAGCTCCCTGAATGGCTTCCTCGAAACTGCAATCCTTTCAAGTTCTTCACCACCTCGTATCTCCTGCATGTCCAAGTTGAAGGTTCCTGAGGACGGATCTGTTTGTAGTTCCCTGTCGTGGTGTCTAATCTTTTCTTCTGCCAATATCATGCAGAGACTATCTTGATTGTCACTGCTCGCTTCCGAATCCACATCCCACATTTCACGCTCCCCGGACAAATTTTCTCCTTCAGTGTTTTCTTCTTCTGTGGACGTGGACCGCTCCCCGGACTCTTGACCTGGTCCCAGGTATTCAGCTTCTTCCTTGAATTCCACTCTCTTTCTCCTGACTCTAGTCTGTTCAAGTAATTCAGCTGGGATCTTTTCAACCAGTGACTGCACCACTTCCTTCCCATCTAGATTAGTCACCTTCGAGGTGTTTCTATCACTAGCAGTTCCGTTCTTCCGCAGGGTTGTGACCTCAGGTTCCTCTCTACAGTTATCTTGACTCACGGGCTTATCATCTGCTAGTCTCTCGAGTAACCCCTTTAAGTCCTCGTCTATTTGTGCTTCCCCCGTTTCTACTTGGTTGAGATCGTAGCCTTTTGCTTTGAGCGTCTCCCTCACGATCTTTGACTTAAGCATTATTCCTATAGGCATCCCTCGGTTCTTTCTTAAGATTGTTTTTTTTGTGGTTTCCTTTGGTAACTCGGGGTGATCTTCTATTGGTTTGCCTGATTTGTCCAACCATCTCGTGAGAGGAAGACTGTCATACGTTTCCTTGTCCATGAAGGAGAAGCCATCTTTGATTTCAGGTCTATCTGCCTCCCTCTGTTCTTGTCTCTCGTAGAACTCCGTCTTCTTGCTCAAGCTGTCAGCATTTTGATGTTTGTCTCGTGTTCTGTGCTCAATTATCATATTGTATCCGTCCAGGCGAACTATCCACCTCCCAATGTAACTTTGGTCCATTGAGTACGTTTTCAGCCAGCTTAGTGCCCGGTTGTCGACTCGCAACTTGAATGGCTCGCTGCCTAGGTATGCCCTATATTTCTCGACAAAGGTAACCACCGCGAACATCTCTGCTTTCGGAGCTCCGTACTTCATTTCCGTGTCACTTAGGACTTTGCTCCCGTACGCTATCGGTCTCAAGACTGTCTTCCCGTTCCACTCTTGTTCTTGGTGGAGGATTCCAGATATCGCTACTACCAGTACGTACATCCCCTTCTCTGTTGTCATCCCTAGTACTGGTGCCTCGCACAACTGTTTCTTTATTCTCTGGAATGACTCTTCTGCTGCGTTATTCCACGTGAACTTCTTGCCCTTGTGCCTCATTAACTGTTGCATCGGATAAACCTTGTCTGCGTAGCCTTTGACAAATTCCCTATAGTAGTTTGCAAAACCCAGAAAGCTCATCAATTGGTGTTCCGTTTTCGGCGATTTCCAAGTTAGGACTGCCTCTACCGCGTCTGGATCTGGTCTGATGCCGTGTTTGTCCACCATCCTGCCCAAGTATTTTATCGAGTCCTTGAGTATCTCACACTTTGATGGTTTGCACTTCAGCCCCGACCTCCTCATACACGCAAAAACTTCGTCGAGTCTCTCAATGTGGTCCTCTAGTGTGGGTGTCGCTATTACCACGTCATCCACATAGCACATTACCAGATTGCCGTACTTCTTCGTCACGCCTATCAGCGCGTATGCCATCAACCGCTGAAACGTGGCTGTGGCATTGCAAAGTCCAAATGGCATCCGTTTCCATTGAAACAGACCCAACTCGCAGGCAAACCCTGTCTTGTCCCTGTCCTGCTTCCTCAGCGGTACCTGCCAAAAAGCCGAGCCTAAATCAAGAGTCGTAAAAAATTTTGCATCACCTAACTTCGAGAGGCTCTCATCAATCCTAGGTATGGGATAGGCATCCTTCACCGTGACGGAGTTCAGGTATCGAAAGTCACAGCAAAACCTTAACTGGCCGCCTTTCTTTTTGGCCATCACTACTCCACACGCCCACGGTGATTTGGATGGTTCTATCATGTCATACTCTAGTAGCGTTTCAATCTCCTTTCTACACGCATCCGATTTGTGTGGGGTCATGCGCCTCGCCCCCTCCCTGTGCGGTATTGCGTTTTCCTCAAGTTCTATTTCATGCTCAACAAAATTGCAACACCCGATGTCTGCTTTATGTCTTGAAAAAACTTCTTCGTTCCGTTCTAGTACGTCCTTGATGGCTTCGAGCTGTTCGTCCGTGAACTTGCCCCTTAAGTGTTCAATATCCGGTAGGACCGGTTTATCACCCTGTATTTCGTCTAATGTGGGCCGTTCCGGGAAATTTGAACAGCTCGATAGTCCATCGTCCGTCTCTGACTTAAGTGACTTCACAAGACCTGATGAATCTTTTATTTTATTCAATCGTCTCAAGATACAAATTTTGTCCCTATGATTGGGACAATCAACAACTTCATTTTGTTTATGGTTTTCAGTCATATCATATCAAGTTTTAACAGGTAAAGCATATCCCAGTTTCCTCCCCCTCTGTATCGTGATTGGCATGTCAAGGGTATTCAACAAGACACTCACGCAGAGGCCGCTCTTCGTAATTGAGAAGGATCTTCCTAAAACAGCAGCACTTTGACTATTTGGGTTTGGGACTACACATACCTGCTTGTTGTCACTTTGTTCATTGTAATTTTTCATTCGTAAGCTTACAATCGCCGCCTCGTTCGCCTTTAGCCTCACCCTCCTACTCAAGAATACCGGTGCTTTGGTTTCATTTGCCATTATTAAATTTACCGGTTTGATTGCGTACCTCCTATCCGGGTTCCGTATCCTGAACATTGCGTTGTTTAGATCAATCGCTACATCAAAGTTCCTGATGAAGTCTCTGCCTAAAATAAATTGGTCAGACTCATCTAGGTTTTCTACCACAAGAAAGCTCATCCACAGGTTACGTTCACCCAGATTGAGGGCTATTATCGGCGTTCTGCCCAACACCCGCAGGGCCCCTTTGTTTGCAGCTGACAACCGTATTCTCGAATCTATCAAATCATCTTTGTTGAAGCCCATTCGTTCCCAAGTTTCGATTGGTATGACACTCAAGACTGCTCCCGTATCAAGTAACCCACGTAACTGAGTCTTTTTGCCACTTATGTCTAGCACGTGTCCTGTCACATCTGCCTCTGTCCCGATGTGCATCGCATCTTCTTCAAGCATGGCGCAGTGTCCGATCGATCTCACTTTCAACTCTTCTTTTCCCACGTAGATTTGCCCAATTAGGTCTTCATCACATGTTATCATTGTTTTGGTATAGATGTTGATTCCATCTATATTTAGCATCACTTCATGTGGACCATAAGCTTCCGTGTACCTGTTATCAACACGTACCGACTTGCTACCCCCTCTCGTGAGTAGTGCTCTCAACGCTCTAGAAGTCGTTTGTGGACTTATACAACTCAAGTAATCTGCGTACACATCAATGTGCATTATTGTCTGGTCACTTGGTTCGCTTAAGTTTCTCGTTACTTCGTGGCCGCCCACAGTGATTATTGACATTATTCTTGCCCCAATCTTTGTTATGCCAAATGGCTTTCCTGTAACCATTTTTACAGTGTTGCAGTTTCCTTTTTTGTCGACCCCTCAGCAGCTTCTGGTATTGTTTGTGAGCTACTTAATGCTTCGTTCATTCTCTGTCTCTGGATCTCTTGCTTCAGTCGTTGTTCTATTTCTTTCGCTGCTAGGTCTTGTTTCACTTTGTTGATGGCCTCCGCTGCCGCCTTCTCATAATCTATTTCTTGTGCGTTCTTCGCCGTGGCCTCTATTGCACTATTAAATTGTGTTACAGCTTTCACTGTTTTTGTTGGTAGCTCCGCTTTTGGTCTTTCTAGGTCTTTCGTCTCAAATTCACCTTGTCTATTTCTTTGGTTCTGCACTGCTGCTAGCGCCAACTTGTGTTTTGGATGACTCTGGTTCTTGACCGCTTCCCAAAACAACGGACAGTCCATCCTGAAGTGCCCCTCTTGGTTGCAGAATACCGGTGCTTTGGTTTCATTTGCCATTATTAAATTTACCGGTTTGATTGCGTACCTCCTATCCGGGTTCCGTATCCTGAACATTGCGTTGTTTAGATCAATCGCTACATCAAAGTTCCTGATGAAGTCTCTGCCTAAAATAAATTGGTCAGACTCATCTAGGTTTTCTACCACAAGAAAGCTCATCCACAGGTTACGTTCACCCAGATTGAGGGCTATTATCGGCGTTCTGCCCAACACCCGCAGGGCCCCTTTGTTTGCAGCTGACAACCGTATTCTCGAATCTATCAAATCATCTTTGTTGAAGCCCATTCGTTCCCAAGTTTCGATTGGTATGACACTCAAGACTGCTCCCGTATCAAGTAACCTACGTAACTGAGTCTTTTTGCCACTTATGTCTAGCACGTGTCCTGTCACATCTGCCTCTGTCCCGATGTGCATCGCATCTTCTTCAAGCATGGCGCAGTGTCCGATCGATCTCACTTTCAACTCTTCTTTTCCCACGTAGATTTGCCCAATTAGGTCTTCATCACATGTTATCATTGTTTTGGTATAGATGTTGATTCCATCTATATTTAGCATCACTTCATGTGGACCATAAGCTTCCGTGTACCTGTTATCAACACGTACCGACTTGCTACCCCCTCTCGTGAGTAGTGCTCTCAACGCTCTAGAAGTCGTTTGTGGACTTATACAACTCAAGTAATCTGCGTACACATCAATGTGCATTATTGTCTGGTCACTTGGTTCGCTTAAGTTTCTCGTTACTTCGTGGCCGCCCACAGTGATTATTGACATTATTCTTGCCCCAATCTTTGTTATGCCAAATGGCTTTCCTGTAACCATTTTTACAGTGTTGCAGTTTCTTTTTTTGTCGACCCCTCAGCAGCTTCTGGTATTGTTTGTGAGCTACTTAATGCTTCGTTCATTCTCTGTCTCTGGATCTCTTGCTTCAGTCGTTGTTCTATTTCTTTCGCTGCTAGGTCTTGTTTCACTTTGTTGATGGCCTCCGCTGCCGCCTTCTCATAATCTATTTCTTGTGCGTTCTTCGCCGTGGCCTCTATTGCACTATTAAATTGTGTTACAGCTTTCACTGTTTTTGTTGGTAGCTCCGCTTTTGGTCTTTCTAGGTCTTTCGTCTCAAATTCACCTTGTCTATTTCTTTGGTTCTGCACTGCTGCTAGCGCCAACTTGTGTTTTGGATGACTCTGGTTCTTGACCGCTTCCCAAAACAACGGACAGTCCATCCTGAAGTGCCCCTCTTGGTTGCAGAAGAAGCATCTTGCACCTATTTTGATGATCAAGCCACAATAGAACTCGTGTTCTTCCATCTGGCTCATATCTTCTTCTTCGGGTGCATATCCCAAACTCTTCATGCCCTGTTTGTATGTCGTGCAATCCGCCACATGATGATCCGCCGACCCGCAGTTAGCACATGACCTGCGTTTGTCCATGTCATCTCTGGGCTTGTACCATGACGACCTCTGTGGCTGACTTCCCCCTTGTGTGTTCCTGTTGTCTGAGTACGAGTATTTCTTGGGTTTCATCAGCATGTACTCTCTTGACTTCTGCCTCATCTATTCTGGAGTTGGTGCACTGTCTTTCGACACTGTATAGTACGTTGCTAACATCGTTCTCAAGTCATCACTCTTTACCCCATCAATGAACTTTGAGGCGATGCTGAAGTTCCTTCGATTGGTAGATTCTTCCGGGTCACTCCTTCTTCTCAAACTCTCGAGATCATCTAGGAACCTGTCTATCGATTCATCATCCCTTTGTCTCCTCTTTTCAAATCGCATCATCGCTTGATGACCCTTCATGCCTGAGCCGAATCTGTTTAACAATATTTCAAAGATTTTGTCCGCTGTGTCGCGTTCCTCTTCTTTCTTCGCAACCACGCATTTCAATGCCGTTCCTTCCAGATTGCTCAGTATCGCTGAGCATGCCTGCCTCTCATCGTTCAAGTTGTCTTGTTCTAAGTGCAACCTCATGACTTCTACCCAAGTGTCAATGCATCCATCTGAATCATCTTTGAACTCTTTCGGTTTCTTGAAGGTTTTCCTGGATTTGTTGCCTCCTCTGTCACTCGAGTCGGTGTTCCTCGTGGCGAAGGCTTCTAGCGTCCTGTTCATCATTTCCCAGGTGCTTGCCCAAGTCATGGCATCCGGTCCCACGTTATTGTGAGTCGTGGAGTCCCCTGGACCACTAGTTGTGTTCACTGTTCCATTCTTTACAATGGCCCTGGCCCCCACCGGTGCCGTAATAGCGGCCTCCCTGGTTGCTGGTAACGGTGTTGACTGTCGTTTGTTCCTTTGAGGCTCCACGAAGTCCACTCTATTACCTTGTGTCCTCTCTGCAGCTGGCCTGTCTTGTTGTGTTGAATTCCTAAGAATAGCGTCTAGCTTTGTCTGTATTGCACTTGAGCTCCCAGCCTGTTCCCTACTCATCGTATCCATTCTCGTTTCCAAACTCCCTAACTGGCAATTCACTGCGTCATATCGCTGCTTCATTTCCTGCATGTCCTTTCTGATGTTCTTCTCTCGCTCTACATCAGTGGTTTCTACTTTGTCAGACATCTTCTGAAGCTTTTCCTCCGTCGCTCTCGCTAGATGGAAATAGTTGTCCAAGTACTCATGTTTGTTGTGTCTCATTTCTTTCTTTATCACATTTCTATCCTCTTCGCTGTGCTTCAGTTTCTCATCTATCTGATCTAGTTTCGCCATCAAGTCGCTTAACTCAAGAGTTGTCGTTCCATGGTCCGTTGTTGTCCTGTAGTTGATCGCTGGTCCCGATTTTCTCTGACCCTCGTTCTGATCGGTCTCTTTCGTTCTCGTGGATACTGTTCCGAATGTTTTGCTTTTCTCAACCTTCATCTCCTCCACTGCTGCGTCCTTCGATCTCATTCCGACCATCATTGCTAATCTTTCAGTAAAAGACGTTCTCCTTTGAGACTCATCCTTCACTGTTTCTTGCGTGTTGCCTGTTGTGTCTTCCGCGTTGTCTATCGGTGAGAACTCAATGGGATTCGGGTTAGGTTCTTCCGCATTAGGCATTGGAGTTGACTCTGTCGTCTTCTTTCCTGCTTCATCCACACTTTGATCAGGTGTCTCTAGATCAATCTCGATGGTGGGTTCTACTCGTTCCTCTTCTATGCCCTCTTTTGCTTTGTTCTCCGTGGTACTCCTCGTGCTGACCATACTAACTGAAAAGTTCTTCTTTGTTATCTTCGGACCCATTGATGTTGTTTTACGTAGCGACGAGTTATACTTTGTCTTCGCTTCGGTAGATCTCTTCTCAGCTACCGGTACCCTGCTCCGCCTCATTATTTACAATTGTTACTATTTACAGTATTACTACCTACAAAATTCTACTCTAAAGTTAAAACCTCTTTTGAAAAAAAAAATTTCTAAAAAGAAATCGACGATTTGCTGAAAACAACTTTTCTTAAGCTCTTGAAAATTTTATGTGTTAGGATAGGATAGGGAATATGATCTTACAATTGGTTACTTCAACCTGACTTAGTACTCTTTTAGTGCCCCCTTCCTATTATTCAGTGTTGTCCCAGTGCTTCTTTTTAGTATCCCCAGACTAGTGTCCCAAGACCAATGTCCCAAGAGCAACGTCCCAAGACTAACGTCCCAAGACCAATGGCCCAAAACCAACGTCCCAAAACCAACGTCCCAAGGCTAATGTTCCAAGACTAACGTCACAAGACCAATGGCCCAAGACCAATGTCCCAAGACCACTGTCCCAAGACTAATGTCCCAAGACCACTGTCCAAGACCACTGTCCCAAGACCAATGTCCCAAGACCAATGTCCCAAGACCACTTTCCCAAGACCAATGTCCCAAGACCAATGTCCCAAGACCAATGTCCCAAGACTGTTTCGTACGAAGACTGCTCTGGTCAAAGACTGTTCCAAGGCTGCACTGTCCCAAGACTATCCCAAGACTGTGTTGCCCCAAGACTGTCCCCAGAGTGCAATGTCCCAAGACTTCTTCGGTACTGTCCCAAGACTCGTCACTGAGTGTCTGCATATCGGGTCTCTTCTTCTTCGTTGTGGGGACTATTGGACCACTGTACCTTTTACCACCACTTGAGCTCTTGTAAAAATTTTCCCAAAATCCCTATCTTAATGGTCGAAACCCAAATATTGATCCAGTCTTTTCAGGCTATTTGAAACTCTAATTTCCCCGCAGGTGTCTTGTGATCACCTGTTCGTTAAAATACCAACAACAATTTTTTACCAAAACATAAAATTTTAAACTGGAAAAAATTTCAAAAACAGATGGGTGAATTCTCCTGAAATTCAAGGTTGACTGATGTCAATCTTTGTCCGAAAAAATGTCTGGTACCCGATTGCCACGCGTTTTCCTCCCCCCTGCTAGCGATCTTATGGGGTATCACAAAAACTGTCTATGTCCGTTCCCCCCTACCGATCCGACCAGGGTACCTACCTTAACCTGATTCTAATTTTGGATATCCGCTTCCTGTAACCAACGCGTGTAAATATCTAATGTAACTAAGTCGACGATGCCGAGCAATTAGTTACTCTAATGTCCCCCCTTTTTACAATTTATAACCGCTAACCTCTAACTTAACCAGCCCCCCTTCTAACCTCCCGCCTCTTTAGCCCCCCTCTTAAGCCGAAAAATCCATTAAGCGCCGGGTGCTAAACCTCTCGAGAGAAAACCGTAGACCTGTTTCCAGGCCTGCTTGTGCAAAAACTATTCAAAACAATGGGACTCCGCTTATCCAATTTTACACTTATCTCCTATAATGTAATGTGGATTCTAACGATACCCGTTGCCCAACTTGAGAACACCCCTGTGCGTCCTCTTGTGGTGATCCTGTGCTGGTTGTCTCTGTTCTGCACTTGACAGCAGCACACTTTCCCACTTGGCTGGTCACCTCTTCCAGTCAAGTCTCCTAGTGGTCCGTTTCGATCCTTGTGAACCACTTTCCCACTCGACTGGTCACCCTTTCCAGTCAAGTCTCCCAGTGGTCCGGTTCGATCCTTGTGAACCACTTTCCCACTCGACTCGTCAACTCTTCCAGTCAAGTCTCCTAGTGGTCCGGCTAGGTTGCAATCTGTCTGAAAGCCCTTAACAACGCCCCCACTCGGGCACCTTTTCAGAGTCACTGGTTTAAATTGCTAGATTGATCGAAACGATCGGTCTTATAAAACAGTATGGGTATACTATTTAATTAATATAAAGGTTTGATCCAAATGATCTGGTATCAAAGTCACTGTCTTTTCGTTTTATGGTTTTTGTTCCTTTTTCTATACTTTTTTTTGTTTTTGTTTCTCTTTTTGTCTTTTTGCTCGTGTTTTTGTCCCCCTAGTTACCCCTCCTTACTCGGTTAGCTAGGCCTCGTTCGGAGAGCGTACCAGGAAGTTTTCTCAAGTTTTCTTAAAAAGCTATCACGGTACAACCGGAAGGTTTACACGTTCCCGCTGAACCGTACCACCGGTACTCTAGAATGGGCATGCAGCCCGGAGCTGTGTCAAGTGGGTTCGACTCCGTAGTCATGATGTCGTAAAAACACCCAGGAGCGCCATAAAAACACTATGTAACAGTCGCCTACTGCAGTCACATATGAGGCTTAAGAAAAATAGGCCCTATAACCATTGGCTCAAGAGTCAGGGACACTATCTCTTGTGTTTTTCTACCTCAAGAACGGTCGGAGCCAATTCGGTTCGCTTGCGACATGAGACTAGAACCCGCTACAGCTTGAAGGCTACTACCAAAATATCCCCCCACTCTAGAAAATAAGAACGTCCCCATACTTAGGTCTCAAAATACCCAAAATACGCGAACGCCGTTAAAAACAGGGTTGGAACAATCCGTTAAGTTACTTTTTATTGGACAGTGAAACTTTGATCCATTTCAGATGGATCAACCTAAAACTCGCCTTATCTCAACATAACAATCATAAAACACACTCGAGAAATTTAAATTGGGGACTCACATGTTGATGTACTCGAGTACAGGGAGTAATTAAATTGGTAAGCAACTCAAGAATTAGATAATATAACTAGATAAGTTTAATACTGGTCAGTTTTGGTAACAGAAGTAAATTCTGGCTCTAGAATTTGAGTTTTTGTATGAACCATTGGGACACTCAAGCTGTCCACCTTTCCATTGAAGGTTCACTCTAGTTCGTTCCGAATAGTCGTTCTTTCTTCTATTTATCGTCTCTCCTCCTATTTCGGGATAAGACAGCTCTACCCGTGTCCTATTTTATATCTGGAAATTGCGAATAGCAATTTCCCGCTGTTTTTCTTGAGTATTTTCCCGCAATTGTAAATTCGGATGTTCTGATTTCTCACTTTTTGTTTTCAGTTGGTACGAGAAAACTGAGCATGACAGGCTCCATTCGAAATTTTGAAAATTAAAACTTCACTCCAAAATTACGTATTTTTGTGTCTCTCAAGGTCAAACTTCCAGATATGACCGCCGACTGGCACATTCCTATACCTTCACGCGAATGTCTTTGTCAACTTCGATATGGCGATCAGATGTTTGTTGTTCAGTTTATTGATTCGTGGATAATGCCCACAACGTAAGCCCTGCAGTGATCAGATAGTTGTCGTTCAAGATTCTCTAGTTCTTTCCCAAGATCTTCTGAAATGCGTGCAAATGGTACCGTACCGCTGACGGCGTCATTTCCGCCAATGACTAAACAGAATATCTCTTACTGATTTTTCGCAGGTGATTAATTTTTTCGTGGAAGATTCAACCACCAGGGATTGACAAGATGTTGGATTTGTGAAACACTAGTCTCTTCGCTTGTGAGTCAGCAATCAGCAGGTGTTTTTGTGATGACGTTTTGAAGATGTGCGTTTTCATTACACACAAGGTCTTGTATCTAAAACTCTCCCAGTGGACATACTCTAGACAAGACGGAGGCCATCTTACGTAAAATACGCCTTATAATAAGCCTAATTAATGTGATTTATAGTGCATCATATTTACATAGTATGTCAGTTCCTTCATCTAATGACCAAAAAAAATATATTTTTCCCTCGATCATAACAAATAGAAAAAAATTATATTTTTCATCAGTTTTCACTAAATAAACAAGCGGCTCAGAATGACCCGACAATATTCTCAAAATGTATATCAAAATTTTTTATATCAATAACTTGTTTTCTACGTGGTGTGATGGACAGAGTCTGACAAAAAACTGGGAAGCAAATATATTTGATAGCCATACTGAAACACGCAAAATGAAACACACTTTTTTTTTAAAAAAAATGAGAAATACGAAAAAAAAAATTAAAAACTTTTAAAGTAATTTTCTGAAGATGATTCCAAAAAGGATCATTGTTTTTAGATCAATAAATTTGTAAGTTTTTAAATCATTATTGTAAGTTTTTAGGCATTTAATTTTTTGTATTAACAAAGGTGTTCTTTTAACATTTTAAAATTCTGATCGCTCGAAACAGAACGAAAAATCAAAAATTTCCAACCGGTTTCTCGCGTCACTAAGGAAACCAGGCAAACTTTTTCCACATGTATCGAATCACGACAGAAAGAGCTTTGGCAAGACATGTTACTCATCCCAGCCCGATCATTTTTTGTGGTACCTAATTTTGCATGGAAAACTAGAGAAAAAACGAACACAGATCCGAATGCCAAGTTCCTCCCAATTTTCAATGATCGGAACAGAAAAGAGTGTATGCACATTGCCAAAGCAAAAAAAAGTGAATAAAAAAGTTCTAAAACTTTTAACAAGGATAGGAGGTTACTGCGCAAGCAGCACAGAGTGTTTCAAACGTCTTAAAAACATCAATTTTTTTTGTTCAAATTAGAGTTTTTAAGCCAATCTGAACAAAAAATAAAGAAATTGGGCAAACTTGACAGCCATAATCATATTGGCTGATTGGCAAACAGTTTTTGAAGAAAAATAAAGTTGTTGGAAAAAAGCAAGTTTTAAAAACCTAAATTTGCGCTCAATTTTCTCCACTGGTGTAGTTTTTGGTTACTGTATTCAAAGTAAACTTTGATTTACTGCATTTTAAAGTAACAGACAACAATTTTTCTTCAGTTATAAGTAAGAAGGCTACCAGTTTGGTTTGCTATCGCTGAATTTGTGAGTTAAAACTAATTTTTCGGAAAAATTTTCACCCATCTCATCGGTGCGTGGTTATTAGCCTAATTGTTGTGATAAATTTATTAAATAGCCTAATTGTTGTGATAAACTTATTAAATAGATTTCTTTGTTCAAATTTACCGCTTGTGTGTTTTCTAATCATATGCGCGCTGGGCTTTCCTCTTCTGGTTATCTTACCAAATCTCGCTGTCCCAGCCGTAGGCGAGTGAAGTTTCCCTGGCGTAACTAGACGCAAGAAGGAGTGAGCTGGTGAATCGACCTCCAAATCGACGTCAGGTTGCACCACTCCTTTCTTTTTTTTTCTCTCTTTTTTTTTCATTTTTTTTCATCGCCTTTGCCTCAGCAATTTTAAACCCTAAGTGAAAGTATTCATAAATCACCCCAAAGAGCTTCCTTTATCGCCCCAGTTGTCTGTGTTTCAGGTTGATGCCGCGATTCCAGGCAAGACGCATCCCTGAGTTCTCACAGAAACTAGTTATCGGGACTTCAAGGACCAAATATATCAAACCAGCTCTAGTAAAATCAACAATTCACTCCTACCGCGGCGCAACGCTTCATGATCTGTTTGAAACAGTTTTACAATACAGGCCAAAGCGCCTAAATACAGTAACAATAGTTGCTGGATACAATGACTACAGGTTGCATCCACAAGAATTAGAACAGCAGTGGAAAAACTTGATTAACCTCGTCACTAACAAGTTTCAGCCCAAGACACTGATCATCCCCAAAACAATTCAGATTAGTAATAATTCCGAAGTAAACCGCAAAATTTATATTCATAATCATGTGCTGTTTAATTTGATAAATAGATTTGTACACCCCCACACACTTATTGTTTCGCCTAACCTCAACCTAAATCTAACCCCTCAAATGTTCTGCCGTGATGGCATCCATTTCTCGTTCTACGGTAATGATTTCTTTACAAATTTTCTTGCAAATTTAATATTTAAATTCTCTCGCTAACTTGACACCGCCGTCCTTCCTTAAATGGCTACTCAAACACACTGCCTTATTTGTAAAAGCAGCCTGCGAGGCGGAGGTGTTTGGTGCTTCACATGCCCAGGCTACATGCATGTAAAGTGCAGCATCCTAGCCCGCAGCAGTGATCACTATGACGATTTCAGTTGTCATCGCTGCACCTCCCAATTTCATTCAGCTAACGACAAGCATGAATGCAATCCCCCAACCCTAGCTACAACCACGCTCCCCCAAATGCACCCTCACCCTTCCACTGCCCCACACTCACAAAACTCAGGAGAGTCTTCCACTATAGAACCCACAACAATACAATACCCATGGTCAAACCCCTGTCCAGAACTCATAGAAACCACCAGGAAAATATACACCGAAGTGGTCCACTGGAAACCGGTCTTTATGATCTTGTCAAAAAATAAAGTTGGTTATAACTTTATTGAAACCCTCAATAGAACTTTGAACAGCCTAATAGAAAACAACGAAAACATCTTCGCAATGCACGCAGCAATGATTTTTCCACACTTAATACTGTGCAAAACAAAGTCCGAAATTGATGGATCTTTATCCAAAACAATAGCAAGGCGACTTAAGCAATGGCAAGACGGAGACCTGGATGGACTATATAACGAAGGAAAGGCGCTGCAAATGCGCTTGTTGAAAGGAAGTAGAAAAAAAATGAAACTGAAGCACAACAGTTCAACAAACTAATGAACACTGGAAAAATATCAAGCGCAATTGCAAAACTAACAGACACATCTAAAGGCGTTCTTTTGCTAGACGAGATTGTCAAAGGTAAGACAGTTGAACAGATTCTCATAGAGAAACACCCACCATCTGAACCAATTAATGAGAACTATATTACACCAGTCTCAAACGAAACAATTCCTTTCCATCCATCGATATTTGATCAGATAAACGTTGAACATATCAAGAAGGCAGCCATGAGAACGCACGGATCGCATGGATCATCTGGCCTCGATGCGAAAGAATGGAGATATATTCTAACACACTTCGGGCAACAATCAGTTGAAAATTCAAAAACAATTGCTAAAATTGCCAAAAAATTGGCCACAGAAGAACTAAATCCAGAACTAATGGAACCATATAAAGCATGCAGATTAATACCCTTAGATAAGAATCCAAGGGTAAGACCCATCGGCATAGGAGAAGTTATGCGTAGGATAATAGGGCGAACAATAGCTAAATGCCTAAAAAACGAACTCATGTCGCTCGGTTCAAACTACCAACTCTGCCTAGGACAAAAATGTGGCATTGAATATGCAATCCACACGCTAAGAGATCAATACAGCAAAACTTCCGCCGATGCTGTTTTACTGATAGATGCCGAAAACGCTTTCAACTCGCTGAACCGAAAGCTGGCATTAAAAAATATCGAAAATACCTGCCCTTCCCTTTTAACAGCGATTAAGAACTCCTACTCCAATCCATCTAAACTTTTCGTTAACAAAAAAAAACAATCTACTCTCAAGAAGGGACAACCCAGGGGGATCCACTAGCAATGGCCATGTATGGTCTAGCCATAATACCCCTCATAGAACTTTTAACAGTTGACGATGTAACCCAGAAATGGTACGCAGACGACGGAAACGCAGTCGGTAAATTAAGCAATCTACGAACCGTCCTCGATAAAATTGTATCACTGGGTAAATTTTTCGGCTACCACGTGAAAGCATCCAAATGCCAACTCACTGTGAAAGATGAAAAACTCGGTGAAGCTCAGAAAATCTTCGCAAATATAGGAATCACTATAAAGGCAGGAGCCCGAGTGCTTGGTTCAGTAATAGGAACAGAATCTGAATGTAAAAAGTTCCTCGAATTTCATCAGAATGAGCAAATCAAAATTTTGAAAAAACTAACGAAAATTGCTAAAACCTCCCCTCAAAAGGTTTATGCTTGCTAAACTAAAGGAGTTCAAGAAAAGCTTTCATTTCTTGCCAGGACAACGCCTAACACTATGGAAAACATAGAAATATGTGAAAATATTATCAAAGAACAATTATTACCTAACCTAGTCGGTAAAGACACTTTAAACCCCCAGTTCCGTGAGATATCTTCCTTACCCCTTAAAATAGGCGGACTTAACATCAAGCTGCCATCCGATCATGAAAGCTACCTAGAATGGTCTAAGGAAACATCACTGGTACTGGAATCTCAAGATCCTATTACAGCAGTAACACAGCAAGAAAAAAGATGTACGAAAATCAAAAAATTGAAAACTGATAGAACAAATCGAAAAAAGACAAACCTCATTAACTCCTTAAATGAAACAGATAAATACGCAATCGACCTGGCCTCTGAAAAGGGAGCCTCTAACTGGCTCAATGCTCTACCACTGAGCAGATACAACTTCAACCTGAATAAATCAGAGTTCAGAGATGGTATTTACTTAAGATACGGATGGGAACCAACCAAAACCCCACTCACATGTGCATGTGGTGCTGATTTTAACTCGACACATGCGCTTCATTGTGCAAAGGGTGGTTACACACACATAAGACACAATGAAATCAGAGACACATTTGCCAACCTCATGAACGAGGTTTGCCATGACGTCGAGATTGAGCCGAAACTTCAGCCGTTGCAAGGCGAAAGCTTTGTCAACAATTCAACTACAACTGAAGATGAGGCACGACTTGACATTAAGGCAAACGGACTCTGGGGTTCACGATTCAGCCGCGCTTTCTTTGATGTGAAAATTTTCAACCCCCATGCCAAAACATCGCGAAAACGGCAGAAGGATGCATACAAATACCACGAAACGCTGAAGAACTCCAAATATCAGCAAAGAATTTTAAACGTAGAGCAGAGTAGGTTCTGCCCGCTAATTTTTGGATGCACCGGTGGCGCTGCTCCAACAGCCACGCGGACGATGCAGCGATTGGCCGAAAAATTAAGTGAAAAAAGACAAGAAAGCTATCCAGAATCTATAAACTACATAAGAACTAAAATAAGCTTCGCGCTCCTGAGGAGCTCTATACTTTGTATAAGGGGGTGCAGATCGCTACGCAAAGTTCAATTTATCGACAACTCCATAAGCGCTATTGTAGAGGAAGGACGGCTAAGATAAATTAACATTATGACGATGCATTTAATGCTGATTTATGACTTCATTGCTGATATATATGCATTTTTATACCGCTGGTATGGCCCTATCCAGCTTGTGCACTTACCGTAACTAAACGGAAGGGCCCCTTATGTAATTTAGTTTTTTTTTTATCATATTGGCTGATTGGCAAACAGTTTTTGAAGAAAAATAAAGTTGTTGGAAAAAAGCAAGTTTTAAAAACCTAAATTTGCGCTCAATTTTCTCCACTGGTGTAGTTTTTGGTTACTGTATTCAAAGTAAACTTTGATTTACTGCATTTTAAAGTAAAAGAACAATTTTTCTTCAGTTATAAGTAAGAAGGCTACCAGTTTGGCTTGCTATCGCTGAATTTGTGAGTTAAAACTAATTTTTCGGAAAAATTTTCACCCATCTCATCGGTGCGTGGTTTTTTCTCAGCCATATCTCAGTGCGAGTCCACCTCAGCGTATTGCTCTGCAAACGAATATTACTTTTTTTAAAAAAAATAAGTTAGGTCGTTCTGCGAGGAGTAAAATTAAGAGCAGTCAAGTCCCCTAGTTAGGATTTCTGTAACAAAAAAAATCTTACTAACCGAGTTTGAATAAACATAGTGGGATCGACTGATGGTTCCGCGATTACGTTTTAAGAAAGGTAATAAGATACTAAGGAAAATTAATACGGAAACTAAGAAGGGTTATCTATCATAGGATAAAGCATTAGCGTGATGATTAACATGTGGACTGATACGTGGGAATAACAGACAAAAGGAACGGTTCCTTTGAGGGAAATTCAAGGTTAATGGAAAAAAATGCAAGTGTTAAAAAAGCGGTTAATTATAATAATTTGATTTTATGATAGGTTAAAATTTTGAGATGGGGTTCTTTTAATTCAGTAGTATAACGGCAACCTAAACATTGCAATTAGCTTTATTCGCGAGAATAATAGACTTGAAGGAAAGACTCTAGGATCGGTGATCCTAATACACTTTCGACAAAATAAGAACTGAACGTAGATTGTAAAACTTTGGGACTTGCATGCAGTTTGCTAAAACTAATAGTATGCTGAGCGTAAGATTGATGAATCGTTAAGTTAAGTTGTACAAAGAAACGAGGGTTTCAGCTCAGAATAGTTCAAGTTTCGAAGATATCGTCCCTCCTATGCCAGAAAAAAAAATTTCACAAAATCGGCGAAGCATCCCAAATCAGAACTGAAAGTAGCAAATGTTATGAAATCCAGAGGAGCGGTACCAGAGATGATTTGATACGGGCATACGAAAAACGGAACCCCTCAGACCCTTGGGGGGCAAGTGATAACCTTCCCCGGAAGTGTAAATGGCCCTATCAGAACTCGGCAGCTGGCGTTAGTTTTGGGCTTAATTTTTAGTATGTTGTAGACCTAGTTAGTATGTTCTAGACCTACTTCCGGCTTTATGCCCTGAATAAAAAATCCCACCCTATTTTCCGGACACCGTTTCTCGGCCTCCAATGAACGTAGTGAGCTTAAACTTGGAGGGGATGACAGGTATTGGCAAGATACATCTTGTGATGGAGTTTGCAACTTTTTGCTGGCAACGGTCAGATCGGAAGCTATAAGCACTTGAAAAAAAATCAAATTAGACCAAAAATAAGCAATTTACGCAAAATAATAATGGTGTCAATAGGTTTTTTCCGGAAAAAGTGATAATGGACCTTTGAAAAAGTTTGGAAAATCTTGAGATATATATGAAACTTGCTAGTTAGGACTCACATGAGATTTTGTATCCAAGTATGGATTTTGGACTCCTGGGTGACCTTAAGTTGATCTTTGGGCGTTTTAACACCAAAATTCTAAGAAAAACTCCGATATTAACACCGGAAAGTGAGGTCTTCCCCAGCCCCAACCCCTGGAGAAATGAACCGGTCACCCTGCTAAACTTTGAGAGAAAACTTGAATATTGTGGCCCGAGCTAGAGGCTGATGGAGATATAGCTTTAATATTGCAACCTTGGAGTAATATAATAAATTCAAAATAGAAATGGTAAGTTTTGGATTCAGTTTAGCTCGACAAATAATCTATTTATAGCAATTCAACTAGACAAAAAAAATCCCAGAAGAAAATGATAGTTATAGGACTGTGGCATAAGAATTGAGTCTCCTAATTAGTATTAACGGACGGAGATTTTTTTGGCTCCCCTGAGGTGAGTTTTTTGTTAATTTGAACCCTATGACACAAACTACTTACCCCTGATAGCTAGAATATTGACATTGCAGAAGAGTACAGATAGAAATTTTAGATGCTTGGATTGATTTTGCCACCCATGAAAAGGGTCCTTCCCCTACCTTTGGGAGGTCGGAGCCTTAACGGGATAATTAAAATAAAGACCTTGGGATGGTCACTGAGTAAACATAGCATGGTTTGGAGGTTGAGTTGAACTCGAGGGCTGAAGTTCACGCAGGTCAAGAAGTAGTTGATTAAAATGGTATAAAATTTGTTTGCTTGTTCGAATTGTGACACCTACCGCATACCGAGTATCTAACAAGCGTGAAAACTTTGATAAAAGAAACCGAGCTTGGCACGTGGCAGTGTTGACAGGGGGAGGGATGTAGTCATAAATGTTGTGCCCACGGGTGATTTAAGCCGATGCCAGTACTGACAGGGAATGGTGCGACTTAGCTAATATTATGTAAAAAAGATAAGGAACTGAAGGATACCCGAGAACCTTCGAGATTCAGAGCAATTGATACCGAGAAAGAGTATAGTTGGTTCTCAGTTTAAGTGAGAGAGAACAGTTATTGCCACTGAATCGAATAGTTGGTTCTCGGAGTAGGAGAACAATTTTAGCAGAAACAGAAGATAGTTGTGATTCTTGAAGCTAACGAGATTTGTTAAAAAGCCTCAAAGGAAGAGTGATCCGTTGAGACACTAATAGTTTCAGCAGGTCTAACTGACAATTTGCGTAGAATTATTATGTGTTGACAAAAACGGTTTCTCTATAAAGAGAGATTGGTTTAGTCGAATTAGTGGATGTTAACTTCCAATCAATCATTTGTGCTGATAAATCGCGGACATTTTTCCGTTTGATTTGATTATTAGATTATGTTCTGGCCTTCTCTCAGAGCCTTCTGTCTGTAGTTGGACGTAAATTCATCTGAACTAAATTACAATTGAAAACTCTTGCGACTGTATCCAATAGACGAGACAGCCTGAAGAGCAGTACACAAGAAGTGGCAAGCAACATAATACAATACAGAATATCTACCACCAGCTTAACCCTCTCGGTATTGTAGATAGTACTCGGTCACCCCGCTGAAATCACTACCCATGGGACCATTTTGCGTTGTCGTTAAGAGAGAGAGAGAGAGAAGGAACCTAGAGAAGCAATCCCCTAAATCTACAGCCAAACACGCAGCAAAAACTTAGATATACATATCAGAACCACATCCTAATTTACAACTTAGTTCAGAAATTCAAAGAAATGGATATTGGCGCTTCGGGCATTTTTTCAAAGCGGTAAATGGTGACCTTAACGTCCAAGCCTTATTGAATGGCTGAACGCTTCAGCGGATTTAGGGAAGAGGCGGGGGGGGGGGGGGGGGGACACCCTTTTCAGGGATTCGACCCCCTGCCTGCCTAAAGGGTCTCCCCTTTGTACTATTTTGATATATCCATTTTTGGCTGACGGACCCTAAAATTTTCTAAAGGTGTCTTCGGCGCCGATATAAACTAAGTTTGAGCGGGGAGAATTTTTCCAAAATTTGCCTTAAAAACACTTTTTTGGACTGTTGTTTCAAAGTTTCGCCTGCGGCACAGAAAATTTCGCCAAAACAGGGTATTTTTAGAGCTTCAGGAGAGCTCGGATGATCAATTTGGTTGACGTAAAATTTGGTTGACCTGGCTGGTCGCGAATTTTTTTTGGCACGAGAAATTTTACAGGAATTAATCGGTCTGTACTTTTATGTCTGTTCTGAATAATTAAGAGCAGTTGACTTTATCATGAAAGCATATCTTTCTTCTGAAGGCATTCAAATTTTACAACATATTACTCTCTTTTTGCTACATGATTTAAAACTTAAAAACATAACAGATATATACTGCATGCGCTGCTACACAAATTATTCGTGACTGTGATGATAGTTTTTTGTTCAAAATTTTGCTCTGTCAAATATATTGCTCTTCAAATTTAACTGTCTGAAACTGACATTTGGTCAAATTGTCCAAGATCGAGGGCAAAGGCAAAAAAGATGGTAAGAAGAATTCAGATGGGAAGAAAAAAGCAGGAAAAGGTGAATTAAATGCAAGATCTTGTTTTCTCGTGTTCATTTTTACTCTCGTTACGCCCGTCATTCCCCATTTAATCGTTGCTTTTAGTTTTCAAGCTTTCGCTCAAATCCAAAGATTTTGACTTTTCTCTCGGATTTTTTAAATCTCGTCTGATGAAAAATATTAGGTCAAAAAAAGTGTATAGAGGCTGTATAGTTCTAATTGAGAAGTGTAGATGAAATGATTTTAAAAGAATTTAGGACTCTCTACTCTTATGCCCAACGATGAAGTAGGTGGGCTGCCTACCAAATTTCACACAAATTTCACTTTAGTCTAAAACTTTGTAAAACTTGATAGGGGACACAAAAAAACCATAAAATTGACATTATAGTTGATAAAAGGGAAGGTTCAAGTTCGAAGGGAGAAAAAGAAAGGCATACAAGAAGAGATTGAAGTTCTCTTGAATAAACTTCACCTTCAGCTCTCGATCAGAACAAAATTTTTACTTTTTGTTCTCCTTATTTTTTAGTAGCCCAGTAAAAATTCCCAGAGAAAAAATTAAATTGTGAAAAAATTTGGTATCTGATTTTATCTCAGAAATAATGCAGTGATGTAAACAAATAATTAAGACTTGTCAACGCGTTCTCTTTGGTACCGGCAACAGTTGGGTGATTGTAATATTTCATGTAAAAATATTGCTAAAGGGGAAAAGAAAGGCAAGAAATGTAAGGGGAAGAAGGGGAAGAAGGGGGCACGTGCTGTCAACTGGCGGGTGAAGGCTATGTACACGGATCAGTTTCTCACTTCAAACAGGTGAGAAAAAAAAACGGACTTTTTTTATACAGTAGCTAGTTTTTAATGAAAAACGAGGAGCAGAAAAGTCAAGCACCGAAAGTGTTCTGACTGCCGGGCAGTTTTGAAGCATTCACAGACAAAGTACTTGAAGCAAATCACTTAATTGACTCAGGGATTCGACCCCATGCCGACCCAAAGGGTCCCCCTTTGTACTATTTTGAGATGTCCAATTTTGGCTGACTGACTCTTATTTTTTTCTAAAGGCGCCTTTGGTGCCAATAGATACCAATCTTGAGCGAGGAGCGCGTGCCGAAAATCAGAACTCAGAAAATCAATTTGGTCGATCTAAAAAAAGGGTCGACAAAAAATTCGATTTTTTTTTTAAAAACCCGCCCCCCCCCCATCGAGAAAATCCTAGATCCGCCCGCCTCTGGGTAGAATGGCATTGGGTAAATTGGCATTGGGAAGATTGTTATGGTACCAAGCAACCAACTTATGTTTTTATGGTTCAGCCGCCTTTAAGGTTTCGAATAATTTCACAGCTCGCATACTTTTCTTCCCTTAATGAATGGTTTAAATTATATAGATCGAAAATCAGTCTTATGTTTTGTTGGATTGTGTGTTAGACGACGAAAGAGTTGATGGACCTGGTCATGACCTACAATCAGAGTAGTCCCATGACGGACATGAAACAGAGAGTGGCAGCTGCAATCAAGAGGGAGTTCAAGGATCACTTCGAAAGTAATGACTACACTCATATGTGAAGGCATCTCTCTGTGAACAGCATGACAGAGGAAACTTTTATCCTGAGCGAAGTTTCGAGTATCGTGAGAAGAATTTGAATCAAAATGTTTGACCATTCAACCCTTCAACTGATCAAAAACATTAAATTTGCACAGAAACATTGCGTAAAAATAAATTTGTGTAAATTTATGATTCAAGCACATGAGCAGAATTTGAATCAAAATGTTTGACCATTCAACCCTTCAACTGATCAAAAACATTAAATTTGCACAAAAACATTGCGTAAAAATAAATTTGTGTAAAAGTTCTAAAATTGTCATTAAATTCCCGAGAAAACCTTTCATTAATTTTCATAAAATTTTTGTTTGAAGTAGCAGAATTTTGGTTATTAGCCCACAGATTTTTGAAGTGGTAAAAGTGGCGAAACTGGTAAAAGAAAAAGGCTCGGTACTTTTTTCATACTGTTTTTTTTGTTCTTACTGTTTTGTTTTTGTTCTTCTATCTTGAGTAGAACGCATGTTCTGCCTCAAATATACACATTGTATTGATATTCAAACGATATAGAGATGATTGTTGTTTTAGTTGGCTCCTCATCCTCCCAATTGGCCTTCGACTGGACAGATGTGGACCTTACCATCCTCACACACAACCAGACATTACTGGAAGCCAAAGACCGCACTTTAGCCGCACAAGTAGTCGCTAATAAAGGTTCGAAAAACTCTGGTTGATGGGCGATTTGATCGGCGCTATATAAGCTCAATTTATGTTGTTAAGTAGCACGCTTTTAGGTGAAAGTTATCGTATATGGAAGTTTTCCTTGATTTGGCCGGCTTTTACTTCCAAATTCGGTTACTATCCTATTTCACGAACATTGCCTCAGTTTTTATGATCAATTTCCTTCAATTTTACTAGAGTGCATTCTTTGCCACCCGTATTCAGCAGTTCCAACTATATGTATATGAGGTTCTTAATATTTATGAGAGGGTCACTTTTCAAAATTGAATTTTAAAAAAGTTACTTCCGAGAAAATTTTATTTGTCAGTTATCTAGTTGCGCCTCTCTACGAAACACTCAGAGATCATTCATATAAGTTTAACATCAGATTCGGCAACGGAATTCAACACCACCAGGTCCACTTTCCTAACCTTCCATGGAGTAATTTGTCCGTATGGCGCACAGACAATTAGGTCAAAGACAATTCAGCCAATTTGAAATTCAGACAATTCAGCCAAAAATATACAGTTAATTCAGCCAAAAATATACAGATAATTCAGCCTGAGACATTTCAGCCAGTTTTACAAAACACTAGATTCGAAATAAAAAATTTACAGGTTTTAATCGATCTGTAATTTTATGGCTGTTCTGAATAATTAAGAGCAGTTGACTTTATCATGAAAGCAATTCTTTCTTCTAAAGGCATTCATTTTTTACTAAATATTACTCTCTTTTTGCTACATGATTTAAAACTTAAAAACATAACAGATATATACTGCATGCGCTGCTACACAAAATATTCGTGACTGGCATGATAGTTTTTTGTTCAAAATTTTGCTCTGTTAAATAAATTGCCCTTCAAATTTAACTGTCTGAAACTGACATTTGGTCAAATTTGTCCATGATGGGGGGCAAAGGCAAAAAAGATGGGAAGAAGAATTCAGATGGGAAGAAAAAAGCAGGAAAAGGTGAGTTAAATGCAAGATCTTGTTTTCTAGCTTTCATTTTTACTCTTTTAACGCCCGTTATCCCCCATTTAATCGTTGCTTTTAGTTTTTAATCTTCCGCTCAAATCCAACAATACTGACTTTTCTCTCGGAAATTTTAAATCTCGTCTGATGAAAAATATTAGTTAGGTCAACGAAAATGTATAGAGGCTGTATAGTTCTAATCGAGAAGTGTAGATGAAATGAATTTAAAAGAATTTGAGACTCTCTAATAGTAGACCCAACGATGAAGTTGGAGGACTACTTACCAAATTTCGCACAAGTTTGACCTTCGTCTAAAATATGGTAAAACTTGATAGAGGACACAATTGAACCATGAAACTGACATTATAGGTTCAAGTACAAAGGCAGAAAAAGAATGGCATACAAGAAGAGAGTCTGAAATTCTTGAAGTTTTTATGAATAAGTTTCATCTTCAGCTCTCGATGAGAACAAAGTTTTTACTTTTTGTACTCTTTATTTTTCAGTAGCCGACCAAAAAATTAAATTGTTGAAAAAGTTTGGTGTCTGATTTTGTTCCAGAAATAATGCAGTGATGCAGTGATTAAGACATGTGAACGTGTTCTCTTTGGCACCGGCAACAGTTGCGTGATTGTAATATTTCAGGTAAGAAGGGTGCTAAAGGGGGAAAGAAAGGCAAGAAAGGGAAGGGGAAGAAGGGGATGAAGGGGGCACTTGCTGTCAACTGGCGGGTGAAGGCTATGTACGGATCAGACAGAGACTTCGACCAGGTGAGAAAAAGACGGACTTTATATTATTATAGCTAGTTTTTAATGAAAAACGAGGAGCAGAAAAGTCAAGCACTGAAAGTGTTCCGACTCCCGGGCAGTTTTGAAGAACTGAAAGACAAATTACTTGAACTAAATCACTCACCAGACAAATCACATGGGCATACGAATGAATTTTTACAGAACATAGGGTAAATTGGCACAGGTTAGATTGGAATATAGGGTAGATTAGTAAAATTTATAATGGCATTGGATGAATTAGCATTGGGTAGATTGTCATGGAACCAAGCAAGGAACGTATGTTCTTATGGATAAGCCGCCTTTTCCTCCCTTAATGAATGGTTCAAATTATATGGATCGAAAAGCAGTCTTATGTTTTGTTGGTTTGCGTGTTAGATGACGAACGAGTTGAAAGACCTGGTCATGACCTACAGACAGAGTAGTCCCATGACGGCCATGAAACAGGGAGTGGCAGCTGCAATCAAGAGGGAGTTCACGGATCACTTCGAAAGTATGACTACACTCATATGTGAAAGCATCTCTCTGTGAACAACATAACAGAGGAAACTAATTTCATGACCGACGTTTCGAGCTGCAGAAATTGAATCAAAGTTTTTGACAATTCAACCCTTCAAGCGATCAAAAACATTAAATTTGCACAAAATTATTGCGCTGAAATGAAGTTTGGCTATGAACCCGTTTTGATTTCTATGGGTCCTAATTAAAGTGGTAAAACTGGTAAAAAAAATACTGTTTTTTCTGTTCTAACTGTTTTGCTTTTTGTTCTTCTATCTTGAGTAGAATGCATATTCTGCTACAAAATATACACATTGTATTGACATTCAAATATTGTAGAGGTAGATGTTGTACTGGTTGGCTCCTCGTCCTCCCAACTGGCCTTCGACTGGACAGATGTGGACCTCACAATCCTCACACACAACCAGACATCCCTGGAAGCCAAAGATCTCACTTTAGCCGCACAAGTACTCGCTAATCAAGGTTCGAAAGCTTCTGATTGATGGGCGATTTGATCGACGCGATATAAGCTCAACTTATGTTGTTAAGTAGCATACTTTTAGATGAACATTATCGTAGATGTGCATTCTTTTAGATGTGCATTCTTTTCCACCCGTATTCTGCAGTTCCAACTATATGTGAGGTTCTTAGTATTTAAGAGAGGGTCAACTTTCCAAAATTGACTTTTAAAAAAGTTACATTCGAGAAAACTTTCTTTGTCAATTAACACAATTGCGCCTCTCTGCAAAATTTCAGCGATCATTCATATACGTTTAACATCAGATTCGGCAATGTAATAAAACACCATCAAGTCCATTTTTCTAACACCCCCCATGGCGTAATTTGTCCGCATGCCAATTTTTTACCAATCAAAAAATGCGAACAAAAATTTGACTTAAAAGTTCGCAGGAGGGGGAGGAAATGAAAAAGAGCCCATCATTATTTTAACACACTAGTCTGTATGACAAAATTTTTCTTTTTCGGAAATCAGTATGGTTCATATAAAGCGGGCAGACTGACCAATTTTTGGTTGAAATCAGCACGTTGGAGCACTTTTATTCAAAACGGCAGGTTTAGTCATGAAAAGCAACATACTTATATTTTTTGAAATACGTTATCCTTATTACTTCTAAAGGGCAAAAGATACCCCCTAGCTATAATTGCTATTCGCAGAGGATCTTTGAAAGGCTATCCAGCCTGTCTAAGCATAGTCTGTTTCTGTTATTTCCCCACATTACAGACTGATTTTTTTTGTAGCTGAGCAAAGCTCTTTTTTGGCGACTCACGGCCATTTTTTTGCGTCTAGAACTTTCAGGCGGTACCATTATTGCAGCCGTCATCGGTTTGGCTATGGTAGACCTGAAGCTAGAGGTCAAGTGAGAGCTCGTCCTCGCACACTATCATTGTCATGGCAGGGGATCGATTATCTGACGATATCGAAGTGAACGCCTTACCGCTATGCTAAGTGCCGTTTTTGGGCACTTTTTGGAAAATTTTGTCAAAAAATGCGTTTTTTTTCGGCGCGCGCTCCCCCCTCAAAACTAGTTATATTGGCGCACAAGGCGCCTTTAGAAAAATTTTGCGGTTGGTCACTCAAAAATGGATGTCGAAAATTATACCGAAGGAGGGGGGGACTCTTTGGAAAAATTTGGCAACCAGAATTGAGAGGGAGGGAGGCAGTCGCCCCCGCCCCCTTTCCCTTGGCACGCTACTAGGGGTATCAATTGGATTTTTGAAGTAATAAGGATAAAAGTATACAATTTAAATTGAGAGTTGTGGTTTTTTACAGGTTGCATATCGCAGATAATGGCGGAAGAGACAGACATCAGCGAGGAGCATGTGACCATAGGGTTCCACTACAGGACATACCTGTGGTAAGACACACGCAAACACATACGAAGGTCGTTGAAAGACGTTTCAGATCTTTAACTGATCAATTTTCCGCCCCAAAGTAAGCAAAAGAACTGGATCTCAATCAGTGGAACAGCAGTGGCTCTCAAGGGCCAAATGACTCGTTTAAGACGGCGGTTTTTTTCTTCTTAGATAAATGCTCTTTGAAAACTGAATTGATCACAAAACTATTTGAAGCTACAGTTTGAGTCAAGCCAAACAAAACCATTTCAAAAATTGCGATTTGATAGGAGCAAAATATCCACATGTGTTACAGTGGCTTCCGGGTGCACCTGTCAATCAATGACGTGTCTTCAGTGTTCCATTCACACCTTATTCACTGCTACCACCAAAGTAAGTTTGTTGATTTTTGTTTAAATTTTAAAGAAGATACCATTTTAAGTCAACTAATCGACGTCTAGCGGGGTTGATTGTTTTAGTAAGAATCATTTTGCTTTGAAGAAAAAAACCGGCGTAAAAGTATTGGGAATATTGAGTTGGGAATATTGAAAAAATAACACCGGCGCAAGAATGTTTTTTTTTCTAACAGATGAACTCAACAGATGTTATTTTATACACTTCATGGCTGCCCAATTGGGTCTGACTAAACCAAAACTCATAAAAGACTAAAAATGAGAAGCATTCTGTGTTTGCAGTTGATAATCGACTGCTGTTCATTTTGCTGCCAATCAAGCAATGGGCATACAACGAGGGCCTTCTGGATCCCCAGGAGGGTAAACTGTCCGGGTACCTCATCACTCTCATGACTATCTTCTACCTTCAGGCCGGACACATCACACCAGGTGCACATTTTTTCTCTCTTTCTGAATCATTAGATTTGATCATATTAATTGTGAGAGAAATAGGCACCTTAAAGTACGGTCATATACAATTTGCTAGATTTGTATTGTTGCGGTTAAATGCAATTTTTGTTCAGTCAAACATTTTGGAAAACCATTTCAATTGAAAAAAAATCAAATGTCAAATCAATATTCTAAGCAATCACTGGTAGAAAAAGAACGATTTCAAGTTCTTCCTTGCTATTTTGGTAAGTCAATCAAGTTTAAACTTAGTTCTCCCGAGTCTACAAAAATCGGCGGCCAAATTGTTCCAGAAAGACTTGAAAAACATCAAGACGTGGAAAGAACTTCAGACCCATAAGCGGCTAAAGGTAAACAAAAATTTTTGAAATAAAAGGTTTTAGGTTCACCCTTTCAAACCTGCACCACTATACCCCACACACCCCTCGCCTACGCCCAAATTCGGTTAGGGGGAGAATGTTTAAATGGTTCTATACTGTGATTTTGGACCTTATTGACTTACCGAGTATTCTACACGCATCTCTAAGAAAACCAAAAAAGCTGAACTCAGACTTAACTTCATAACAGAGATCAATACTGCAAAAGTGGGGTGAAAAACTACTTATTCCAGTGGATGGGGCTTGGTTGCTACTGTGATCTGAATTTTTATTTTTATAACGACAATAGGCGATACGTTGAAGTGTTACTGTAAATTGTAAATTCGACTTTCAGGAATTTTTAATCGGAATATGCTCGTTCCCAAGGGCGGATCTAGGTTTTTCTCGAGGGGGAGGGCGGATTAAAAATTTTCGAAAATTTTGACGAACTTTTTTTAGGTCGACCAAATTGATTTTCCGAGCTCTTCTAAAGCCTTAACAAGACGCTGTTTTGGTCAAATTTTCTGCGCCACAGGCAAATTTTTGAAAAAAGGTCAAATATGCCGTTTTTGAGCACTTTTTGGAAAATTTTGAAAAAAATGCGTTTTTTTGGCGCGCGCTCCCTCTCAAAGTTATTATATATTGGTGCCGAAGGCGTCTTTAGAAAAATGTTAGGGTCGGTTGGCCAAAACTGGACTTCTTAAAAAGTACCAAAGGGTCGGCAGGGGGTCGAATCCATGAGAAAGAGGCGCCCCCCTTAAATCTGCCCCTGCTCGTACCCTATAGCGAGCTCGAAGAACGTCGTTTTTTGGTCTGTTTTTTTTTGAAAATTTCGTCGCCTCGCAGACTGCTTTCTCGAAACAGTGTTTTGCGAGAGCTGGGGAAGTCAGTTTGATCAATATAAATTGAAACCCCCGCGTCCTCTCTCTCTCTCTCTCTCTCTCTCGAAAAAAATAATAATAATCCTCAATCCGCGCCTGTTCGTATCTAAGATTTTCGAGGAGGTGTGATATTAAAAAGTGGACTTTATTATCTATCCGCCTAAAGTTTTATTTATCTTTTGCAAGCAAACTTTTTGAAGAAGTTTCTAGCGAACATAGTTCACCAAATGGGACTGAATCATGTAGTATTGTGCCTTTTTTGAAAAACTTTAACAATGATTAGTAATAAATTTTGAAAAAGATGGTTTCTATCGTACAAGGTGAAGAGTCAGAACGACAGTGGCATTGGGAAGTTGCTGGTTGGGTTCTTCGTCTACTATCAGCCGTTCGACTTCCAGGCGCTCGAGATTGACGTGGTAACGGGGCAAGTGCGTCCCAGAGTGCTCCAGGACGCCAACTACAAACACATCCGAATCGCAATCAGAGGTCAGTTTGAAAAGAGAAATAATTTTTAAGGGCAATTCTGATTCGAATTCTAAGCCAGGTTGTCTTTTCTTGTGTCCTGTTTTCCTGCGAGTTCTTTTTAACGATCCTATTTGTAACGAACTACTCTTATTCGAGAGGGAAGAGTTATTAAGTAAAGCCCGCCCCACTAAAATGAAAGAATCGTATACGGGAATCAAAATTGAAAGCTAGCAATATTCGTATTATTGCGAAGAAAAATATTATTTTAGAGTAAGAGGAGAAACTACCTAGATTTTGTGCGATTTCCGCACAGCCCTGGGTGGTTTCTGATTTCTGACAACTCATAGTGGCGATTTCCGCATCTTTCAAAATAACACAGTTTTTTCGTAGTTAGAAAACATTAATTAGAAAAAAGCCAAATCTTCATAGATTGATTAAATTTTCAACTAGTTAAGAAACCACGCGAGAACTATATGGTACGCAGAACATATGGTTAACAGAGACATGGAGGAAACAGATTCTAAAACTTTTTCACTATTTTTACAAAACATCAGATCACTGCCCCGAAACTTTGAAGAATTTGAATTGGAAGTAGAGCAGTTGGCCCAACGTCCACATATCATATGTTTAACTGAAACCTGGCTATAAAATAACTTTGACACAGATATTTTCCAAATTCAAGGATACGAACCTCTCTATAGTTGCGCTGGAATTACGAGGAGGAGGTATTGGCATTATGTTAACACTGGGTCAGACCATAGGATAATAAAACAAAAAAAAAGATAACAATATCCATATCTTGTCAGTTCTCATAAAAACCCATATAAATCAGCAAATTGTAGTAACCTTTGTTTAGATTCCACCAAATTCTCTAAACAACGATACCTTCGAAAGCCTGCAAAAATAATTGGGTGGGTTAACGCTAGGGACTGAAACTGAACACATAGTTAGCGGTAAATTCAACGTGAACTTTGTGGTGATTTCAACGTAAACTCTAATCTGTTAGTGAAATTGGAACATATGGGATTCAGAGTGCCTGCCTTAAATCTCTTGGAATCTTACCTTGACAATCGCTATCAGTACATCGAAACTAATTCTTTTAAGACCGAACTGAAACTGGTATCTTTTGGTGTACCTCACGGATCTATCCTTGGCGCACTTTTATTCATACTCTACATAAACGATCTCCAAATAGCAACAAAAAACACAGGGACACTTTTTTATGCTGATGACACTGTTCTGAAGTCCACAAACAACAAAGACTATATTGCTTTTGCACATCAATCGGCTTTGCTTGAAGTAAATGATTGGTCAGACAAGAACAAAATGACATTGAATGTCAACAAATCAAGACCATGAGATACTGTCGGAGCAAAGAAACTGAGAAAAGACCAGTCAAATATTTTTTAAATGACACGCAAATAAAAGATGTAGAATATCTTAAATATCTTGGAATTCATTTTGACTGTAAATTGAATTTTCATCAGCATTTTGATAACGTAAAAAAACAAAATTTTGCAATTCTGTGGAGTGTTTTTTCAATTCAGAAAGTTTCTAACTGAACGGCAATTAATATTTGCATTTAAAACTTATGTGCAATCAATCATCCAATATGCAGTTTTAGTTTATGCAAATACCGACAAAACCAAACTGTTAGAACTGGAAATGAATATCAGAAGGCTAATCAAAATAATTTTTATAAACACAGGATGGATTCAATCACTGAAATGATGCATGAAAAGAAAATATATACCGTAAGAGAATTTTTTGCGAAAGAAGTTCTGAAATTAACCCGAAAAATTATTCGAAAAGTATGCCAAGTTGATACCTTGAGATATTCCATTACTGCACAAGAGTTAAACATGATAGTTTCGAAGAGAAAAACAAATCGAAAATTAATTATAAATCGTAATAAACTCAACAGAGGGTCGATTACACCTAAAATTAGAAAAATGTTTAACATTGTCATATATTTTTTTTTTGGCTGAGTCAATTTTTTGAATGGGGCTTCTCGGTTTCAATGAAGTAGTTTTAATCATAATTTTTTGGAGAATTACATTCTAGGAAATACGGTTTTACTGGGCATGCTTTGAGACATTTTATTGATCCAAAAGTATAACTTGTTTCTGTTGGTTTCTAGCTCATGGTTAAAAAAGACTACCCGAGAAAACAAAAAAAATATATATTTTTTTTAATATAGAGAATGGTTTAAAGGTGCGTTTTTACGTTTAATAAATAATTAGCGGTAGAAGGACCATTGCATTGGATCGAGGAATTTAACTACTTTTTCTTATTCTCCGCTTAATGAAACACCTGAAAACGGGCCGTTTTGGCTTAATGGTGTTCTCCCAAATGATTTTAGTTCGTATTTATATTTTTTTATAAATAACTTTCTAATTAGATATCGTTTGGAAACAATTTGATATATTATTATGATTAAAATAATTTTATGTTTCAGACCCGTTTGAAGACAGAATAGCCAGTGCATTTGTGACCCAACTCTCTTTTGTGGATCACTTCAAAAACAAATTAGCACAGGTTCAGTTACATGTTTTGGTGTAATCTCGAATACAAAATTTTCTATGTTTTCTGATAAATCGAGACCAAACCTGTGTCGTGAAAAACAATAACACAACATACACGGATATATTGTTGTCTGATTTCTTTCTAACCAGCATCTTTATAAACAGAGTTGAAACTTTTAGGATCAGCAATCGGGTCGGGCCGGGCTCGGGCCTTACTTTTTAAGGAGTTCGCTCCTTTCACTCGTTAAAACATAAACGTCAGCCAAAGTCAGCCAAAAGTCAGCCAAAATGAACTGCTAGAATCGGCTGCGGCCAATGCAATTAAGAAATTTTGATTTTTTTTTCAAATTCACATTTGTATTTTAAATTACTTTTTGTTAGGAAATTCGTATTTCATTTAAAGTGGGCCGGGCCGGAGCATACCCGGCCTTGCAACTTTTGTTTCCCACGGGCCGTTATTTAAACTAATTTAATGAAGATTTATAGTTAAATTGTTCAGATGGAAGATAAATTGACAGATCCAGATCGCAAGGAAGATTTGGAAGAAGTGCTGCAGTTTGCGGGCAACACCAGAAGAGAAGAGGTCAGGGGTCAATTCCAACCTTCTGTGCCAAACACCAACGCCATGTTCTCCCCAAGAGCCAAACGAACTGTACGAGCTAAGAAAAAATGATAAAAAAAAGAATTGAACTGATTTCACTAGTTTAGCATCGCAAACTTATTTTTAATTGACAACACATATTCTCATATAATTGTCATGAGGTAGGTATTATTAGGACCCTAAGAAGGACCTTAAGAAGCAGACAGCCCAGCGAAAAAAGTGTCTCTTAATCAGGTTCTCAATTTCTCTTCAATAAATTGGTCTGAAATCAGATATATTCAGACCAGTTTTCCTAGACGGACGCTGAAACAGGTTTATGGAATTCAAATCACGATTCCAATAAAATTCAATTAGCGACAGTCGACCCAATATGGAATCTAGTTGTAGTAAAAATTACCGTAGGCCAAAACTCTACACCATGTGTGGTTTTTAATAACTCTTTTCTAAATGTCCGAATGATGTTCCATTATATCGCACTTATTTCTATCAAAGATACTCTATCTGCAAGACATTGATTGTAATTTTAAAGAAAATTTTTGCAAGAGGGAAGGACTTATCCTGGTATCGTTGGTGCAGTTATTAAGAGTAATGAATGTAGTGGGTTCTTTTCTATCCACTAGTGTACAAAATTAAGCGCAAATTCAGGAATTTTCTCTCTTAAATGCCTGATTTCAGTGTCCATATTGGACAACATTCACTTCAATTTTTAGCAATTTTTTTAGATAGACCAAGAGCAAATGATCAAACCTACCCTCTGTGAAACTATCAAAAATTGATTTTAATTTACCAATGTAATCCGGGTCTGAAATAGCCAGTTTTCCTCATCTGCGAAGTTAAGCATCGGAGCGAATTCTTTCTTGAATAAGATGAGTAAAAAATTGTTCATGCGACGTGAAACATTCTGTGCGAGAAAATTGAAATAAATCAATGTCAAAACTTTTCTAAACTCGGCTGTTTTTTACTTCACGCAAAGTGAAAAATTTCGTGCAGATGAGGAAAACTGGCTTTTTCAGACCCGGATTACATTGGTAAGTCTTTGAAAACAAATTTTGATAGTTTCATATACGGCAGGTTTGATCATTTGCTCTTGGTGTATGTAAAAATTTCGCAAAAAATTTAAGTGAATGTTATCAAAAATGGACATTGAAAAGAAGTATTTTAGAAAAAAATGAATTTGCACTTACACTTGTCCACAAGTTTAGGTCTTGGTGATTTGTTTTTGTTTATATTTCAAGAAAAAGTCGTAAAAATAGTTCACGCTCAATTGTGTTTTTCGTGTTTTGATTTGTGATTTTTTTTAAAGTTCAGTGCACTCCCATTGTTAAAACGAGGGCAAACTCTATTATCGAACAGCAAAAGGGTTAAGGTCACAATAAGCGTAATCGACTTCCAATTTCGAAAATGTAAATTACATATCAGATTTCCCAGCGAAGTAAAAGTTTATCTATTGATCCAGTTTTCTAAAATTTGGTTAATTTTAACAAAAAAGTCTCCATCATAAAATTTTTTACAAATTCTAAGCGCTTTAAGGCCGTCTATCTTTTTCTTCGACTTTCAAAAATTGAGGGTTTTCGAAAAAAAAAAAACATTTTTTTTTTCAGTTTCCTTGCGTTCTTTATTCTATTCAAGCTGTCAATAGGCTATTCCCATAGCTTTTTTTGTCAAACTATCTATTCAGACTTTCCAAAACAAAAGTCTTTAGAAAATAATTGACCTACAATATGGAAGTTCCTGTCAGTGTTTCGGTGGCTGAATTTCAGTTTTAGGTTTTAGCCATCTATATAAAATCACATTAAAGTCTTCGAAGCTTTCAGCGTACCTTTTGAAGTTTTTTGTGACACATTTTTTGTAGTTTTAACTAGCCACCGTTTTTTTTCTATTTCATTTGCACATCGCGTAAAATTCTAATTATTATAGCTCAAAAATCAATCACTAGGATGCCGTGTCTCCTTATTATAGCTCAAAAGAATTGGCAAAAAAAACACTTCACGCAATTAGCACAATTGAATAATTTCAAAAAAAAACATGGAGATGATCGTGTTAGCACAACCGGTTAGAGCCCAAAATTCATCGTATTGCGACACTGAAAATGGAGCATAATTTTTCATAATGCTTGGTTCTGGTTGAATAAAGTCAAGAAATGCGAAGGACAACTGAAACTGAATTGTAAACATAATAGCTCATTCAACGTTTGGATAATTTTTGGGCCGCATAGCAAAAAAGATCTGGCCAACCTTCTTGTTAATTTTCTCAAATATTGAAACCAGGCGAAAAAGTCAGCGATTTTAGATAAAATGTTGACGAACAATGATTTTTGAAAAAGTTCATAATTTTTCTGCAAAGTTTCTATTATGATGACAAGGGTAGCAATGATGGATTGAATGAAGCTTCAAGTTCGTAGGTAAGAATGAGTGTGAAGGAGTAAAGGGTCTTTTAGTTATTCTGCCCCAAATTCAGATTTTTGAGATTTTGTAAATTTCATTGTATAAATGCACAGAACAACACACTGATAACACCATAACACTGGTTGGTTTGTTTAATACAAATGAAATCAATTTATTGTTTTTTCCACTTCTGACCAGATCGAATTTCAAGATGAGGTGAAGGTGATCATTTTCTAGAGCCATTTTCCGTGTTTTTTTATGATTTGAGTAGAAATTTGCAGCATACTTTAAATAAATCTGAAAATTTTACGAAACATTTTTCATTGTTGATTAATTCGGCTTATTATTAAGTCGACTTTGAAATGTGAGCAAAACATTTTGAGATGATACTAAATTTTGATTGGCTAATTCTAACCAATCAGATTGAAGCAAAGCAGAATAACTATTTACTCAGAATAAAAATTAGCAAAAATTGTTCGGATCATCGTGGCTAAAAAGTTGAAAACTGACTGAATAAAAAACATGCCGAGCTCAAATATTTCGCTTTTTTCGAAAGTCGAAACGAAAAACACTTTGGGGAACTGATTTTGCAAAAAGAGCTAGAATTTCATGCTTATGTTTAATTAAGCCTAATTGGCATTTTGAATAAACTTTTTTACAGAAAACCAATTGCTGATTGTTTCATTTTAGAAAAAACGTGCAGCTGAGGATAAGATAAGGAATGAAATTACACATAACCTTTTGTTCTACAAAACTTGAGAATTATAAACTGATAAAATTTAAGTCAAAATCTTTGAGTGGTGAAATAAACTTCACAAAAAAGTTGTAGCCGATGAGAAAAGAACCATATTTTGTGGATCAGTTAAAAATGTCCGGGAAAAAATTCTAGAGTTTCTTAAATTTTTCATTAGCTGACTGTTCATCATAAATAAAAAGGTAACACCTTGCTTTCAAGAATAGTTTGTCCATCCAAACTGATGTTAAAATTTGTAATTTGACAATTTTTGTCTAAATTTCCATTTTTGTTTTTCAAGAAAGGATCATTGAACTAAACAAAGTGAAGAAAATTTCAGTAGGAAGCCGATACAAAAAAAGTTGCAATTGGGGGACCAGCATATTATTGATAATCGTCCAATTTAATCTGAAAACCCAAAATATTTAGACTTGTTTTTCTCAACTCTTAGAGACTTTTAAAAAAAATTTAATCCCACTCACGTCTATTGTGGCTTGAATGCTATATGCTGTACCACGCTTGAGCAGCTACAAGCTTCCTTTGAAATAGTCGAAATGGTTGAAAAAAAACTACCCTAATACATAATTTCTTTCCACTCGTTGAGTCTGGTTGAAACCACAAATTTTTAAAAAATAAATCTAAAGGCCAAAAGAGTTTTACTCTCAACAAAAAAATCTAAATTGATCCAACACGCTGCGAGTCAAAGACAAAATTTTATGCATACATGGGCAATCTGAGATGCCTATGGTCATTGAACTAAATAAAACTTGGTTCTAGAGAAAATTCAACAAGATATCTGACGAAAACAATTATCGTTCAACGGAAGCAACAGTCAAAAAAACTCTACAAAAAATGCAATTATGCCGTGGGAGACAACCGAAAAAACTAAGTTTGATAATACTAGAGGGTGAGTAAAAAAATTAAAATATCTATCGAAAATCTTTCTGAAAAACTTAACTGATCAGACCAATTTCGCTTGACACTTTTTCTTGAGTGATTTCATTTTTACAAGCGGAGCCAAGACTGAAAGGGCTTTGACTTGATACGACGTTTGTTTTGTTTTGTTTTCAGCTTTCTTAGAGGTAGCCATGTGGCTGTAACAGATTGGCAATACATGCTTGTAAAATTTTTCGTTTTTTGAAATTCAGGCAATTTTGGATTTTCAACGTTAATTTATGTTTCAATCACTGAAGCCGTTATTCAACATCTGAATTTCCGTATCAAGAATCCAATGTGCTGTCGAGAAACGGATAAAGTATTTACACCTTGCAAATGAGAAAACTGTCCTCTAAAATTCTGATAATGGCCCTGAATACACTACCAAAACTTAGTAAATATGGTCAAGGCAGTTGGAAGCGTGAATAAACTCCAGAAAAACAAAAAACAAACACAACGTTTAAGGCCACTTTTTTGTTTAAATTAACCCACACTGAGAAAACTGGATCAATGCCTAAATTAGTCATTCCACTGGGAAATCTGTTCATTAAAATCCTTTTTCGAAACTAGAAGTTTATCACGGTTTTCGTGAGCATAACATTTGCTGTTCAATAGTTTCCTTTGTTGTTAGTTTGGAAAAACGAAACTGGCGAAAAACAATACCTATCACATTATACAAAAATACTCAGTAAGCTGCAGAAAGCCTTTCCTAATCAGTATAATAACTCTTATAAAAGCAGAACAAAAATAACCCTTGTCCATTTGTCTGCAAAGGTTAACATTAAAACGTTTATTGTTCAACAATTTGTAAGCGTTTTTCATAAATGCTTATAAACTGACTTCAAAGAAAGCAGTCAGAAATTGGGGCGAAAGCAGCTAAATTAAAAAATTTTGAGACGAAAGCAGCTAAATCAAAAAATTTTGAAAACGTCGAGAAAAGCTTGAATAAACTGTTTTATGTTTATGCTTGAATAAACTTGAACGCCTCTTCTAGCGGCAGTGATTGTTTTTCTTGTTACATTTTCCTCAAACTGAAGATCATTCGAGAAAAAATATGGAAATTTTATAAATGTATTTCTTCGCGAATTTTTAAAAATATTTTCTCTGAATAAGTCTGTCTTGCTTCTGTCCTATTTTCTTTCTGCTTCTTTAGAAAGTCAAAAATTTTATTTTTGAAAAATCGGAAAAAAAATTATTTACAAAAACGTCCATATATTTGCTCGAATGATCTTATGCTCGGAAAGTATGCCATGGAAACAAATCACTGCCATTATAACAGCCTTCCAATTTACTCACCGAGCGGTAAATAAATCAACAATACTTGGGTAGAAGCCAGTTGAGCCGAAAACAAATGATGTCACGGAAATTTTGAGCTGTGTTACTATAATCTTGAATTTCGTCATTTTCCGCTCTGTTCTGTGAAACACAAGAAAGCAGAACACTATTTTTAACATTTTAACTGACGTAAAATGAAATAACCAAGTCATTTTACGAAAAGTGGAACCATTTCAGCACTGAAAATGCAGATAATAAGCACATCATTACAAAAACTCAAAATTAGTTAACTTCCAGACTACAGAAGACTTTTAAAAAAATTTAAATTGCAGGTCACTAAGCCGATAAAACCTAAGCCGAGCCATTTGATGCCTATTACACTTTTTAGGTATCAGATTTACTAAATTACAGAAGCAAATAATAAACTGGTAACAGCGCAAGACATTTCGCAACTAAGCCGACAAAAAAAAGCAGACAAAATCGATAGTTTTTTGGAAGTTGAATCTTTACTTTTTGAAAAAACACGTCTTTGATCCTGTGAAATTTTGTTGGGTTTCTTACCTTTCTATGGAGTCTTAGTTTGTAAAAAAGTAGTCTGTTTAAAATAAACCATTTTGAAAATTGTTGTTTGTTTTTCTGAAATCATTTCTTTTTTCTCTTTGTTTGTTGATTCGGCTTTTCTTTTGCTTCAGCAATTTTTTTTAGGAACAAATTCGTTTTTTTAGCTCTTGCATTTTTCAGTTGATATGCAACTTTTTTCTAGGTTACTCAGAACTCGGTAGCATTGCTGGGAGGTTGTTTTGTACTTGTTGCTACAAAAAACTAAACTTTTTTGCTACCAGTTAGAGAAAGTTCCAATTCCATTTCCAACAACTGGCTATACAAATATCTATTTAAACAATAAGAGGCCAAACTATTCACTTGATAGGTGCACAATTTCGTGTCTGTATGTTTCTGGATTCCAGAGACAAGTCTTTAAACCTGTAAAAATTTAGTCGGAGCGGTCAAAGAGAAAGGAAGAACAAAAGGAGCAACAAAGGGAGCGTCCTTGTTGCGGAAGCCGATTGCAGTTCACAAAATACAGTTTGGCCTCGTAATGAAGCTTTTTCGAAAGTTTTTCAAATTTCTATGTTTACTTCTTTACAATTAATTACTTTTGCAGTTGTCCCTCAAACCAAAGAATTTTCAATTTCATCCCAATAAAACTCAGCAATTGCTTTTTGTGATGTATCGAATGTTTGCGAAGACGAAGATCCAATGTTTAATTTTGTGTGACTCTTGCGAATTCATTTGACTCGGTTATCACGGAATTTCAAAGAACTTCGATAAACTTCTGACTCTCTTGTGACATATTTGATAAAATTATATATTTGTTTAAATCATGACGAGCAACTTGTCTTTCTTCAGTATCAATTATTAATTGAAACTGTCAAAAAATCATTTTTCGGACTGGACGATTAGTTAACCGCAGTAAGAGTTATGTTTTGATTATTACATGTTATCTAGACAGTCGAAACTCTTTCGAAGCCGTAAATTTCAGTGTTGAGGAAATTTATTTCTCTTCAAAGAATTTCTTCACCTCAAAATTTACGTTTAGCTTTTTTTACATAGCTTTCTACATTCTAGTTGGATTATGTTTTCTATTTTTTTTCAGAGCGGCTGATAATGTCATAAATGGGGTTTTGATAGCTTAAAAATGCTGCATGTCTCGTCCATGAAAGGGAAACTCCCTAAAATATCATTAGACTTTCATACAAAACATTGCCAACAGACAGTTGGAAAAGAGTCAATAAACGCAAGAAAACAAAAAATCACTTGTTTGTTGAAAACTCTCGAACTTCATAGAAAAACTCAGATGGCCGTAAAGCTGTTTGAATTTCTAGAGCAATTTAATAAAGCCACTTTTTTGTTTAAATTAACCCACACTGAGAAAACTGGATCAATGCCTAAATTAGTCATTCCACTGGGATATCTGTTCATTAAAATCCTTTTTCGAAACTAGAAGTTTATCACGGTTTTCGTGAACATAACATTTGCTATTCAATGATTTCCTTTGTTGGTAGTTTGGAAAAACGAAACTGGCGAAAAACAATACCTATCACATTATACAAAAATACTCAGTAAGCTGCAGAAAGCCTTTCCAAATCAGTATAATAACTCTTATAAAAGCAGAACAAAAATAACCCTTGTCCATTTGTCTGCAAAGATTAACAACGAAACGCTTATTGTTCAACAATTAATAAGCGTTTCTCATAAATGCTTATAAACTGACTTCGAAAAAGCAGTCAGACATTGAAGCGAAAGCAACTAAATCAAAAAGTTTTGAGACGAAAGCAGCTAAATCAAAAATTTTGAAAACGTCGAGAAAAGCTAGACCTATCAAAGTTTTCATCTCTTTGTTTTGAATATAACTCAATAATAAACATGAAAATAAGACAATTGAAAGTTACACTTGCATCGAAGCAAAGCGGTAACAATGCCGAAAGTTTGTGAGCACACAACCAATGAGCCAAAAAAACTTTCAAAAATTATAAATTAAACCCTAAAAAGACTCACACGCATAAGAAACTTGTTTCGCTCATTGAGCGATGCAATATCATGCCACTAAACCGGTTAAGTATGAGCCGGAAAAAATTAAGCCGAGTAAACGAAAAAAATCAAAAAAAAACGAATTAAACCCGAACCGGAGTTGGTGAACTTGAAACCAACTAAAAAGAGAATTATTGAACAGAACGGTTAAATGAAATGAAAACATGCTCAACATATGGAAAAAAAATGCTCACTCAAATTATCCGTACATTTTCATGCATAAGCCAACACAGCTGAAGGCTGTTTTAATTTAGACTCCTACAATTGTTTAAAAACTTATTCGTTTTCAATATTTAAACTTTTCTAATATATCTAAAAACGATACAATAAAATTAATGAACTGCAAACCATACCAAAACCGAAAACCGCATTGCTAATACGTTTCAAATCCAGTTTCAGCGGGAAAATGTCATTTAATCGGTATAAATTGTAAAATTGCTGCTTGATTAACATAGGTACCTTTGAAAAGTTCCTAAAAAGATTGAATTCATTGCCTTTACACAAATGTTATTTTTATGAGAAAACTAAGAAGATCTAATGATGACGATTACAGTAGAACCTCACAAAGCCTTTATCAAACTAAAGACTGAATTAATTAGCACAAAAAACAATGTAGTCAAATTTAAATCAACAAAAACACTCGGTCAAAACTTAGACAATCATAAAAAGTCATTGGACAAACCTATAAACAATTTTTTAAGCGTCACTTTGAAATGTTTTACTTCAATTCAGTTTTTTACTTTTACTTGTTCTGTTCTTGATTATTTTGCATGAGAGTAGTTCTCCTATATCTGCTAATAGCATTCAAAACTGTTTCCTCCATGTTGTAGGAGCTGTAACTATTCACCGTGTTTCTTCTGAAACTGTCATGCGATTCATTACTTTGTTCTAAATTCTGCACAAATTTTGAGCCACTGTCGAAAACAGACTCATCGTGAATATTATCGTCTCGTAATCTGACAAAAGTGTCGTTTTTACCATCTGGAGTATTAAATGAAAAAGATGATTCCTCGTCTTCCTGTTTTTTCTTTTTTGACAATCTTTGAAACGTGTCTTCGATGTCCAAAAACTTCGAGTTTCGAACTTCATTGACTGTATTATCTGCTTCATTTTCAAAATTCAAGGAGGAGTTGCTTTGGTGACTGACACTACTTGCAAAACTAAACGGGTCTGTGTTTTCGTCCACTAATTTGTTGAACGTCTTCGTACCAAAAATAGTCAATTCTGGATTTGATATTACAGAGTTCCCACTTGCATTGCCCATACTTGATAACGAAAACTCATCGCCTTTGCCTATCAAATTAGAGATTGACTTCTTAGGAGGAATCGGTCTGAATGCTTCCTTCGTAGTGAGTCTTGACATCCGACTAGAATTTGAGGACCTGGTTGTCATCATAGAGCCTGAAGCTGCTACTGTACAACGTCGGTTAATTTCATTTTCGGCCTTTGACAGAGCCCTTTGCTCCTCGAAAATTTTCCCCAAATCTGGCTTCACAAACGTCTCACGTCTCACTATGGGTTTAAAATTAGTCGAGACTCTCCTTGATACCGGCGAGGGTGTCTTGGATCTCCGTCTGCTCCAGGAGCGAGACGTTTTACTCGTGTTAGCTACGGCCTCTTTAGACAGACTTGAGACTCTGCTAGGCATTATGGAACTGGAGATGCTTTTCTTGAACTGTTTGGGTCCCGAATTAACGGACAATGAGGAGCTTGAGTTGCTAGTTCGACTGCTGCTGCCTGATGCTGATCTCTGCTGAGTGTCTGTGGACAGCATTTTGGACACAGCAGAGACACCGTCAATGGTCTGCTTTCTTTTTCGGCCATTCAAATCAGTGATTGCAAATGTCGTCTGAAACAGTTTTCAGTCTAATTGTCAAAATTATTCATGATATAAACCAGCTACTTTAACTCAACATAACTTTTCTAATTGACACTTTTTGTTCCATCATACGGGTAATGGTAAGAATTAAACCCACTCTACACCTTGTTTATCAAGCCATTTCAATTGTATTTTGACCTTAACTGTAGCTGGAGTTGCGGAAGAGGAGACACTTTGCTTATTTTTAGCTCTTGAAAAGAACCCGCCACTGGATTTGCTCCCCGAATCGCTGCTTGGCCCCACTCCTGTCGTCTTCTTTTTACCGCTACTTGCCCCTCCACTCTGTAGGGTGCTGACGAGGAACTTGGGTTGTTTGGCTGCCACAGTCCTTGAGTTCTGAGACTTACTCCAGATCAACTTAACAAGAATAACCACAAGTTAAGTTATGAAAATAGAATTTCTGATAAGCTTTTTAGACACAATTTACCAGTTCTATTTTTCTATTTAAGTTCCAACACACCAAAGTTAACAGAGGATATAAAATGAAAGAAGAAGAAACAGAAAATACCAACGTCAATTCAAAAACCAATGTGTTGCCAATTAAAAAGAAAGTTATTTTACTTGTTTGACTTTGCTGCTTCTTGGCGTGACTGACTTCCTCTTTTTGGTCAAAGTCGCCGGCGGCGGCGCAGTCAATGTCTTGTCACCCTTGCTAGCCGGTATGGGAACCACTTTCGGTTTGGGCCTGTTATTCTGTTGCCATACAATCTTCTCCCCCGTGAATGGTGTCTTGCCGCCCATATTCTTTGTAATGCCAGGTGTCTTTGGACTGATGGGTTTCATAATGGTGAAGTCAAGCAGCTGTTCAAAGTTGTCTCCGTTTATCTCATTTGCTGAGTTCGCTACGACTTCTGCCTTGGTGTTGAAGCAAGATGCCATTAGTGGTGTAACTTCTACATTGTCCATCACTGACCTCTGTAGGTTGGTGAAATTATGTAGCCATTGCTGAGTAGAAGGCAGAGAATCAGCTGCCTCAACTTCTGAAAAAAAAATTAAAAACTCAATTTCAGAGTGCGCGAAAGAACGGAAAGACTCATCCTATCCCTTTACCCATTACCAGATGACGCGGTAATACTATAACGAGACCAACTTGAATTAATTTGAAATACTTCAAAATTTTTAGTCAACCGAAATCCACTGCTAAACAAGGATAGCTGGTTGCTGCACAAGTAGCACTAAGTGTTCCCATCGGTTAGTATGCAAAAACAAAAAAAAATAAAGAAAAAAACATCGATCGAATATTTTCTTTAAAAAAAGTTTTTCACGTTTTATGAGCTTATTATAATTCAAAACGTATTACTGCCTTAAAATCAAAAACAAAGCATTCCTAAATATCCAGGTTTCTAATATTGAGGGCTAAAACATGTATGAATAAAAGCCTTTGTGCCATCAACTAACCAAAAAGAATGCTTCTTAGAAACTGAGCAATGGGTAAAAGTTTGTGGCTCTGCTGTGAGATGTGGTCCTGCTGTTTCTCTGAGAGACTTTTGAGGTGTTGGTTCTGGTGCAGGAGGTCGTTGATCTTGATCATCTGTTCCAGCACAAGTAACTCCTTCCGCAGATACTCCGCCTCTTCACTCAGTTCCCAAGTGGCCACCTCTCCCCACACACAACTGTACTCTTCTTCCACTTTTGCCATCTAAAAGAGCGATTAGTTGATCAAAAAACCATCGCAAGAAAGAGCAAATATCAAATTCGACTAACAAGCATGTTTGGAAAACTCTTAATTTGATTCTGCACTCTCTTGGTAGTATTCAGAGTGAACAAAAAAGTTTTAGCTACGCACTATTAGAGGTTTTGATGGTAGTTGGCAAAAAATAAACAAGAAGCAATTTCGAAAAAAGATTCACAAAAACACTCAATCGTTGTTAAGCTGAAGGATGCTCCACACTACGCCTTGAAAAAAATGTCTTCGGCTATGGTGAAATAAACACAGAGTGGAAACTGCACTTCGTATACACAAGCTTTCATCTCAGATTTGCCAGGGTAGATTTAGAGAAAAGTCATGAAGTTAACAAAAAACGAGCAAGTTTTCCCAAATTGTGAGTGAAGTTGTGCAGAAAAATTCACATAATCTATTCTTTCGATTAAACTTTTAAACCTCAGATGGCAGAGTAGTTTTTGAGTAAAGGAGAAAGTTTCCAAACAACAGTCAACATTTGGATATTTTCTCGGACAAAAAACTTTTTCTACCAAAATAAGGGCGTACCAGTTTATACAATGGAGATCCTCTTTTGATTGAAACCCTCATCTATGGGTCTAATAAGCGTCTCAAAAAATGATCAAACATTTTTATAATACCTGTTTTTATCAAACAGGAAACAGCCACCAATTTAGGAATAAAATGCTATGAAGAAAAAGTTAACCAGACAAACACTTATTCTGTTATCAAACACTTATTCTGTACATTTTTTCGATAGCTATAGCAATTTGAGACGCTTTAAAACAGTCAGAAGGCCAGTACCTTCTGTGTGAGATTGCTTTTCTTCGCAGTCAACAGTAGCATCTTCTCTTTGATCACTTCGTCTTCATTCTGTAGACTGATCAGTCGTCTCTCTTGTTCGTCGTCCTCTGACGAGAACACAGACACCAATTTCTTCATCTGGTCCACAAAATGAAGAGACATTTTGTGCTGCTTCTCTTCACTTTCTATCTGCAACATACTTTTCCTCAGCTGTGCTCTCTGCGTGTGGGTAGATTTGATCTTGCTCAGGATCTCCTTGACTGACAGTCTGGCTTCTATGTTTGTTATGCTTCTGGATCCCCGTCTGCTACTCACCGCACCACCACTCACTGTAGACAGCCTCTTTTTGGGTTCCCCACTTGAATCATTTTGTTCACTCGCATCCAGTACACTGGCCTAAAAAGTGGGAAAGACCTTGTTCGTAATAAATACTCTTAACACACATCATGCTTGACAAGAAAACTGGAAAAACATCACAAAAAAGTTTTTTTTTCATATCTAGACAAAACTTTTCGAACAACCTTTATACGAAACTCCGTATTTTTTGTCTGACCCTTAAAATAATTCGACTACCTTTCAAGCTTCGAGCGCTAAAATCAAGCAGATTTTCTTGACTGGCTTACAAGGCTTGGTCGTGTTTAAACCTATATGAAATTGCGTGACTCTAAGCTAAAATCGCCGTTAAGGTTCAAAACCGCGGGGTGAAGAGCTAAAATACGCAACATACCTTCTCCTCTGCACTCTTCAGTTCCTCTCTGAGGGTGTTAATCTGTGAGTTGAGTCTCTCGTTCTCCTTCTTTAATGTCTCGATGATATTCTGGTACTTGCCCACGTGTTCTGTGATGTTCACCGTCTCCTTCTTCAACTGCGACTTAATACTCTTTGCCCGCAATGCATACTTTAGGGTATTGAACGTATCTAGAATACATTGATGCAACTTAAAATATCTCGACAAGATTAAACTATCCAGGCCACCCCCAGATGTTTTTTTTCCGACTTATTCAATTTATTCAGTTTTTTGTGCGTGTCATGGGGAGAGGAACAAAAATGGCTTCAAAGAACTTGCACAAAGAACAAAATGCAAAGAAAAAATGCACAACAAAAATGCAAAATGCACAACTAATTTGAGACTTTTCTCGGAGCTTGAAACACTGAGCCTAATGTACTCGTTCTTTTGACTCGCTCTTAAGCAAAAGTTTCAAAACCGTTTTTTTTCACTGAGAAAAAGTTTTGCAATTTTTCAAACCTCGATCTAATCTCAATTGAAAGGTTTTTAAAGTATATCACTCAAATCATTGCTATGAATATTTGAGGCATCTGGCTTTCCGTGAAATTGTAAGAAGAAAATTAAAATCACATGACGACGAAGTTCCTTACCAAGAGCAAAAGTCAAAATTCTTAGTTAAATATTTTGAACTCGTTCGTAGGACTAAATTTTTCTGGAATATGTGCATGATAATGACAACTATTAGATTCGTTGGGACATCGAAGTTGCATCTCTTAGCTTTCAAGCAAGAAAATGAACGAAAATGTTTTCATGTTTGTTCTATTTTTTTACCACTATTTAAGATTCACGCTTGAAGTTTTGACATATGATGGATGAAACTCTTTTTCTGGACAATAGCCGGATAAAAACCGAAAGAAAATGTTTCGAAGGCACCGTTTGGCCACTTAACTTGAGGGCGACAGAGAATTCTTCTTAGTGCCGAAAATTCCCCGTAAACAGCAAGTGGTCTGAAATTTTGGACCTGAAAATATTCGTTGGAAAGCTAAGGATCTCGACTAGGCCCTCTTGCAGGTTATGTTTCACATAAAAAGAGTTTTAAATTTTGAATTTTGCTAGTCGGCAATGCACTAAATCGGAGTTACTTTTTGTTTCGTAGCTGAGTAGTTTTTTGTATTCCTTTTCAAGTCAGGAAAAACGAATATGAGGGCCTAGCTGTGATCCTTAGATTTACAACGAATACTTTAAGGTCCAAAATTTCAAACAGCTTGTGCTGTTTACGGATAGTTTTTGGTACTAAGAACATTTCTCAGTCGCCCTCTAATAAGGGGCCAAACGGCGCCTTCAAAACATTTTCTTACAGCTTTTATCCGGCTATTCTCCAGAAAAAGAGTTTCATCCATCATATGTCAAATTTTCAACCGTGAATCTTTGTTAGCGGCACAGAAAACGGTACAAACGTGAAAAAATTTTCATTCATTCTTTCTCTTGAAAACTAAACGTAGCAATTTCTAACCCCTGACTGTAGAAGTATTGCTTAAAATGTGTTTAGCGCCGAATGCGTTTGTTAATATCAACAAAAATGGATCATATAAAAACAATAAGCAATGATTTTTTTATTGTTGCTATGATTGTTTTTGAAACTGTAGAGTTCTGGCTCTAACCTTCGAAGGTGAGTCTAGAGGGAGATACAGCTGCTATCATGCACGTCTTGCAATTGGTGCCCAGACAGTCTTTGAGGATACGGGTGAGCTGACTGTTCCTCCAGGGGATGTGCATATTCTTCTTGTTCTCCGCCAAAGCGTTGATGCAGTTGCCCAGTGCCAGCAAACTCCGGTTTATATTTGCTCCCTCACGCATGCGGTTTGCTTAAACAGATACCTCTATTTCAAATCAATACCCTTAAATTATCAGTGAGTCCCAGACCCTCACACGATGATTTTAATAAATGAATGCATCACTTTTGTCACTTGTGTTTATCGTATATATGTTTTATGTCTTCAATTGAATGTATCTTTAGACGACTAGAACTAATCCAGCGTGCTTGAATTTCCATCGCTTATTCAGCAAACCCCGACAACTAAATTGATACTTTGAGTTTTCTCTGCCTACCTCTGTTGGTGGTCGCAGCTGCCCTTTCCGAACCCGCCAGATCAATCAGGGACAGTTTGGAGAGGGAGAAGCGCGTGGTGGTACCAGAGTTGACTGGTCTCTGTCGCAGGTACACCTGGAAAATTGCGTGACTTCTCGAGGACTGTGCATTCGCATCTGTGGGGTGCTGTGTCCTGTTCTGGTTGCCTAGGATATAAAAAAAATAAAATCACTTTCATGCCGCAAACATCAAAAGATTTATCTAATTTTTAAATATAGTCAAAAGTTCCAAGCCACTTTTGTGACTTTTTCGTTTAAGGACTTTGTGACTTCGTGCTAACTTGCCTTTACTTCAAACTTTATTATCTTTCATTCAAATACTGAGCTTGACCAAAGAGTTGAAAGGAAAAAATTTATTCCGCTAATCTTAATCTAGCGTGAGACTGATGGAATGCACTTACCTGTCAATAGCATGTCATACAGTTCCCTGACAGACTTGGGCGAGTGGTAGGTGAGTCCTGCTATGGTGACTGAGCCCTGCTCGTCTTCTCTGAGAGGCAGGGGTCTACCAGTGGCCGAGGCGAACAAGTCTCTGATGGTTTCATTGTATATCTCCATGTAGGACACTCCCAGCTCAAACACGGTTTCCTCTCTCTCCTCCATCAGACGGAATAGCTCAACCATCGTCTGGTATATTACACCTAGTAAAAGAGCGCAGTTTGTTCAAAGTTAACGGGAAACGACACGAGAACATGACTAATTATTCACAGAGAAAAAATTCCTGTTTGATTTATTAAACAGGTATTATGAAAACGTTTTTTTTTTCCAGATGAGATCTGGTTTTTTTTTTTGAGACGCTTTTTCGAAAAATTCGCTTTCCCAAAAAACTACCCGTCAGATTCTCATAAAAGTGGTACCAATGGATTCAGTAGCGTTTCACCTACCTGCCTGCATGAAATTTAGGGCAATTTTTACCCTACCCCACCCCCTACGGTCTTAGAAAAGCTTCACAACTCGGTACTTTTTTCACTTTTTGCCTATTTTTTCGGAAATTATCGATTTCCTCAAAAACTACCCATCCAGATTTGGAATTAAGGGTTTAATCGATAGACCAGGTTGTAGGAAACTCCCCCGCACAAGCGGCTGGTCCTTAACTTGCCTAGGGGAAGAGCTATAGACTTAGGAAAAGTCACTTTTTTGACTTTTTTTCAAATCTTTCCGATTTCCTCAAAAACTACCCGTCCAGATTTGGGATTAAGGGTTTAATCGATAGACCAGGTTGTAGGAACCCCCCCCTACACAAACGGCTCGTCCCTAATTTGTCTAGGGGAAGAGCTATACACTTAGGAATAGTCAATTTTTCGGTTTTTAGGCCATTTTTTCAAACTGTTTCGATTTCTTCAAAAACTACCCATCCAGATTTGGGATTAAGGGTTTAATCGATAGACCAGGTTGTAGGAAACTCCCCTGCCCAAGCGGCTGGTCCTTAATTTGTCTCGGGGAAGAGCTGTACACTCCGGAAAAGTTTTTTTTTTAAGTTTTTTGGCATTGGAACAAAGATTCAATATACTTATTGTGTGTATTTTTTAGACAATGGAATCCGCTATGCTTACGTTTTCTCGCTTTTGCTTGGTGCTATTGGCTTTGTGTTGAGTTTTTTTGTATGGTTCGAAGAAGTCCAACGAGAAGTTGCACGAGTTACGCTAGTTCTCTTTAATCAGGTCGGTTTGTTCCAGAACGTTTTTGTGATGTCAGTTATAGTCAACATATTATAGTCATATTTGCAATGCTTGGACAACATTTAATTAATTCGAAAATTAAAGAGTCGTTAGAAAAATGAAAAATACTTTATTTCATTAATGTTAGCTGGTTTGTGAAACACACATTTCACTTAATTCTAGTGAATAATTATTCACATTGTTGAAGCATTGTGCAAATTTTTTTTTTAAATATATTTAGCATGTAACCATGATTGATACGGTTTGCCTTGTCGCACTGTGAAAGGCCCGTTTAATTCACATTACGGTTGCCTTGTCCACTGTGAAAGGCTCGTTTAATTTCAGTACGGTTTGCCTTGTCGCTCTGTGAAAGGCCCGTTTAATTCATATTACGGTTGTCTTGTCGCAATGTGATAGGCTCGGTTTATTTGCATTACATAGTGGGTTTACAGCAAATCTAAATAGTCTTATTCCATATCTTGTCACACTTTCAGAAAAATGGCTCAGAAAGAAATTGACAACACTCAAAAAGTTGTTGACAATGTATTCTCGTCTATCCAGAGCAGGTTAGAAGAAGCTCTGTGTGAAGAAGACGACACAAACGTCAGGATTCGTGTGCAAGCTGTGCTGGAGTCGATCCCTGAAAAATGGATACTGTAAATGGACACTTTAGATGTACGAAAAGTGCCTTCAACGCCGTTACAAAACGGTTAAGATCAGTATCCCGACCACGACCAGCAGTATTGCCACCAGCAGGAGAAGCAACCCCAAGCAAAGTTTTGAGATCATCAACTCTTGGGCGTCAATTTAGTTTTGATTCTACTCCTAACAAAAAAAAGTTGATGCAAATTAAAGCAGAAGTAAGTGTTATGTGCTGTTATGAACAATTGCCATGGAGTGATAAATTTGGATTGAAAATGAATCAGTTAAATGTTATTCACGGCGTTTGTACCTAAAGTTTTTTTAGTCTGAAGAAGCTCATTCACTAGCACAGTTGTTCGAAGACGATCTTCTTGACAACGTGGTAGTAGAAAGTTGCGCTGCTGAGACGTTGCAAGAAAGTGTCGACAATTTATTTGCAGATCATACGGATAGCGAAGATTCCTAATATTGATCAAAAAATTATTTTGTATTTATTATTTTCTTTTGTTGTTGTATATATATGCATAATAAAGCTTTGTATAGCTGTGGAAGTTTTTCACTGTTGTATTGTTTGCGATTTCAGATTTATTCGATGCCAAAAACAAAGAATGCAAAGAAGTGTGTAGAGAAAGGTTGCAACTTGTTTGTTACAAAGGACTCACGATTTTGCAAGAATCACTCAGTGAGCTCCAATGCCTTATCTACCGCCCCTGACGCTCCGCCGTCTTTGTATTCAATTCCCCCCAGAAAGACATTGTTTCATCCTTTAACTGCGTGTTTTTGCAAAGAAGTCTGTGATGTGCTGGGAATACCATTTTGCAAATACCTTTACGAGCAGTCTCCTCGAAACGTACTCTTGAGTTTACCTGATGAACTGTTTCGTGTGCCACCTGACAGAAATTGCTTATTTTCATCATTGTGTGCGGCTGTTTCTGGAAGTTGTAGTAGTGCTCCCCAATTGAGATCGTTTTTGTGTGACGTTATGCCGTCTGTTCCTGGAATTGAAGATCATTTGATTTTACCTTCGGGACGAAACTTCAATTCTGTGCAAGAGTATTTACAGTTCACAAAAATGAGGCAATTGGGAGTGTTCGGTACATGCTTGGAAATAATGGTATTCTCTTTCATTTCCGCTGTTGCTGTTAATGTGTATTCATACGTCACGTCTTCATGGTTGCTGTTTTCACCTCCTCTTAATCAAACAAGAGTGGCCAACATCTATATCATTCATAAACATGATCATTATGAGCCGATCATCACAGTCACAAATAACAGTAATTCTTCAGGACCTTCTTTTGTTACACTAGGTTCAGTTTGTGATTCTGATGATGATTTACCTCTTGCCAAGTTACGGAAATTTCCGGAGGGAGAACTTCACAATCTCGTTAGTGAAGATGATGACCTCCCTTTGTCATCAATTATAGAACAGAAAACAACGGATTGCAATCTTTCAACATCAAATAGGGAAAAATGTTGCAGACGTGTTTTTGAGTTCGATTTCGCATCTACCATTTTTCGAGCTTCGAAATCGAAAGTGGAAACTGTGTTTCATGAAATGCAACCATTTTGTCCCATTACAACACCTTCATTATCACAACATGAAGTTAGAAAAGAAAGACGCAAGCAACGAAATCAGAGATATCGAGCGAAAAGTCACAACCAACTTAGAAATCTTCAGCAGACTAAAACTCGGTTGTTACTTTCTAAAAGCAACAGATTGCGAAATCTTTGTAATGTCACTACACGATTGCAAGATCCCATTATTCGAAGAAACAATCTATTGAGATCCAAAAATCGTGTTTTAGACCCAGCGAAGCGATTAGCAAATTTGCAAAGAACCAAGAAACGACTGCTGGAACCGAGAGCTCGTGCAACGAATTTGAATCGAGCAAGACAGCGACTCTTGGATCCAGAAAATTGTTAATAAGTACGGATAGATGTAAACAACGACTTTTGAATCCAGTAAGAAGAGCTTCAAATTTGCAGCGAGCAAAACAGCGAGTCTTGGAGCCAGCTGCGCGATCTGCAAATTTGCAACGAGCGAAACAGCGAGTCTTGGAGCCAGCTGCACGATCTGCAAATTTGCAACGCGCGAAACAGCGAGTCCTGGATCCAGCTGCACGATCTGCAAATTTGCAACGAGCGAAACAGCGAGTCCTGGATCCAGCTGCACGATCTGCAAATTTGCAACGAGCGAAACAGCGTCTCCTGGATCCAGCTGCACGATCTACAAATTTGCAACGAGCGAAACAGCGAGTCCTGGATCCAGCTGAATGCATAAGCTTCTCTTTCACTTTTTTTGCGTAGGAAGGGCGCTATCGACTTGAGAAACCTGAAATTTTAAAATAATCAAAATTAAAATAATCAAACAGGTCTCTCCAGCTTTCAGCTGGGCCCCTAGTAAAGTTACACTTTTCGCAAAATTCATTTCATTACATTTGAATTTTTTGAAGCAAGTTATATGTTGAAAAAATTCAGTTTTGCGCAAATTAATATCTCAATGCCTCCTCCCAAGCCATATTTTCTTATCTAAGTATCAATTTCGCAGCCGGTGATAGAACTATTCAAGGTTAACTATCAGGAAAGGGGCGTGCTTAGGGGAGAAGGGTAGGTCGGACCTCTTCACGCGCCTATTCCAAGAAAGTCAAGCAACGCCTTCTAAGTCTGTATGAAAATCCATTTTAGTCCACATGTTTTTTTTAAATTTCAGATCTTACCACTTAATTGGCTACAACTTTTTTTCGCCCAGTAAATGCCATCTACTGACCTGGTTGATCCACTGATCCGAGCATGGTGTGTGTCTTGCCTGCGCCTGTGGCACCATAAGCGAACACTGACCCATTGTACCCTTCTACAACTGACTTCACTACATCCAAGGAGCTAGCCTCGAACAGCTCTTGCTGGGTGCTGAACCTAAAAACAGCAGCCTCTATGTCAAACCTCTTTCTAAGCTTACCAGGCAGATTTTGTTTTGGTATGGGAAAAAGTTATTAGAAAATCTTTGAGATCTGAAAAAATAGGTGTGACATAATTTCGATTGGCCACGTTAAAATAGCTATCGCTACTTGGGTCACCGTGAGAGTGCTTTATCGCTATCAAAATTCCAGACAGAATGTAGGTTGAAAATATCTATTTTACAGGAACACTCACTGGTTGAGAACTGAGTCGAACACACACTTGAAGTCTTTGGCCTTCTTCTTGGTCATGTCTCTGAATTTGACTTTCTGTCCGTGAAAGAAGGTTGGTGCATTCTCCACCTTCGGGTCAAACACCAGTACCTAACAACGTACATCATGTATTAAAATCCTTATCTTCCAAATTTCGGTCAAAAACCACGTTTTGATCAATGTTTAGTTATTAATGACTTCCATTCATCAAAAGAACTTACATTTGTATCAAAAACAACTTAAGTCATAGATATTTTCCCGTCAAAAGTTATGAGGTGCCAAGTGCTTCCATTTGACGTAATTTTCTGCCTTACAAATGCAGGGAACACATAAACACAGCTCATTATTGTCTGATTTATGGAAAAGGTATCAAAACACAGAAAAAAAACTTATTTCAGAACTGTTCTTCAAAGTAGTTTAAGGTTATGAAGGCGATAAATTAAAGCATAATGAGGTTCGAGGCTGTGTCTGACCTGTTCGTCCAACACACTGATGAGCGGGACGTCATTTGAGTCGGCGGATGTCTTGCACTCTCGCGAGTTCTCCGGGCGCACACGCACTATCACGCGCATGCTCTCACTCTTTCCTCCCCCCGGCATAGTGCTACCTCACAATTACTCTGAAAATGATCGAATGAAACGTAAAGAACCTCAACACTAAAAACGAATTTATGATACTGATGGAAACATGTACATACATCATGGCGAAAAAAAAAATTCAATATAGCCTTTATGGATCTTGGTTTCTTCAAATTGTAATTAGAAATAAATATTTAGCCCTACAACTTGCACAGATCTAACATTTTTGCAAAAGGGTTTTTCAAAAACATTTTGTCGAACAAATTCATTTTCCGAGGTGCCTCAAAACGTACTCAGTAAATGCTTCTACAAATTTCTTAACCTTTTCGCATTTTTCCGCTGCAGGCAATTTATTGAATAACTAGGCTGAAACGGTTCATCCCAGGCGCATTTAAAATATTTTAAGGGTTGATCGGGCAAAGAGGATGACATAAAAAAGTAACAAAGGGCGGACCTTTGGAGCGCTGACAGGTTCGATCGTTCTAACCAGTTCTGGAGGAACCATGGGGAGGAAGGGGTGCTCAACTGTTTGTGATTGGCTATGACTGCCCGCAACGAACATAACCAATAGTTGATCATATAGGATCATTGTAGGTTGTAGCGAAACTTGTTTTTCAAGCACTACTGCGCTGTGTCAGCAAACAAATTTAAGAAAGTCGTGAAAGTGCTATCAAGAAAGTAAACATGTTATTTGAGCTATTCATCATTAATCAAAACTAATTTTGGTCTGATGTGACCATATGTCAATTGACAAAAACTAAAACAGGTCACGAATATGCGCATTTCATAATCCGTAGCGCGATCTTAGTTGACAGAGCAAACGTCTTCAAAACAAAATGGACAAATAACACCGAGTAAAGCACTACTACTGTCACAGTAGCTCACTTGTTTATTTTCTTAATTCGGTTAGATCGGTAGAGATCTGATCGCAAAATGAGTGAAGATACCACAGAAATGGGAAGTAATTTTGAGCATATGGAGGATGAGCCAGTTAACTTTCCGCAAACTAGTTCAGATTTTCTGAGAAGTCTAGCCGATGAAACTTCCAACGTGGATCCATGTGCGATTATCATTGGATCTCAGATTAACTCAAACTCCGGGTTGCCTTCGCCTTCTCAGTTTAATATGTACCTTATTAACTCCATCCTTGGACCAGACAACGAACTTTTATCTGTTTCTGACAGAGACGAGTTTGTAAAAAATGTATCGTCGGCTCAGTCTAAGCTGCTCAATAGTGCGTGGAAATTGTTAGGCGATGAAGTTCTGGATTCATTGGATGTTTACCTAAAGGGTCACTGCAACAATATTCACAATTTTCTAGCAAAGGCGGTACAAAATGGTCACACGGTAAGCTTTACTTTATTTTGTTTTAAACATATAACGTTCTTGGTGCTATAATTATAAATATATATTATTATTATATATTTCTTCAGGTTATTTCAACTCAATTCGACAACCTGATTGAACGAGCGCACAAGAGCCTTTTCGGAAAGAAACCTCTAGTTCTACACAAAATTGAACAGTTTAGAGCCCACGCACAATCTGAAACATCGCCTACATTGCCCCAAGGTTGCATCATTAGACTTCATGGATGCATAGACGAGGAAACTCTATTCCCCCACGCCAGATATGACAGCATCAAAAGGTACTTGTCTAGCATCGAAACTGGTATTCATTCTCAGAAGAAATCACTAATGCAGCACATTTTACAAAACGAGGACTTGGTTGTGATTGGCTATGACGGGTCCCAAGATGAGTTTACGTTGGGTCCCCTATTACAGCACACCAAGACAGAAAAATTAGTGCATTGGATGTTCCACGAGGTTGATTGTCTCAATTCAGGTAAGAGCCTGGCTCATTTTCGCTTCGAAGAAAGCAGCTAACGGTTACCCTCGTGTTAAGAGAGAAGTGGGTTAGGCACATCTCTCTTAACACGAGGGTCATGCGTTCGAATCCCGCTTCGGTCACGGCTGGAGGGGTCCCAGTGTCATCCGCCTCCTCAAGGTGGGACCGGCTGCGGCAAAATGGATGACATCTCCCCCTCCCCCACGGTTGGTCCTGCACTGAGCAGGCCGGGGGCAAATGAAAAAAAAAAAAAAAAAAAACGGCGCGAAGCAGAGATTCTCACTACCTGTTATGCATGAAAAATGAAACAAAAACAAATACAAGCAATAGGATTTGAGCTCCACAAGAAAATGCAAAAAAAAACCAACGACAGCCGGTTGCTTTGCTAGTAGCACAGAGTGTTCCGACCATATTCATTAAAAAAACTAGAAAAAAGTTTTTTCATTTTTTCTTCGAATTCGTAACGTTTTTAGAGCACGGCGTGATTCCAAACCTATACAAACGCACAGAAAGTTAGTGAGTTAGGCAAGATCGACAACATTTTTCTTCAAAAAATGAATACCAAACAAAATGGAAAAAATAAAAAACAATTAATGCAAATAAGCGCTGAATGAAACATCCAAAACTAGCTATTTTTAAAGTAAAATCAAGTTTTGTGAGCCTAGAAGTCTAAGAAGTAGAAAACAAACGTTACTCGATTGCGTTACTCGCTCAAAAATATAAATCTCAAAAATTTCAAACCAAATTTTCTCGACACGGAGACAATTTTTTTTGCAAGGCTTCAAAATTATATATCACTCGAGACTCGGCCCATTCCGATAATTTTTGTGGTACCTCCGTGGAAAACAAAAAACTACGATACACCTGAATACGAAGTTCCTCCCCATTTTCAATGGTCGGAACCAAAAAACGACAACTTTGTTGAAAATGTTTAAATCAGATAATTGATCTAGCGTGCAGCCCTATATACAGAGAATTGACATATACGGTAAAAATCGGCTTCAAAAAATGGAAAAAAAGTCGACAAAAATTAACTCAAAAGCGAAAACCTTTCAAAAAAGTTAAGGCATCCCATTAAGGGATCCATGGTGCTAAAAATGGATCGTTGAGCAAGAAACACCAGGAGGCAAGTGCACTACACGCAATCATGATTTTGCATGCTGAAATCTTAAGACGTCAGTGAAATCTGAGTGAATTGTCTGTGAACAGTCGAAAGAGGCGAAACTGAGCTTCGCACCTGTTGCTATACAAAAATGAATGATCATGATTAAAATCAAAAGACAAGTCAAAACTTAAAAAAAACTTCAAAAAATCGTTTTATATAAATTGCAAAAACCGAAAAGATCCTGAAAAATACCGGCACAATAAAAAACTGCTAGAAAAAAGCCAGCCTTCAAAAACAAAAAATTCCTTTTTGCCTAAAAAAGTCGACAAAAATAAGTAGACAGACCATATTCTAAAATAGCCGAAAATTTCAAGTTTACATAAAACAGGTCCAACAGGCATCGAACTCCAGGGCTTTGACGTCTGAAGTATGACTTTTACCACTGCGTCGAATGCATTTGAATTTGTATTACAGAGGCATAATTAAAACATAAAACGAAATAGTTGATGCCAAATAAACTTTAACTGAAAAAAAAAAACACATCAGATTTTGTGAATTTACAGGATTAAATCAAAAACACTGTCAATTACAATGAAAACCACAAAACATAAGCAGAAAAAAAATAGAATGACAAATTTTTCTTGCACGGACTTTTTCCATTAAAAAACAGGACCTGGCCAGATTCAAACCTAGGACGTTGCAAGAGAAAATAGAACTAAATTGCTATAACTTTGAAGAGCTGCCACCGAAAAACTTAAGAAATCAATAGCCAACTAAGAAAATGAGCTGGCTAAATTAACATTACGTACACAAAGCATTAGAAATAGAATCAGCGCCGACTTCAATCGACCATTTGTGACAAATAAAAAAACAATAACAAAGCTGATGAAAACAAAGCTCGCAAACATTTTTTCAAATTACTTTTTGAAAGTTTTCTGGGTTCGCTGAAGTTCTTGTGCTAAAAGAGCAAACCCAATTTCCACTAAAAATGAATTTTAACACCATTTTTACGTACAACTGGAGCTCTGCATTTGGAAAAAAAATTAACGACAAAACTTTAAAACATGCGACACAAATACGTGCCCAGTCGCTAAGTTCAGTAGGGTTTAACTCAAAACGCAAAACAATTCTTTCATCTGCCCCAATTTAAAACATACCTAAATTCCATACGACTATATTATTATAGTCGGACTCAAATTAGCGTTTTGCCTAGAAAAATATACAACATATTTGCCTCAATATAATTTTGAATTTGAATTTAGATACAGTTTAGAGAACATTAATGAACTAATAAACTGCATCAGGGTTACTGTTTGGGCAGTACAGCCCAACTGGCAGTAACCCGAGGGAACCCTAGGTAAATAAGTGAAGGCAAAAACAGAGTTATTAGAGTTGCACCATAAAACATAACAACGCTAAGATAAACATGCTCATTTTCAGCTGAGAAGTTTCCATAAGAACTGTAACTCTGATTTAAAAAAAATAAATTTGCTTTCAGAAAACACAGATCGGAGGTTTCTTGAGCACAGGCAGAGGCTTCTGTTTGAGTCTGTGCGAAAAGGAATCAAGATAACTGAAGTTAACAGGTAAGATTATTACATTTTTTTTAAAGACAGTTTTCTTTGAAAAATCAATTATTCCAATAAATTTCAGAGGAAGAGAAACATTCTTCATGCAAAATTTCCTTTTGGCCCAAGAAAATTCAATTCAGTGGAAATCCGATTTACATCAAATGATTGCCCAATTTGAAAGTGAGTTCCATAAATGACCTCAAAATATTTTGGTCTGATTCCTACATTTTAACAAGCTATTTTTTGTTGCTCAGACCACTGAAGTAATGAGGGCCCTTCGTCTTCGGGTGTTTCAGTTTTTTTGAAAACCAGGTACCACAAATGAATGTCAGATGGTAACAGGTGGTGGCTCATACTGAATTCCTTTCAATTTTGATTGGATCGTAATGTTGAGAAAATGTTAAAGCAAACAACATTTAATTAATTTAAACACAGGTACAAAGCTGAGCTTCGCACCAATTGCGATACAAAAAGGAATGACTATGACTCAAATCGAACAAAAAATGAAAAAACTTGAATAGTTTTTGTCAATGAAATTATAAAACTGCAACAAAAACCCAAAATATCCCGAGCAAAGTTGCCTGCACCAACTTTACACGGAGATTTCGGAAAACTGGAAAAAATGGATTTTCAAACAAGTCTTTTGTGCGGAACTAAGCCGACAAAAATACACAGACAGACAATAATCTAAATTAGCAGAAAATTTTCAGTTTGCAAAAAAACAGGTCTCGACTGGAATCAAACTCCTGTGCTTTGCAGTGTCAAATATGGTTTTTACAGAAACATCAACTTGGAAGAACGCTAAACTTTTTAAAAAAACGTCTGGCTACGGGAGCTAAGCCGACAAAAAAAGACGAACGATAGTCCGAAAAAAAAACAATACAAAAAATTTTGCAAAAAAAGGTTCCGGCCCGATTTGACCCATAAGCATTTGCCTTCTCGAGCACTTGTATTACCACTACACTAGATGCGTCGGCTGGTTGATCAAATTTGCCCTTATAATTACCAAGCGGTAACAAAGCCGAAAATACCTGAGCAGAATCCCTTCGTGCCGATAAAAAAATTCTATGCCAAAAAATTTAGGTCCTTTTCCCTCGAAACACACACACACAAAATTTTTCGGTCCTCAAACGACGCATTAGGAGCACACTAAGTCGATATCAGCTAAGCCGAGACCTATTAAGCCGGAAAATTACCAAATCGCGTTGGTAAAACTACAACCAAGCAAAACAGCGATTTTGATTAAGCCAGATATTTAAAATGCTAACACGCTCAAAACATTTCTGTTGCAATAGAACAGCCTAGTAGATGAATGAGCCAAGGAGATGAGTCCTATGAACAAAGTTATTTACGAGAAAAAAAACAGTCTTTCTCGCAAGGGTAAAACTTATCGCAAGGGTAAAAAACTCATAACTGTAAAAAAAAAAACGCAAAATTTTTACCGAAAAAACTAGCCTATGATTTTGCTAAGATAAATGTAGTCAACTGAAACCTAATTTTTCTAAGCTTAGTTTTTGTCTTTCTCCGCACAAGAGCAAAATAAAAAAATTGAGAAATTTTTTTTTTGAAAAATGACTGTGGTCTTCACCTTCTGTGCTACCAGCACAGGAGCCTGCATTATTGGTTGCACTTATTCCAGACCAGACAAACTATATCAAGTATTTCTACCATGCTGGCCAGACAGTATCGCGTAGTGTTCCTGAATGGAAGAAAATCTTATTCGCATTCCATGTCAGCCTGCTTGCTGAAAATATTCCAAGATGCAAAGAGATTATATCAGAAACAATACATTTTGAAAATCACGAAATAAGTGAATGTAAAGCTCGTGCCTTTCTACACCTGGGCAAACTCTGCATAAAAGATGGCCCAAATTCCTCGACAGAGCTTCTAGAAACTGCTAAGGACAGTTTCGAGAAATCAAGATCATTGTTCATTTCACTTAATATTGTCTGCGGCAAAAACGAATGCGCCGTTGAAATCATCAAAGTAAAAATATGTCAAAGAAATTTCAAAACAGCGCTCGACGATCTGGACGAGCTCGAAAAGTTGCTCGAAAAATCGGACAATTACGATGGCATCAAGCGCCATTTGATTCAAGTGTTTATCGAGAAAGGTCTAATCTACAGCATGACAAGTGACCCAAAACTTCTAAAGAAGAACAAATCACAATCGCTGTTGAAAAGTGCGTTATATTATTCCAGACGACTGGAAGACCAACTGATGATTTCATTCAGTTTACAGGCAACCGCTGCATCAATTCTCGCTTCATGCAAAACTATGGATTCATTAAATCAGAGCAAAACGTTACTGGAAGAAGCGATTGCTAACTCGCAGTTCGGTGGCAGCGCAACCATGCGGATGAATCAGTACAAATTATTGGCACATACGCTTTCAGAACTAGCAATGTTAACAGAGGATCAGGCTATGATGGTAATTATAATTACACTCCTTACATCGATATAGGACTAATTTGTCTCGAAAAATACATATTTAAGGGCAAACAAAATTAAATGACAAGCTTTTTTGCGGTGTCAAAATATAATAATTTCTCTCGCTAAACTTTAATCTTAACACTTACCATGGAAAAAATAATAGGTTTAGATCGAAATTTCTGACCCGCCCCGTGAAACTCAATCATCTTTTGCTAGATAACCCCTTGTATACGGGAGCAAATTTAATCTTCATTTTTTATAACTGGTACTTTTTTTATAATTAAGAATAACCTGTACGATGACGCAAACCGAATGTACGACGAGACAGAGAAAATAATTTTGTTGAACCCCAACTCCAGTCATCAATATGTTATCGCTGACATGAGGCTCGGTTTAATTCGCATACAACTCAAAAGCGGGAGACTTCAAGATGCCCAGCAAACATTACACTATTTACTAAATACCGAACGATTTCAAAATTCAGAGCAAATACAACTTATTCAGCTGAAAGCTCTTAATTTATTTCTCAGCCAGTTTGAGGAAGACGACACTGCTATCAACACATATTTGATCGAAATTCTACGAGTTGCAAATTCATTCAATATAGCACATTTTAATGCACGGAATATTCACAAATGTATGATTATTGAAGTGGAAAAATCAATTCAATCCAATTGCTCGGGAAGCTGCAAAAACATTCAAAAAATATTAACTGAATTAGTCGAAAAAATTAAATCTTGTAAATAATCATAATCAAAGCTTGTTTTTACAATTTCAATATCTCTAGTTAAGCACCAATAGCGTAATTGAGGGTACTACTAGGTGACGAGAAAAAAAAACAACTATCAACGCTTGAACGTTTTCGTCAAGTAAGACATCATCAGAACAACTGAAAGAAAAAACAAACATCGTTAACAATTAAAAACCACATAAAATCAGAGAATAAAAAAGCACCATTTGAGTTAACATAAAACGTTAAAACAACAAATAGATAAGAAGCGCAGCGTTAGCTATAAAAAGGACTACTGGGTGAAGTCCCATTTGTACCAAAAAGAAAAATTAGTCCCAGTTGTACTAAAATTATTCTATTCCAGTCCTGATGATTGGTCAAACTGAGCCAAAAAAATATAGAACTAATTTTCGACAGTTCAAACTGTGCCAATCGAGCAGGATGGTTGGTGTTTGGGTTTGATTAGTATGAGCGATACGTCCGAAATGACAATCGACGAAACAAAACGTGAAGGTTAAAAGACTCGCGATAAAAAAACACGCTGAGACACATTTTATCGCGGCAACTAAAAAGTGCGAACTGAACACTTTCTCGTTGCTCCTCGAAAAGACAGGCAGAAACGAGACATGAAAAAGCTACAATAGTGCTACACTTATTTTCAACGCATAATTAGTAGCCTATCCGGTAGTATTTTAATACTATTAAAAGCTTTTATGCTTGAACCTTGTTGCCTCTTGAACCTGGTCGCGCTCTTCAAAAGTGACTGCTGTCTCTTCAATCGTTACTATTCCGGGTATTATTTTCACTACTAACCGACATTTGTTGAATAAGTCTGTTCAACGAGTTTATCAGATTTTCTGTCTCATCCCTCTGTAATAGCTGCTATTCGCGGAGCTTGTTCTTCTCCAATTCAAATGATCGCTTCCAGTTGAAATGCCCGCTCTAAGACATACGCAATGTTCATGTCTTTAACCCCAATTAGCTTGCGGAGCTCACGTCTAACTTGACTGTAGTGGATTCTTCCGATGAAACCTCGCAGCACAAAGATCCCGTGAGTCTTCAGCGCCACCTGCTGCAAACTCCCCAGAAAATCTCAACTTTTCGCTTGCTTGCTGCACGCGACTTGCTAGACGTCCCGGAAGACTATTGGTTTTTTATTATAACGCATTCGAAAAAATTAAACAATCTCGACAACTATTTCTAGTAGCCTCTGTAAGAGTAAGGAGAATTTTGATCGCAGATTTCTGCAATCTTAACGCGAAATTATGCGGCTGAACTCCAGTTTCTTTTCCATAGTAACTTTCCAATATTTTAGGTCGGCCAATAGCTCAAAGTGGGTTATAAAGCTTTGGAAGTCGTTCGAACAGGTAAATGCCTTCGGTAAACACATCTCGAAGACTGAACTTGCCGCTGCCACACTTAACGCCCACCCTAAATAACTATCATAAATATCATTCCTCTAGTTTGAAATTTTCTAATTCCTATTTACTGATTTCAGCTTGAAATAACGTTTTCAGTCCCTCCAACTACACTTTGTCTTATGTTAGTTCAATCAGATTTCGGCTTTTCAGATAGTTTTTTTAACTTTCCGTTGATATCGGTCCAATAAATTCTTGTTTTTTAAAGTAACTTGGAACTTTGCAACCCAAAACAGAAAAATTCCCAAACCGTTCAATTTGATGTCAAATTTCCTGTTTTTTTTTCACTGAACTGTGATTTAAACGTATTTTCACGTTTAATTTGGTGTTTTAAAATGATTTTTGCGGATGCTCGACAATTTCTGTCCAATAAGATTTTTTTAAATTTGAAACTCAATTGTCTTTTTTTTACTCTTGCTGTTTTCTCTGTCGTCACTAAGATCTGCCCAGCACGATTGAGATGAGTTTTCAACTTTTATTTTCTTACTTCGTTAACCAGTTCCTATCTTTGACCTCAGTATTTATTGGTTTTTGCAGAGTACGAATATTTGCATCTGTTATATTAAAGCGAAACTTTTCCCGCCTGTCATGGCCTTTGCATAATTTTCAAATATTTTTCTCAGGTTGTTAATTCTCAGACATCATAAAATATTTATGACATTTGCCAAACTAATTTAAGTTTCGACAATATCCGAACAAGGAAACTTTCGTTTCCTTACACTCTCAAAAAAGCTTAAAGTTTCAACTAAGGTTCTTATGAAACTACAATGGTCAAATCTTCAAAACTACTGGATTGGTTTCAGATCTTCATATTTTCAACTCAGAAATAACACCCTAAAACTGCCGTTAGCATACAACTGGACTGTCCAGATTTAACATAAATGAGATTCTGGTTTAACTTAGTTCTTTCTTTTCATTAGCCCGAACGTATATCATTTGACGCCATCAATACATCTATGCAGCGACATTTTTCTTAGTTTAATGAAAAAATTTGGGAATATCGAAGAAAAACTTTAATTTTGAAAATTTAAACTATTTGAGCAATAATATTAGGATGGACGCCAGATCTACAACCGCTGGCAGTAACTTGAGTTCACCCAGCGTGCCTCGACAACTTCAAACTTCGCAAAGGTATTTTTTCTATGGCATCTAACACTTTTGAAAAATCATAAAAACGTCCTTTGAAGGAGAGTGAAAAGCGTTGATCAGTCATATTTTGAGTCTATATAAAATTTTGCTGCGAACACATTGACAGCACACTTCCATAATGTTGAGAATTTCAAACTTTGTTAAGTTTTTTAAATTAAATTTTGAACTTTTTTCATGTCGAAAAACGTTGTCTCGGAAACTAACTATTTTGAGCAGCCAAATTTGGAGGCAAAAAATCGAAAGCGCTGAGAGTAGCCCGACAACTCCTAACTACAAGGTTGGGAATTTCAATTTCGGTGAAATTTAATAAATCCTAGTTTTCTGAACAATTTTAAAGTCATTCAAAAGAAGTCAGTTCCGGACTACTGAAATAACCTCGACAGTTCCTCAGTATAGATAAGAATTTTAAAATGTGTGACGTTTTTTATATCTTCAAATTTTTTTAAGAAGTCATAAGAAACCTCATATCTCGAAAACTACAAGGATTCGTAAGGTCAAAATTAGAGGCAAAATTTGCAACCCCTGAGAGTACCCAACTTCAGGGCTAGGAATTTGACATTATAACATTTTTCCTGAATTTGAGTTGGCTGTAAACTTTTAACACCATCAAAAAATTAAGCTTCGTATCTCGTAAACTTCGTACCACCTGAGGAAAACCTGACAGCATCCAACTATTGGTTTGCTAATTTCAAATTTGGTGGAATAAACACTGAAATCAAACTGGAAAATTGAAAAGAAATCTCTTAACTATTGCAATATACGATATAGCTTATATCTAAAACAAAATCGTTAGTTAAATATGCAAAATTAGTACGTTGAAAAAAGTTAAACATGGCGAGATAGTGAAACTCGCATTCAAATATATAATAGATTCAATTTTTTGTCCAAAAATGAAAATTGTTACACCAGCATCAACATCAAGCGCAAGAACGATTGTTTTTTCAAACTTAACCGCCTTTGTCCCGTTATGCAAGCTTCTGAAAACGTTGATGGAATCGATGAAACAACTTTTTCGTTCTGTAAAATTAGCTTTATTGATGGATATCTTGCATGAATCGTTTTTAAAACAATGCTTCGCAAAAACAGCGACTTTCCCTCAACAAAAAGAAAAAAAAGGTTTAGTTTGTCTTTGCTCTTAGTTGATCTTTGATTCTTCGCTGATGTTACATTATTTTGCCTCGAAAGAACGAGAGAGAGAGAGAGATAAATAACTACTTTTTGGGGTAATTACCTCTTATGGGGTAAATCAAAAACAAAATTGAATTTTTGTACGAGTTGTGTAACATTCGTCTACTGCAGTCACACATGAGGCTTAAGAAAAATAGGCCCTATAACCATTGGCTCAAGAGTCAGGGACACTATCTCTTGTGTTTTTCTACCTCAAATCGATCGGAGCCAATTCGGTTCGTTTGTGACATGAGACTACGACCCGTTACAGCTTAAAGGCTACTACTAAAATATCCCCCCACTCTAGAATTAGGAACGTCCCCATACTTAGGTCTCTAGATACCCAAAATACATGAACGCCGTTAAAAACCGGGTTGGAACAATCCGCTTAGTTACTTTTTATTGGACAGTGGAACTTTGATCCATTTCAGATGGATCAACCTAAAACTCGCCTTATCTCAACATAACTATCATAAAATACACTCGAGAAATTTAAATTGAGAACTCACATGTCGATGCGCTTGAGTATGAGGAGTAATTAAAAGATGAGCAGCTCGAGAATCAAATAATATAACTAAATAAGTTTGATGCTAATTAGTTTTAACAACAGAAGTGAGTTCTGTCTCAAGAATCAAAGTTTCTGCATGAACCATCGGGACACTTGAGTTGTCCTCTCTTCCATTGAATGTTCACTCTGTTCCGTTCGAATAATCGTCCTTTCTCAAGTCTGTGTTCTATTCTCCTGTTTTCGGTATAAGACAGCTCTACTCTCTTATTATTTCGTATCGAGAAATTGCGAATAGCAATTTCCTGCCTTTTTCTTGAGTACTTTCCCGCAATTGTTAATTCGGTCGTTCTGATTTTTCACTTTTTGTTTTCAGTTGGTTCGAATAAACTGAGCATGACAGGCTCCATTCGAAATTTTTAAAATTAAAACTTCACTACAAAATTACGTGTTTCTCAAGGTCAAACCTCCAGACATGACCGACTGGCACATACTCCCCGGACTCGAGATCGATGTCCTCATCGCGTGTTGTCATCTGCCAGTGAGTCCCAGAGAACCGAGTGTTGCTCAAGATACAGTGCCAGTGGTCATTTACAGAAGTTTGCATCGGACTTAAGTTTATCTACCTTCCAAAATTCACAACCATAAAAAATTTTCACACTATCGCTAAACAGCAATCAAAATCTGCACACACCTGCACCCGTGAATCCCCGCTTTTTAAGCTGGTAATTTTAAAATTTCTTTTTTCCTATTCAGTCGGGAAATTGTCATGCATCATTTTGATTTATATAATAGATCTATCATATTAATAACAATATCTTATTCGTCTAAAATTTCTTTTTCGTGAACCCGGATTTCATCCGAGCTCACCCTCGAGCCTCCTCCCTCTCAGGACTCAAGACTCTAGAATTTTCCCTTCGAGCCACCGGCTCACCTCGTGTCCTTCGCCCTCGAGGTACCCGACACCGGTGTTCGTGGCACTGTAATTTGTTCCAACAGTGCCTCTTCGTCATCGGAGCTGATCACAATCTCCTCCCAGGCCTTCAGCTGTTCATAGGATCGCATCCACTCCCTCTGCTCTTGCAACCTCTTCGATTGATTTGGTAAGCTCTTTACCTTCGACTCCCGGTTCAAACAGAAGGAATTGTGAAGACTCATGCTTATATTCTTCGCCAGGTCCTCCTCTAGTATCGATTCCCTCGCTCTAGAATTGTCTCTGGATACTTTGCCCACTCTTTTCCACCCCGTCGTGATCGCATTTCGATGGGTTAGCAGAGGTCTCTTGAAGGCATCTGGTCCTATCTCGGCTTGGAATTGTCGATATTCCTTTTGATGTTTCCTCATGTGGTCCTTTGTCACCAGATATAACCAGGATGTTAACGTCGCACGAAACCAAGGAAAGAATCTCAGGCGGCTCCATATATGTCTGATCTCCACTGGTATGGCGAATACCTTGCATGCGGTCTCGAACAACTCAAGTCTCCTGCTGTAATCTATCGCATGAATCGACTCAGCTGTTGGCGTTCTCGATTCTCTATACTTCGCTATGTTTTCTTCCATCCATCGTAGAGCCAGCATCGTGCTCACCACCAAGATGGTCACCTTTTGTCGATGCTCCGGTAGTCCCAACGACTTAATTTCTTCTATGTCCCAGATCAGACAGATATTGGCGCGGTCTGGGTACCACACTGTCTGCGCCAGACAGTGGCATGGACAATCCCCATGCGTGAGGTCGATGCTTCTAAGATTGCGTTCTCCCGAGGCTTCTAGGAGAGGCTCAAGTTCCATCATTTTCTCGTGTATCACGTCGACTTCTTCCGAGCTTGGAGCACCTACTGCGGGTTTCCCCACCACGTTTTGCCTTCCGTGATCACTTGTGTTTTCGCTCTCCAAGCCTAGGAGTTCTTCACCCCAGATTTCACTCAAGTCGTCTCTTGGTTCCTTCGGTACTGCTCCTCGGATCTTCCTCAACAGCTTGTGTGAATGATGCGACATCCGAGCTAGTCTCACGCACTTGGGCACTGAGGAGGCTTTGTCTATCAATACCCTCTGGCTGGACACCTCCACCATCGCCATGTGTAGTGGATAGTGGCTTCCACATAGGTTAGCCAACACTGACCCCACTAAGGATTTCGCATTTAGAGGCAATCCATAGGCTTCGCTCATGGGAAATTTCATCTCCGCCTCGAGTCCAATCTTCCAACTCTTGATGTGCTTCTGGTTCACTTGTAACACTCCGGGCCATGATTCCACGCTCAACGCGGTCACCAGGTGGTGTTCTGACTCTAGCCTCTCCAGTGACTGGAGACTACACATTCTTGAGAAAAATCCCAAGGCTGTCGCTAGGTTCACGGTGCTACTCGCGTAACATTCAGCCACTATCTGTATCTCGCTCTTCTCCCTTTCGGTGATATCCTCAAACCAGGTGATGAGGTCCTCTTTCTGGAAAGACTGTATCCTGACGCATGATCGTCCATCACAAGTATGCTCGCCGTTGCCACATGTCGAATCAAGACAACTACCCGGCTCCATCCTCTTCACCGACCCTGTTCCACTCGTCACCTCACTCGACTCTTTCATCTGAGGCAGGATCAGTCTATGTACTATACTCAAGGTCGCCAAGTCCTCATCCTCTGTCGGTGCCAATCTCACTCGCTCAGTGACCTCCTCAATCAGGCTCGCATGGGGATGTGGACACCAGGAGGGTCTGAGTAATTTCCATACCACTCCCAGATTCGTGGTCAACACGCCATTCCCGTTACCCATTTTTAGTTCCACTCTTTTACTTGAGCGTGGCACACTTATCACTTCCGGCGTTCTCTCGAGAATCAGACCCAGGCTAGGTCTCTCTCTCTCCACAGTGTCTATCTCCATTATCTTCTCTGTCCAGAACTTCAGCAGCTCCGCCACCTCATAGTTTCTGTGGGCACCTCCGGCTTCCAAGTCCAAGAAGGGGTTGTACGCCATTCCCATCACTCCAGAAACATACTGGTACTCTCCCTTCCGTATTCTTCTTGTAGCTCGAGATCACCACACTCCTGACAGGTTGCTCCCCCCACGTCTAGGGTAAGTCCGCTCTTGCCGGACTCTCGCGACTCCTCAGCTGTAGCCGCTCGTGCAACTCTTTCAATCGTGACGAGCTGCCACTCACCTGACTACTACCCGGGGTCGAACTCGGTGTATATCCAGGCAACGCGACGTCCATCAATGGTCGTATTACTTGAGTCTCCAAACCACGCAGGGAGGACGCTGATTCGGGCGGTATCCATACCTCCAGCCCCTCGTGCATATGTTCCTGAGCCGCACGATCGAGGTTGAATCGTCCCTTCGACCTCGGAGCTTCATCTACTTCCATGCGTGACTCTGGCCTTGAGCCAGTCACTACCCGTTCTTTGGGCCTAACCCCTTTCTGCATATCGAGCTCGCGTTGTTGTCGCTGGATCCTCTCAAGTTTTGCCTGATCTCTCTCGAGAGCCTGCTTCAGCTGCTCACAATTCGCGGCATTCTCCCGCACCCTTTCTGCCTGTAGCTGTTCAGCTCTCATCATGTCCAGTTCTCTCCGCGCTTGATCCCTCTCAAGCACCGCTTGATCCCGGTCGAGGTTCGCCTTGTTCCTTTCCCGCTGGGTCCTCTCGAGTTCTCTCTTCATGGCACTGACGTCCGGATAAACTTCCCCCGTCTGCTGTGCCCGTGGCATCGATAGTACTTTACTCGTACTCTGGCTCGTGGACCTGACTGATGGTCTGACCGGCAGTGGGAATTCCCCCGCGCCATACTCCGTATTGTTGTTCAGGCCAGGGTTCCTCGCCAAATCGAACCCCCTTATCGCCCCATCCACGTTCCAGGACAGCCATCTGATTTGTTCTTGATTGGACACTCCATCAGTGGTGTAGCCTACCATCAAAACCGCTTCCGTCGCAGACTCCCGACACTCGCCCTGTTCCTCCAATTGGAGGATGGCATTCAGCATCACTGCCATTCTCTCGTCCATTTGAGTATAATCCAGGTCCCTCAGCCGCCTGTACAATCCGTCTATTGTGGGCTTTTTCAGAGCCGATGGCATGGACTTCCAGAATCGATCTGTCATTTCTGTGATCACAATTGAGTCCTTGAGTATTAGCAACTTGAGTTTTACCTGAGCAACTTGAGTTTTACCTGAGCAACTTGAGTTATCTTTTTGAGATATCGTTTTCTTCCTTCAATTGAATATAGATGAGTAGTCAATGTGAGTTCAACAAATCAATCTGAAAATAACACCCGATTTTTTAGACCGACAAGCTGTGTTCCTAACCAGAAAACCCCATTACTTTTATGATTAAAAACCCTCTCCTTTTCGCCCTACTAAAATAGTTCAATTGAAATTTTCTAAAAACATGCAGATACATTTTATGGATTAGCACCATCAATAATTTAAAATAATAATTGTCATGCCAATCACCCCTAAGATCCCTTACCTGTTTTGTACCCCAGTACCTAGCTCAAGACTCCTCCCTCACACCCGACTCGACACCCCCGTGTACCCGACTCAGGCGATGCTCAAGTAGTACTTCTTATGAAGATACACCACTATCTCAGTTTCTGCAAAGACTACATGTAGGATAGCGTACAATTCCCTTGGGCTCAGTTTGCCCCTGTTTGGGTCATACACCGGCATTGAGACCTCTGTTATCCCTCTTTCAATCATAAAGTCTCGTAGTCGTGTTAGTGCCAACATAACGTGTTCGGGATCAATTGTGTTCCTGTCATTGACCCTCGTCACTAGGAAGCACAGGTATTTCCTCGGGACTTGTGCTACTGATGGTGGGAGCGCTGCCATCCCTCCCAGTCCTGGTCTCTGTCTGAACAGAAACTCTACGTTCTGGTATTCTCTCTTGAAGTCAGCTTCCAGTCTTGATTTGAAACTCATGTCTGCCGTGATGCAGATCGCGCTCGTTCTGTTTGACAGGATGAAGTCACTATCTGTTATCATGATGTTTTCCGAGTATTGATTGGGTATTTCAAATTTCGTTTTGAAATTCCGGCCTATGTTAGGCTCTGGCTCTTGTTCTTCCAGCTCCAATTCGCTTGTTTCTCTCACTTCCTTGAGCTTCTTTATCATCAAATTTTCGGTGTGGGTAAGTCCTACCCCCACTCCCCGGACAAAAATATTTATCGACGTCCCCGTCGATGTTGTCGGGTCTGAATTGTCCGGTGGGATGTCCAGCGGCCTGTCTGTCGCCGTCCAGCCGAAGAGAGGGTCTTCGGACTTCTTGTGTTTTTCCGCTGACACGTCGACTTGCTGGATACTCTGTCCTCCATGGCCTTCGTCTTTGACGTCGCGTATCCACTCTAGTATCCTCAAGTTCGTGTTCTCCCTCCTCTTTATCTCGCTCTGTTCGAGGTCCGTCTCCATTTCTGGTGTCGAGTAATCTTCCTGCGGATAGTGTCCACCATCATCAATGACCTGCCATTCCTCTTCGGCTTCCAGTTCGCCTGCACTCAGTAATTCCTCGCCCAATTTGTCTGGCTGTATCTTGTCAATCAAGAAGTCATCCCCGTATCTGTTGTATCTCATACCCGTCCGTTTACGATTGCCAGTTCTGGTTCGCGGTGATATTGGTCGATCTGGCTCCATCCACTTCGGCACCTCATCTTGCTCCGGGTCGTTCCAGTCTTCTGCAAACGATCCTGCTTCAGACTCTACCTCTATCTCTTCATTGTCGTCCAAGCTCTAGTTTTCATTGCCATCTTTTTTCTCTCTGGTGCCCTTTTCATTCACTTCACACGCTGGCTCTACCACCAGGTACTCGAAACCCTCCATGTCTTTCGGTAGGCACCAGTCTTCCGGGGACGGGACGTGAGGCTTCAGATTTTCGTAATGTGCTGCTCGCCCAGTACTCAAGCGGTAGAACCGTCCTTGTTGATGTACTTCCGTTATCATGAATGGTCCCCTCCACTTCTTGAGTAGTTTCTTTGTTCCCTTGGGCGGTATGACATTTTGGAAGACCCACACGTACTGGCCCACTTCATATGGTTTTGCTTGTAATATTTTTTCGTCATATTTCTTGCGTTGTCTCATTTGCGCTTGCGCCGTGTTCCTCCTGCATAGCTCGTTTAGCTCTTGTTGTCTTTTGATCGCTTCCTTCACATATGCCTGAGGCGACGTCCTCTTCCCCTCGTATTCTGGGTAGAAGAATGTTAGAGGCATCGCCCTCTCCCTGCCCGTCAACATCATGAAAGGACTGATGCCCGTCGTTGAGTGCTGTGTACTGTTGTAGGCTCCTACTACCTGTGGCAGGTATTTGTCCCAGTCCGTCATGTATCTTGAGCAGTACACCCTTAACATGTTGACCAGTGTCCTGTTCTGTCTCTCTACCAACCCATTGGTCTGTGGATGATAGGTCGTCGAGTGTGCTTGAGCAATGTGCGATCTCTTCATCACTTCTTTTGTCAAGTCCCCCACAAAAGCTTTGCCGTTGTCCGACTGGAAAGTCATTGGACAACCATACCGCGATATCCAATGCGTTATCAAATGATCACATGTCTCCTCGGCCGAGGCTGTTTGGCACGGGACCGCTTCCGCCAACTTTGTGAAGTGATCTATTATAACCAGTATCTGGTTATATCCCGACTCCGTCATGCAGATTTTTTGATGGTCTATCTGCACCACTTCATTGAACTCTGAGCTCTCAACGGACTTGAGGGGAAACTTCATCTTCCTTGGGTCTTTTACCTGGAGACATGCCAGGCAGGCATTCACCCATCTCTCGCAAGCTTTTCTCATTCCTGGCCAATCAAACCTGTGAAGTATCCTTTGTTGTACTTTGTCTATCCCCTGGTGGCCCATCTGGTCGTGTGATCTGAAAAGCACCTCCGTTTGGAACAATTGTGGTAGTATGATGAGGTTGTGTTTGTGTAATATCTTTTCCTCATCTCTCCTCTTGCACGCTACCACCCCATCCGCTGTGTGATAAAGTAAGTCTTTCTTTTCTTTATAGAACTGGCTCAAGATCTTGTAGCTGTCTTCCTCAAGTTCCCCCTTCTCCTTGACCCCCGACTGGATCCATTTGGAGAGGTTACTTGTCATTTTGTCATTCTTCTGGGCTCTTATTAGGTCTGACAGCCTATATCTCGCTTTGACATGCTCCTTTAGCGCCATGATCTGTCCATTCATCTCACCAGGGCTGTGGATGTCATCACTCAGTTTCACGCATATCATCCTTTTCACGATTTTCATGTCGTCTTCTGGTACCAGATTCGTTCTGACGTTTGAGTTGCACAATAGTTCCCTGAATGGCTTTCTTGAAACCGCTATCCTCTCAAGTTCTTCACCACCTCTTATCTCTTGTACGTCCAGATTGTACGTTCCTGAAGATGGGTCAGTTTGTAACTCCCTGTCGTGGTGCCTTGTCTTCTCTTCCGCTAATATCATGCACAGACTGTCTTGGCCTTCGCTGCTCTCATCCGAGTCTTCATCCCATTCTTCACGCTCCCCGGACAATTTTCCTTTTCCGGGTTCCTCTTCTTCTGTGAACCTGGACCACTCCCCGGACTCTTGATCTAGTCCCAGGTGTTCAGTTCCTTCTTTGAATGTCACTTTCTTTTTCCTGACTTTTGTCTGCTCCAGAATATTTTCGGGGATTTTGTCAACTAGTGATCGCACGACATCTTTGCTATCAGTGACGCTTCCTTTTGAGGAGTCAGTATTGTTCGCTGTTTCTTTTCTCCGAAGTATAGTTAGTCCCGGTCCCTCCTGACCCTTCTCTTGGATCACGGGCTTATCATCTGATAGTTTCTCGAGCAACCTCATTAAGTCATCATCTATCTGTGCAGCTCCCGCTTCTACCTGGTTAAGATCATAGCCTTTTGCCTTAAGTGTTTCCCTCACGATCTTCGACTTGAGTATTACCTCTATCGGGATCCTTCTGTTCTTCTTCAAGATGGTTTTTTCAAGAGGCTCTTTTGGTAATTCGGGATGATCTTCACTCGGTTTGCCTGATTTGTCCAGCCATCTTGTGAGTGGAAGACTGTCGTACGTTTCCTTGTCCATGAAGGAGAAGCCCTCTTTGATTTCAGGTCTGTCTGCCTCTCTTTGTTCTTGTCTCTCGTAGAACTCCGTCTTCTTACTCAAGCTGTCAGCGTTTTGATGTTTATCCCGTGTTCTGTGCTCAATTATCATGTTGTATCCGTCCAAGCGAACTATCCACCTCCCAATGTAACTTTGGTCCATTGAGTACGTTTTCAGCCAGCTTAGTGCTCGGTTGTCGACTCGCAGCTTGAAGGGCTCACTGCCTAGGTATGCCCTGTATTTCTCGACAAGGTGACCACTGCGAACATCTCTGCTTTCGGTGCTCCGTACTTCATTTCTGTGTCACTTAGGACTTTGCTCCCGTACGCTATTGGTCTCAAGACTGTCTTCCCATTCCATTCTTGTTCCTGATGGAGAATTCCTGAAATCGCAACTACCGATGCATCCGTGTCCAGCACGTACATCCCCTTCTCAGTCGGCATACCTAGTACTGGTGCCTCGCATAGCTCTTTCTTTATCCTCTTGAATGACTCTTCTGCTGCGTTTTTCCATGTGAATTTTTTGCCCTTGTGCCTCATCAATTGTTGCATCGGGTACACCTTGTCCGCGTAGCCTTTGATGAACTCTCTGTAGTAGTTAGCGAAGCCCAGGAAGCTCATCAACTGGTGTTCCGTCTTCGGTGACTTCCAGGTTAGGACTGCTTCCACGGCGTCTGGATCAGGTCTGATGCCGTGCTTGTCTACCATCCTGCCCAAGTATTTTATTGAGTCCTTGAGTATCTCGCACTTTGATGGTTTACACTTTAGCCCCGATCTTTTCATGCACGCGAAAACCTCGTCAAGTCTCTCAAGGTGGTCTTCTAGTGTTGGCGTTGCTATTACCACGTCATCCACGTAGCACATTACCAGATTGCCATACTTCTTTGTCACGCCTATCAGCGCGTGTGCCATCAATCGCTGAAACGTGGCTGTGGCATTGCAAAGTCCAAACGGTATCCGTTTCCACTGAAACAGATCCAACTCGCAGGCAAACCCTGTCTTGTCCCTGTCCTGCTTCCGTAGTGGTACCTGCCAAAAGGCCGAGCCTAAATCAAGAGTCGTAAAAAATTTTGCATCACCTAACTTCGAGAGGCTCTCATCAATCCTAGGTATGGGATAGGCATCCTTCACCGTGACGGAGTTCAGGTATCGAAAGTCACAACAAAACCTCAACTGGTCGCCTTTCTTTTTGGCCATCACTACTCCACACGCCCACGGTAACTTGGATGGTTCTATCATGCCATACTCTAGTAACGTTTCGATCTCTTTTCTACACGCCTCCGATTTGTGCGACGTCATGCGCCTCGCCCCCTCCCTGTGCGGTACCGCGTTCTCCTCAAGTTCTATTTCATGCTCAGCGAAATTACAACACCCGATATCCGCTTTGTGCTTCGAAAAAACTTCTTCGTTCCGCTCTAGTACGTCCTTGATGGCTTCGAGCTGTTCGTCCGTCAGTTTGCCCCTCAAGTGTTCAATCTCCGGGAGAACCGGTTTATCAATTTGCATTTCATCTAGTGTGGGCCGCTCTGGAAAGTTCGAACAGCTCGACAGTCCATCGTCCGTTTCTGACTTAAGTGATTTAACAAGACCTGATGAATATTTTATTTCTTGTAATCGTCTCAAGATACAAATTTTGTCCCTATGATCGGGACAATCAACGACTTCATTCTGTTTTGAGTTTTCAGTCCTCTCATATCGGGTTTTCACCGGTAAAGCATATCCCAGTTTCCTCCCTCTCTGTATCGTGATCGGTATATCAAGGGTATTCAACAAGACACTGACGCAGAGGCCGCTCTTCGTAATCGAGAAGGATCTTCCTAAAACAGCAGCACTTTGACTATTAGGATTCGGAACTATACACACTTGCTTATTGTCACTTAATTCATTGTAATTTTTCATCCGCAAGCCTACAATTGCCGCTTCATTCGCCTTTAGCCTCACCCTCCTACTCAAGAACACCGGTGCTTTGTTTTCATTTGCCATTATTAAATTTACCGGTTTGATTGCGTACCTCCTATCCGGGTTCCGTATCCTGAACATTGCGTTGTTTAGATCAATCGCTACATCAAAGTTCCTGATGAAGTCTCTGCCTAGAATAAGTTGGTCAGACTCATCTAGGTTTTCTACTACAAGAAAACTCATCCACAGGTTACGTTCCCCCAGATTGAGCGCTATTATCGGCGTTCTGCCCAACACGCGCAGGGTCCCTTTGTTCGCAGCCGATAACCGTATTCTCGAATCTATCAAGTCATCTTTGTTGAAGCCCATTCGTTCCCAAGTTTCGATTGGTATGACACTCAAGACCGCTCCCGTATCAAGTAACCCACGTAACTGAGTCTTCTTGCCACTTATGTCTAGCACGTGCCCTGTCACATCTGCCTCTGTTCCGATGTGCATCGCATCTTCTTCAAGCATGGCGCAGTGTCCAATCGATCTCACCTTTAACTCTTCCTTCCCTACGTAGATTTGCCCAATTAGGTCTTCATCACATGTTATCATTGTTTTGGTATAGATGTTGATTTCATCTATATTTAACATCACCTCATGTGGACCATAAGCTTCTGTGTATCTGTTATCAACACGTACCGACTTGCTACCCCCTCGCGTGAGTAGTGCTCTCAATGCTCTAGAAGTCGATTGTGGGCTTATTAAACTCAAGTAATCTGCGTACACATCAATGTGCATTATTGTCTGGTCGCTCGGTTCGCTCAAGTTTCTGGTTACCTCGTGGCCGCCCACTGTGATTATCGACATTATTCTAGCCCCAATTTTTGATATGCCGAATGGTTTTCCTGTCACCATCTTTACAGTGTTACAATTTCCAGTCTTTTTCGAGCCCGATACAGCCTCTGGTGCTGGCTTCGATCCAGTTAATGCTTCGTTGAAATTCTGCTTTTCGATCTCCTGCTTTAGTCGTTGTTCTATTTCTTTCGCTGCCAGATCCTGCTTCACTTTGTTGATGGCCTCCGCTGCCGCCTTCTCGTAATCTATTTCTGGGGCTTTCTTCGCCGTGGCATCTGCTGCACTACCACATTGTGTTACAGTTTTCATTGATTTCGTTGGTAGCTCTACATTTGGTCCCTCAAGTTTCTTCGTCTCAAATTCACCTTGTCTGTTTCTCTGGTTCTGCACCGCTGCTAGCGCCAACTTGTGTTTCGGATGACTCTGATTCTTGACCGCTTCCCAAAACAACGGACAGTCCATCCTGAAGTGCCCTTCTTGGTTGCAGAAGAAGCATCTTGCTCCTATTTTGGTGATCAAGCCGCTATAGAACTCGTGTTCTTCCATCTGACTCATATCTTCCTCATCAGGTGCATATCCCAAACTCTTCATGCCCTGTTTGTATGTCGTGCAATCCGCCACATGATGATCAACTGACCCGCAGTTAGCACACGACCTGCGTTTGTCCAGGTCATCTCTGGGCTTGTACCATGGCGACCTCTGTGGCTGACTCCCCCCTTGGGTGTTACTGTTGTCTGAGTACGAGTATTTCTTCAGCATGTATTCTCTTGACTTCTGCCTCATCTCTTCTGGAGTTGGCGCATTATCTTTCGACAATGTGTAATACGTTGCTAACATCGTTCTCAAGTCATCACTCTTTACCCCATCAATGAACTTTGAGGCTATGCTGAAGTTTCTTCTATTGGTAGATTCTTCTGGGTCACTCCTTCTTCTCAAGCTCTCGAGATCATCTAGGAACCTGTCTATCGATTCGTCATCTCTCTGTCTCCTTTTTTCAAATCGCATCATCGCTTGATGACCCTTCATGCCTGAGCCGAATCTATTCAACAGTATTTCAAAGATTTTGTCCGCGGTATCGCGTTCTTCTTCTTTCTTCGCAACCACGCATTTTAATGCCGTGCCTTCTAAATTGCTGAGTATGGCTGTGCATGCTTGTCTTTCATCGTTCAAGTTGTCCTGTTCTAGGTGTAATCTCATCACTTCCACCCAAGTATCAATGCATCCATCAGAATCATCTTTGAATTCTTTTGGCTTTTTGAATGTTTTTCTGGATTTTCCCTCTCTTCTATCATTCGAGTCAGTGTTCCTCGTGGCGAAGGCCTCTAGAGTTCTATTCATCATCTCCCAAGTGCTTGCCCATGTCATAGCATCCGGACCTGCGTTGCTGTTAGCTGCTGAGTCCCCCGGACCAGTCGTTGTACTTGACGTTCCATTCTTCATGATTGTTTTAGCAGCTGTTGGTGCTATGCTCACCGTATCCCGGGTTAAGGGCAACGGTGTCGATTGCCGTTTGTTCCTTTGTGGTTCCACAAAGTCAACTCTGGTGCCTTGCGTGCGATCCGCTGCCGGTCTTTCTTGTGAGGTAGAATTTCTCAAGATTTCATCCAATTTCGCCTGTATTGCACACGAACTTTCGGCCTGACTTTTGCTCATTGTGTCCATTCTCTTTTCCAGGCTACCTAATTGGCTGTTGACATCATCATATCGGTTTTTCAACTGTTGCATATCTTTTTTGATGTTCCTATCTCGTTCTTCATTGGTGGCTTCTACCTTATCTGTCATCTCCTTGAGTCTCTCGTCTGTTGCCTTAGCCAGGTTGAAATAACTATCCAGATACTCGTGTTTGTTGTATCTTAATTCTTTTCTTATCACTTCTCTGTCCTCTTCGCTGTGCTTCAGTTTTTTGTCGATCTGATTCAGTTTTGCCATCAAGTCACCTAGCTCAAGAGTAGCCTCTTCATGGTCAGCCGTCGGTCTGTCTTTGGCCGTAGCTTCTGCTTTAGTTTGTTCCTCTCTTGGATTTGCTTCTGTCGTCTTCGTGCTCACTGTCCCAAATGTTCGTGCTCTTTCAGCTTTTGGTTCTTCAGTCATGTTTTCTTTCGTTTTTATTCCGACCATCATCGCCAACTTTTCTGTAAAAAATGTCTTTTTTACTTGAGAGTCTTCTTTCACCGTTTCTTCGGTGTTGCCTATTGCATCTTCCACATTGTCTATTGGTGAGAACTCTATGGGTTTCGGGTTTGGTTCTTCTGCATTGGGCATTGGAGTTGACTCCGTCGCCATTTTCCTTGTTTCATCCACACTTTGATCAGGTGTCTCTAGATCAATCTCGATGGTGGGTTCTACTCGTTCCCCTTCCGTGCCCTCTTTTGCTCTGTTCTCCGTTGTACTCCTTGTGCTGACCATATTAACTGAAAAGCTCTTCTTTGTTATCTTCGGACCCATCGATGTTGTTTTGCGTAGCGACGAATTATACTTTGTATTTGCTTCGGTAGATCTTTTTTCAGCTACCGGTACCCTGCTCCGCCTCATTATTTACAATTGTTATTATTTACAGTATTATTATCTACAAAATTTCTACTCTAAGGTTAAAACTCTAAGTAAAAAGAAATTGACAATTCGCTAAAAACAATCTTTCTTAAACTCTTGAAAACTTTTATGTGTTAGGTTAGGATAGGGAATGTGTTGTTATAATTGGTTACTTCAACCTAACTTAGTACTCTTGTAGTACCCCCTTCCTAATACTGTTGCAAGACTTTCTCTCTACCGTCCCAAGACTATTCAGTGTTGTCCCAGTACTTCTTATTGGTATCCTCAGACCAATGTCCCAAGACCAACGTCCCTAGACCAACGTCCCAAGACCAACGTCCCAAGACCAACGTTCCAAGACCAATGTCCCAAGACTAACGTCCCAAGACCAACGTCCCAAGACCAACGTCCCAAGACCAATGGCCCAAGACCAACGTCCCAAGACTAACGTCCCAAGACCAATGGCCCAAGACTAATGTCCCAAGACTAACGTCCCAAGACCAATGGCCCAAGACTAACGTCCCAAGACCAACGTCCCAAGACCAACGTCCCAAGACCAATAGCCCAAGACCAACGTCCCAAGACCAACGTCTCAAGACCAATGGCCCAAGACCAACGTCCCAAGACTAACGTCCCAAGACCAATGGCCCAAGACTAATGGCCCAAGACCAATGGCCCAAGACCAACGTCCCAAGACTAAAATCCCCAAGACCAATGGCCCAAGACTAACGTCCCAAGACCAACGTCCCAAGACTAACGTACCAAGACCAATGGCCCAAGACTAACGTCCCAAGACTAACGTCCTAAGACCATTGGCCCAAGACTGTTTCGTACCAAGACTGCTCTGGTCCAAGATTGTATCGTACCAAGACTGCTCTGGTCCAAGACTGCCAAGGCTGCACTGTCCCAAGACTGTGTTGCCCTAAGACTGTCCCCAGACTGCAATGTCCCAAGACTTCTTCGGTACTGTCCCAAGACTCGTCACTGAGTGTCTGGATATCGGATCTCTTTCTTCTTCGTTGTAGGGACTTCTTGGTTCACTGTACCTTGTACCACCACTCAAGCTCTAGTGAAAATTTTTCCAAAAACCCTCTCTTGATGGCCAAATGCTGACCCCCTTTTTTTTTTTTTTAGTTACCTCTTTTTCAATGTTCCCAGCAATTGAAAGCCAAAACTTGTGCGCAGGTATCTTGTGATCACCTGTTTGTATAAAAACCAATCGCAAATCTTCACCAAAATGCAACAATATATAAAAAAAGTTTTAAACCAGAAAAAATAATAAAACAGAGAAATCAGCCCACCTAAAATTCAAAGGAGACAAATTTCGACCTTCTATCGAAAAAAAAATGTCTGGTATCTAATTGCCACGCGTTTTCCTCCCCCCACTAGCGATCTTATGGGGTATCACAAAAACTGTCTATGTCCGTTCCCCCCTACCAATCCGACCAGGGTACCTTCCTTAACTCGAGTTCAAATTTCGATATCCACTTATTATTACCAACGCGTGTTAATGACTAATGTAACTAAATCAACGATGTCGATTAATTAGTTACTCTAATTTCCCCCCTTTTTACAATTTACAACCGCCAACCTCTAACCTAACCAGCCCCCCTACTAACCTCCCCCCTCTTTAGCCCCCCTCTTAAGCCGAAAAATCCCTTAAGCGCTGGGTGCTAAACCTCTCGACAGAAAACCGTAGACCTGTTTCCAGGCCTGCTTGAGTAAAAACTGCCTCAAAACAATGGGACTCCGCTTATCCAATTTTACACTTATTTCCTGTAATGTAATGTGGATTCTAACGATACCCGTTGCTCGACTTGAGAACACCCCTGTGCGTCCTCTGGTAGTGGTCCTGTGCTGGTTGTCTCTGTTCTGCACTTGACAGCAGAACCACTTTCCCACTCGACTGGTCACCTCTTCCAATCAAGTCTCCTAGTGGTCCGTTTCGATCCTTGTGAACCACTTTCCCACTCGACTGGTCACCCTTTCCAGTCAAGTCTCCTAGTGGTCCGGTTCGATCCTTGTGAACCACTTTCCCACTCGACTGGTCACCCTTTCCAGTCAAGTCTCCTAGTGGTCCGGTTGGGTCGCAATCTATCTGAAAACCCTTAACAACGCCCCCCACTCGGGCACCTTGCGGAAGTCACTGGTTTAAATTGCTAGATTGATCAAAACGATCGGTCTTATAAAACAGTATACTATTTAATTAATACAAAGGTTTGATCCAACTAATTTCGTATCAAAGTCACTGTCTTTTTTCGTTTTATGGTTTTTGTTCCTTTTTGTATTCTTTTTTGCTCGTGTTTTTGTCCCCCTAGTTGCCCCCTTCACTCGGTTAGCTAAGCCTCGTTCGGAGAGCGTACCAGGAAGTTTTCTTGAGTTTTCTTAAAAAGCTATCACGGTACAACCGGAAGGTTTACACGTTCCCGCTGAACCGTACCACCGGTACTCTAGAATGGGCATGTAGCCCGGAGCTGTGCAAGTGGGTTCGACTCCGTAGTCATGATGTCGTAAAAACACCTAGGAGCGCCATAAAAACACTATGTAACATTCGTCTACTGCAGTCACACATGAGGCTTAAGAAAAATAGGCCCTATAACCATTGGCTCAAGAGTCAGGGACACTATCTCTTGTGTTTTTCTACCTCAAATCGGTCGGAGCCAATTCGGTTCGTTTGTGACATGAGACTACGACCCGTTACAGCTTAAAGGCTACTACTAAAATATCCCCCCACTCTAGAATTAGGAACGTCCCCATACTTAGGTCTCTAGATACCCAAAATACATGAACGCCGTTAAAAACCGGGCTGGAACAATCCGCTTAGTTACTTTTTATTGGACAGTGGAACTTTGATCCATTTCAGATGGATCAACCTAAAACTCGCCTTATCTCAACATAACTATCATAAAATACACTCGAGAAATTTAAATTGAGAACTCACATGTCGATGCGCTTGAGTATGAGGAGTAATTAAAAGATGAGCAGCTCGAGAATCAAATAAAATTACTAAATAAGTTTGATGCTAATTAGTTTTAACAACAGAAGTAAGTTCTGTCTCAAGAATCAAAGTTTCTGCATGAACCATCGGGACACTTGAGTTGTCCTCTCTTCCATTGAATGTTCACTCTGTTCCGTTCGAATAATCGTCCTTTCTCAAGTCTGTGTTCTATTCTCCTGTTTTCGGGATAAGACAGCTCTACTCTCTTATTATTTCGTATCGAGAAATTGCGAATAGCAATTTCCTGCCTTTTTCTTGAGTAGTTTCCCGCAATTGTTAATTCGGTCGTTCTGATTTTTCACTTTTTGTTTTCAGTTGGTTCGAGAAAACTGAGCATGACAGGCTCCATTCGAAATTTTTAAAATTAAAACTTCACTCCAAAATTACTTGTTTCTCAAGGTCAAACCTCCAGACATGACCGACTGGCACATTGTCAGAAAAGTTAAGATTGAAAATTACTTAAGGTCTACATGTGTTGCATCTGCATTTGACGAATAAGGTTCAGGAAGAGTCGGGGGAAAGCTTTGATTGAAGATCAACTTCCAAACGGTCATTTTTATCTTCTTTTAATTTCCAAAGGGTCAATTTTATTTTCTTTATCTAGTGCTTTTAGACAAAAATCTCAAGCTTGTTGCCTACTGCGATTGGTCTGAAAGCTCTGTTTTTTTTAGTGAAGGCAATCATTTTATCTCCAAATTAATTTTTACTTTTGTCTCTTCAAGTTTTGTTTTTCAATATGAACATTGACTTAAGACTCTTAGTTTCTGCGCTTTGTCCGGATTCATCAACAAGAAACAAAAACTTTTGGGGAGCAAACCCTTTAGACTGGACGGGCTATTAGTTTCCTTTTGTGAAAAAAATTATGGCGTCGCTTAAATAGTCTACAATTACAAAGAAATATAAAATTTTTAATAATTTTATGCAAAAACGTGACTGGTTATAATTATAATTTAAAAAAAATAATGGGTTTCTCCGATAAATGGAAGGGCTTATAAAGCCCTCGGAAGTTTTAGTTTTCTCATCTGTATCGTTATATATCCAATAAGGTCCAAGTATGTACGTTGAATTAGTTCTAACAAGATTTAAAGTAGTTCCAATAAAAGTCTGATAATTTTTTTCTTGACGCTCTTTCCAAAAAATGTTCACTTGGCTGCCAATTCGTTTATGTAGAAGAATAACTCGGTGCCAAAAAGTTGGTTTAGTGGATGACAGTTGAACTCTTTGATAAACGAACGTTTTTTTTTCATCAAAGGTTGCTCTGGTTCCTTTGAGGTTTTCCATGATGCGAACATATTCTCTCCATGGAACGTTGTACTTTCCGTCATTGACTTTACTGAATGTGAGGTTTTTTAAGTCTGTTTGTTTTAGTCACATGACTAACTCGGGTCTTAACTGATGCTATTTTTATATTCTTTTTAATGTTAGTTTTTATACATTTTTTGTAATTTCTACACATCCATTTCCATTCCGGTTTTACAGGTGCTTTGTTTTTTAAATTGGCTGATGATGCATTTTATGTCGAAAACGTTTCTGGAATTTATTTTCCATTGATCTGCCGTTTTTACCACTGTCTACATATCAATGTGTGTTATCTCTTTTAAACTTTTGAAGAAGATATTACAGCAAGACGGTATTTGGAAGATTTATTTGGATTACACAGCGGCTTTGGTAAAAGCGACAAATTTTCAACAACGTATTTTATTTTTGAAAAAGTGTCTGAGCAATGACTTAATTCCCCGCTTCCTCAAGTTTCGTATTCCTGAAAATGGTTGCTTTGAGGCAACAATGGTCCATAACTTTCAAAGAAGACTACTACGACGAGAGGTGTCGGAAGCACACCGGACAATGATCATGAGATCGGACCAGTTACGCAACGCCCGACAACTTCTGAAAGAAAATGCAGATTGTTTACTTCTCTCTGTTGCTTGACATTCGCGTAGGGACACCAGAGCGGAACGCCTTACTATTCATGATAGACACAACAAAAAACTTGTGGCACTGGCTGCCGAACAGGAAAAACCCTTGAGATATGTGGGAAATACTGTCAAAAATTATTGGTGATTTGGAGCCACCGAAGTATGTTATTGATCTGCTTTCATTGGGTCCCAAGCACCCTGTTCTGGACCAATTCAATGAGATGCATTTTTTGGCAGATATCGACAAAGTACTGGCTCAAATGAAAAATCATGACTCAAATATTGATGCTATGAACGAAGTAAACGCGTTGACTGTTGGTTATCTCAAGCAGATGAAGAGACAGAGGCCTGACCGCGCAGTAAAAATGGTTACCTCTTATCTCAAAAAGAACAACTTGAAGGCTGTCCCTTTTGATAAGGGTGCTGGCTACTGTTTGATGTCTGCCGGAGATTATAGCGAACGACTCTTAGAAGTTCTGAATGGAGAACAGTTCAAGCCTTTCGATGATTCTAGAAAGAAGGATGTTTTAATTGCGATTGAGTCGACGTTCAATAGAAACCTCATGTCACTAGTTCGTGCGGGGAAGATCTCATCCGATTTATACAGTAAATGCAGATCTACGGGTGCTCAGCCGGCGAGACTGTATGGCCTGGCGAAAGTACATAAACAGAAAACACCTCTCCGTCCAGTTCTGTCTCTCCCGAGTAGCTGTTATGAGAATCTTACCAACCAGTTGAGTAAATGGTTTGATAAAATTGACGAAGCCAAAATAGAGACGTCTACTATCAATATCAAACGTGACTTGATGGAGGTGAGTTTAGAGGAAGACGAAGTTATTGTTTCTCTCGACGTCAAGAGCCTATATACCAACGTCCCTGTCCTAGAGTCGATCGAGTTAGCAGCAGATATTCTCTATAATTCGGAGGAACTTCCTCCTGCTGATAAAGAAACTTTTAAAGATCTCATGAGAATGGCGGTTACAGACGTTTATTTTATGTGTGATGGCAGATGGTATATCCAAACTGATGGGGTAGCGATGGGTTCTTCTTTAGCAGTCATTCTTGCCAATATCTGGATGAAAAGTTTCGAAGAGAGAATCAGCAGACAACCACCTGATAACTTCAACAGCAATGGTTCACAAGACAGCTATCCCTGTCGCACGTACATGTTGGAGGTCCTGGATGAAGGGTTTTCTATTTGCTGTGATGACTGTGACCGATGGTTTCATCTTAAATGCACCAATTTAACCATCCGCCAGCTCAAAGGTCTGGATGATAATTATTGGAATTGTGGTTGCGGTGCAGTATCGTCCAGACCTGAAGCAAAAATTTTTGGTAGGTACGTAAATGACATCCTGCGTTCGGTCAAGGTTGCTGAGATTGATCGCCTGTTATCATATGTGAATACGCTACATCCAAACCTGGAGTTCACAATAGAATTACAGCTCAATGGGACGCTTCCTTTTCTCGATATGCTTATTAGATAGTCCAATCGTACTATCAGCACAGAATGGTACAGCAAACCTACAGACACTGGACTCACCCTTGGGTTTCACGCCTGTGCGCCAACAAAATACAAGAGAAACATTGTTCAGGGCACCTTGCACAGAATTGATCACTCCACTTCCACTTGGGAAGCCTTTGATAAAGGTTTGAGGAAAGCAAAAAATGATTAGGAAGCAAATCAGTTTTCTCCGGCTTTTTATGAAACCATAGTGACAGATTCTCTTCTTAAAATCAAGAAAAACCAGGACACGACCACACAAGCAACAACTAATTTAATAAAGCCTGAAAGTATCCAGCCTGAAAGTATCCACAGGAAACCAGTTATCCGGCTCCAGTATCGAGGAAAAGTGTCTGATATTTTCGCGAAAAGGCTGCAAAACTGTGGTATTTCTACAATATTCACGACCCGCAAACTCAGAACCTGTCTTCCCACTTTGAAAACAGATTTCCCTAGGTACTTGACGAGTAGGGTGGTTTATGAGATATGTTGTCCAGGATGAAAATCCTGCTATGTTGGACAGACCGTCCGACACCTGATCACCCGAAAAATTGAACACCTTAGGGACTCTGCCCCGGTGGGTAGTCATCTAAAGCAATGCGGAGCAGACAAGGCTGCAGTTGAGGCGAGAATTTTAGACAGATGCTTAGACACGAATAAACTTTTGACCTTAGAAGCGCTTTATATTTCGAGGAGAAGACCTGCCCTCAACACGCGCGAGGAATACCGGCAGCGGTACCTCACAGTCAAGTTGTGAGGTTTTTTAAGTCCGTTTGTTTTAGTCACATGACTAACTTGGGTCTTAACTGATGCTATTTTTATATTCTTTTTAATGTTAGTTTTTATACATTTTTTGTAATTTCTACACATCCATTTCCATTCCGGTTTTACAGGTGCTTTGTTTTTTAGATTGGCTGATGATGATTTTTATGTCAAAAACGTTTCTGGAATTTATTTTACATTGATCTGCCGTTTTTACCACTTACTGAATAGAAGAATATCATGCATCTCTCTATAGAGCGATAAAGGAAGCGTCCTAAGGTGCATGAGACGGTATTTGTACTCGGTGTTCGGGTGTATCTATGTTTTTACGCGTTTTTGACATAACTAAATCGAACGAAGTGCACCTTTACTCGGATACCACACCTGTATTCCATATAGTAAGGTTGGTATCAAAAGTCCTCGAAGTAAGTAGTTTCATATATTGGTTGGTAAGAAGAGATATATTACGTCTCAACATTTAGAACGAGGCATACGTCTTGTTATACCTCATGTTTAAATGTACATCCCAATTCAGATTATCTGGAAATTATATGCCTAGATCATTCTCAATGCTTTTTTGTTCTAACACGTAAGAGTCAAAGCAGAGCTCCTTGTTGTCGTTACCTTTAAAGAATGAAAATACGCAGTTTTAAATATTTACTCCCATTGAATTGTCTTTACACCATTTCGATAGCTTATCCAGAGCGCACTGAAGACTCTGTCTGGTATTATTACAAGCCATTGGATCATGCGCAATTAGGATACAAATAGCACCAATACTTTCAATTAGAGACGGTATATCAGTTATGCGAATGGCGAACAAAAGAGGCCCTGGTAAAGATCCATGTGGAACTCCACTGGTTACTTGTCTAAATGTGGAAAGACTGCGGTTGACCTTCACAGGCTGTTTCCTGTTGAATCGATATCTAACAAATAAGTTTAGAAGGTTGCCTCTGTTACCAAATGAGTGAAGTTTGTTCAAAAATTGCCTATGGCAGACTTTGTCAAACGTCTTTTAAAACTCTGCGTATATAGCTGCAAGAAATTCTTGATTTTCCTTTTTAGCATTGTAGAATTCACTGAAGTACGTTAACATCTGGAGAATAGCAGATTTGGTTTTTTTTGTAAAACCCAACATGGTTGAGGAGAGTCAGAGTTCAAATTGATCATAGAGGCGAATGTAAAAGAGCCTAACCAATACTTTCGATGTTGCTTTCAGTATGGAAATTGGCCGGTAAGGTTTTTTGTTCGAGTTATCACGTTTTTGAATACTGGGACAATAATGATTCATTCTATGGAGAGTGAAATTCTCCACTATTGCAAATTTTTTTAGTAGAGTGTATATCGATGTTTTTAGTTGAGTGACCCTATATTGGTGCACAATTTCTTGGAATATTTTTTCGGAATTTCATCTGGTTTACATGCTTTGTTGTTGTCAAGCTGCATTAACTCGTTTTTAACTTCTTTTGTTGTAAAACATAGAGAAATCAGTATGCGGGGATTGCTATCGTCAGCATGATTACCAGTGTTTGTACACACTTTGGTACAAATTTTGGTTTGTACACACTACCAAAAAATTGGTTAAACCATTTTACTTTTTGGGCATCTTCAGTTGCTTTTTCTTTGTTGAGAACATGGTATCGGGTAGGATATCATGAAATTTTAGGGCTTTGAAGTTTTTATAATTTTAGTCAAATCTCTTGCGTTTGAAGAAAAATTTCTCGTTATTACACATGTCATTTTCTATATTATCCTTGTTGTGAGAAGCAAGCAGTATGATGTCATCATGCCTTTTTGAAGAAAAAATTTGTAAGCTGTTTGCTTATAATTTAATTTTCCTAATATTACGTAAAGTAGAAGAAGTGATTCAAGAAGGTAAACTCGACATGTTTTTTGTTCGAAACCGCGCTCCAGTTATACCATAAGTTCAGTAAAACCTAGTTATTACCGCAACAATGGGGACTGAGGGGTTTGTAGAATGAAAATCATTTTCCACAAGCCAATCTACTTTTGAAAAAAAAAACATCTTTTTTGTTTGGAATTTTTGCTTGTCAATGCTTGTAGGAAAAATTAGACAACATGGATAATGGTTGCTGAGAGCGTTTCCGTAATTTGAATACCCTTTGTGCAGAGATATGTTAGTGCACCATTTTGTCAGTTTACTTGAGTTGTTTGATAAAACAACTTGTAGCGTTTTGCTGATAACCTCCTCAACTCTTATCTGTTCATACCTGTTTTGGAATAAGAGGTCAGAAAGTGTCTGTTCGGAGTCATCATTTGACAACATTGTATGCCAGTTAGTACCAGGAAGGTTTACGTCACCTGTAAGGAGGACGTTATCAAAATTGTTTTGTACGCATAGTAGGTGAACGCCTGAAAATAGATCATGAAAACGGGTGTACTCCCATCAGTAACGACTATTGCTAAGCGCAGATAAAACGTTGGCTATCAGTACTCGGTTGCTTTTTGTTATTACCTAGCCACAAACAAAATCTTCTTTGCTGAAATTTGGAATTGTTAATTTTTGGAACGCAAGACTTTTCCTTACACCTACTAGCACTCCTCCGTTTTTTGTGCTATCCTTTGAATGACTTAACCTGTCACCTCATTGGATTTTAAAATTCTCTGTAAAGTGCTGTGTCGGGCAGTGACTGTGTCAGCCAAGTTTCTGTGGGGCAAATAATGTCGATATTTTCTTGGATAACGGCGTTTGCGAAATTTGTCCGACGACTATTATCCACAATGCTCTTTACGTTGTAAGCAAATACAGATAGAAAATCTTTTGTTTTTAGTCAACTCGCGTCGTTATCAAAAGATTTAATTAGGTTTCAAAAGATTTATAAGGTATCAAAAGATTGTATAGGTTCAAAAGATTTATTAGCATAGGTCCTAAAAATTTCTTAGATATTAAAAGGACGCACGTTTTTCGTTCAAAGTAGCAAGCGTTGAGCGTCCGTTATTAAATTAACTGCTCATAGGTTTCAAACAGTTTTCGTTCTACATCCATGAGATGGCCTCAATGTGGAAAAGTATTCCATGTCTGAAATTCCTTTGAACTACTAATGTTTCTTAAGTTTCCCTGAGACTGTTTGACACTGGGTTTAATATCTCTTCAACCAAAACGACACATTTGTATGTTTCAATCTGATGATTACTTTCCTACAAAATGTTTCAACTTAACTGTTTTATTTTTTTTTTGTGAAAATGAGAAAGTCAAAAAATTCAAGTAAAAATTTATCCTATTCTGCTACTCTTCTTTGATCTTACCTGCTGTTACGGATTCCACCAACAAAAACCTGTTACACTGAACAGCTCAAAATTGCTCCAAAATAGGCAAATTTGCGGAATCCGCAACTGTACGCGGAATCTACAACTGCAACTGTACGGAATCCACAACTGTACGCGGAATCCACAACTGTACGGAATCCACAACTGTACGGAATCCGCGTACAGTTGTGGAATCCACAACTGTACGCGGAATCCACAACTGTACGCGGAATCCGCAACTTGCAAGCTGCATCCGCAAATTGTTGATGGAACCCGAAATTTGTCAGTGGAATCCGCATTTCCTTCGAGGATTCCATGTACATTTGTATATAAGAAATAGCGGTTCAAATTACATTTTTGTTTGTTTTCGTCAACAGCGAATTCAATCTCAATCACTAAATTCATCAAATACTAGTTTAAATGTTAAGCATTTGATCTCGTTCCTGTCCCTAAGTTTGATCTCAAATCCTATTAAACTCCCAACTTAGATCTCAAATCCTTCGAACTCAATTCCCGTTTTTTTCCTCCTCAAGTCAGAGCTTATTTTTAATACCGGAGACCCTTGATAAAAATAAAAATCATTTGCTACATGACGTCTTGATAACAGCTGCCTCCTAGTTGAGTTTAAAAAGGTCGTGGTGTAAAATCTAATGTCTTATCACTAGCCAGAAACATATCTGGACACACAACAATCAAGAAAAAATTACAGTTTTGCCCAAACAAAAATTGTAAACTTTTCATGAACGAAAAGTCGAAGTGAGCCTTTGAACTATTCCGGTGGCAAACATATGTAATTTCTTGGTAAGTGTTAGGAGCCCGTCCACCACATAAATAACACGCAGCAAAGCGCCGATAACATCAAGATAACAACAACGTAGAAAGTACGTAGCGATAGGAACGACCATCATACAAAACACAGGCAAGTTCATGCGTAAACTTTATGCTGGCTCAGTAGTACACACGTCTAGAAACTAAATAAAAAGTTCTTTGACCAGGGAAATTCAATTTTTCAAAGAAAGAGATTTTCTATAAAAAAAATGTTCACAGCTTTTGAAAAACTTCCAACTTTTGACTAGTTTTTTCAAATATAATTGTGACCAAACCATTTTGCACCTGACTAAAGCCAGTTATATGCCTAAATAACACACGCAAAGAAGTCATCTTTATTAATTTTTATACGTCCAAGAGTCTGAAAATTGAACGAAAATGATGAATGTTCAATTTTTTTTTTGAAAACCGCAATTTTTTTAGCGCAAAAAAATTACCTTTAGCAACCATTGAAAAAATAGCCTTCTAATAAAGCTCTACGGAAAATCTGCGGAGCAAATCAACCCACCAGCGAACAGCAAAAACACCTTAGAAACTATGTGTTTAGCGAAAACAAATTGACAACAAAAGTTTTGACTACAGATCCTAAAAACTGCTTCAATTAAACAAAACTGGAAGCTTTTCATGTATGAAAAACTGAAATTATCCTTTGAAGTAGTCCGTTGGCAAAGATATGTAATTTCCTGGCTTGACTCGAGAGGCCGTCCACCACAAGTTTAAGATACAGCAAAGCGCAGAAAACAACAAGATAACAACAACATAGAAAGTACGTTGCGATGGGAACAATCATTCCTCAAAACACAGGCATGTTCATGCGTAAACTTCATGCTGGCTCAGTAGTACACACGTCTAGAAATCATTAACGATGGTCTTTGACTAGGTAACCTTTCGAAGAATGAGATTATCTATAAAAAAAGTTCACAAATTTCGAAAAACTTCCGAATTTGGACTACTTTTTGCCGGCCTAAGTATTTTCAAACATAATTGTGACTAATCCATTATTGTATCTGACTAAAGCCAGAAATAAGCCTAATTGACCCACACGAAAAATCGTCCTTAACATTTTTTAATTTCAAGAGTCTGAACCTTGAACAAAAAAAATAATAATTTGAGATGATCTAGAAAACAACCAACCATCAAAAAACTGAAAAATTTAAATACCAACTTTTAAACTCTGAACCACTCTAAAACTGTTGTTTCTTGATTTTAAGTAACATTTAACATCATAAGGTTTGTTAAAACCCAGCAATTTTGAAAAAAGTACGAAAATCAGGCCGAAAATGATCTCACTTTTGCGACCTTCCAGATGATGAAATTTTAATTTTTTTGAAAACCGCTTTTTTTCCTAACGCAAAAAATTAACTTTAGCAACCATTGAGAAATTTAGCCTTGTAACAAAGCTATGTTGAAAATCTGCGGTGCGAACCAACCTTTCCAGCGAACAGCAAGAACACCCTAGAAACAATGTTTATAGCGAAAAAAAAACAATTTTTCGACAACAATAACTTTTGATTACAGATCCTAAAAAGTGCTTCATATTGACAAACTTTGAGCAAAATACAAAAGTAACTTTGGACGGGACCAGTTTTATAAGTAGGACATCAATGAGGTTATTGGCTATCTCCAAAAATAAAGAGGTTTTGATGATAAAAATGATGTTTTGACTACAAAAACTTACTTTTTGGATCGTAACTCTCACGCACTTGCTCATAAAAACAAACTTGCAAATTACGATCTGTCAATCGTAACTGTACCGAGACTTGTGCCCATTCGTCTTGGTTCTCCAAATTTGTTATTTTTCTGAGTTCATTAGTTTTATTTTTGCTTAATTTTGCATTCGTCTACTTGTGACGCATCCGGTAGCTAAATCTTTAGTCCTAATAGCTAGTGCTTATATACCAGTTTGAAAGGTCAATTATCAATATTTTTGATTAAATCCTTCGTTCAGCATTGCTTGCGTTTGGTGTTCTTGATCTCGTGTGCACGAGTGGTTACTTTTTGGACAGCTAATCAGTATCGTCTCGAGCGTGGATTTGAATCATACCTCTATCGAAATATTTTTAAGTGACTACATTTTAGGTATCGATATCTCATTTTTTAATTTTTCACCAATATGCAAATTGAAATGACATTTGTTTTTCTAATTATGCTCTCAATAAAAAAGGATATTACTATGATAATGTGGTCACTTTAAAGTGACCATGTCACCTGATAATAAAAAAATTTTGTAATATTTTTGAGCCAATCTTTCAGGAAGATGTCGCGACAAATTTTCAAAAAATTAATTATTCGCTTCTTCTAAAACCGGTTCTCAAAGTGGATAATTAATAGATTGCCATGACTTTTAATGACATATAAGTTGAACCTATTATTGTAATTGAGTAGTAAGAAAAATTAACCGGAGCGTTTTTCTTGAAATAACTCAGGATAGTTATTACATTTTGTAACCTCAACATATTTCGCGATATTTTCAAATTGAATGAATTATACACAATTTAGTTTCTAAATTTTTATATTCTTCACGTATGTGCGACCTATCTATCATGGTAGTCTAGCGAGGGACTCTATCATAGTAGTTCCCAGGGTTTAAACTGGATAAGCTCTTATCTCATCTCAAATCTAGTTAACCAATGTTGTAGACTTTGTTAGTGGATTCCGCCGGCCATGGTTAAATACCGGCTTTTTAATTCCGCATTGCTATAGATAAGAACTCCAGTCCTAGCTTTTAACTGTTCATATGCAAGGTCTGTATAAAACCAAAATTGGGACTCCACTTAGAGTTTGGAGAATTCGCTTAGGTTGCGGATTCCATCTAAACTTTTTGCGGATTCTTTTTTTTTGCAGATTCATTCGAATTATATTTTGCGGAATCCATTTACAATTGCGGAATCCAGAAAAACTAGCTATATTCGTTTGTTGGGGAATCAGCGACCCAACAAATGTTCTGACAAAATTTGCGTTATAGGCATTTGTTAGTTGAATCCAAGGAAATTTTGTGAGTGAACTCACTTATATTTTCACACATGTCTAAAATTTTGTCTCTGGAAGTCAGTAACAGACAGACACAAAATGGTGAGCCTATTCAGTGAAAAATTGGGCTCGTATTGTGAAACATATAAAAAGTAATTTATTATCTTATTATTAATCAATGTGCTGATAAAGCATGTGGCATTTAGAACTTTTTTTTCAAAGGCAGTTTCTCTGTTCAAAAAACCGGCTGCTGTAGGATGATTGGTATTTTGTTTTAAGCTCCAACAAATTTTGCTGCAAGTTTGCAGCTTCGAGGCTTCTGAGCATAAAGCCGCAAGTAATCAGTTTTGCCACAACAATAGCCACAATTCATTAAACCTGCACTTGTCAATTTGACGATATTCAGCTTCTGCTGCCACAGATTTAAGGGAAAAAAATTACAATGAGCTAGAGAGTACGATAAGTATTCAAGACACTTTAATCTAGCTAGCAATATGAAATGGAAACATTTTTAAAACAATGACGTGTCAATAGGACAACTTGGTATTCTGGAACTAGTTTAAAACTAGTATTTATATCCAATTAAATTATTGAAAAATCTTATCTCTGTAGTTTATTTATAACTAACCAATCATGATCCATAACTAACACTTACTATAAATTGTATAGCTGAAACTATTCATAGTTTTGCCAGCAGAACAGAATAAAAACAACTCAGCAAACTCGCAAACACGAGTTTGCACTATATCTATTGAGTACATCTCTACATCTTTTTCGTTTGGAAATTTTGCTTGTTAATGCTTGTAGGAAAAATTAGACAAAAAGGATAAGGGTTGCTGAGAGCGTTTCCGTAATTTGAATACCCTTTGTGCAGAGATATGTTAGTGCACCATTTTGTCAGTTTACTTGAGTTGTTTGATAAAACAACTTGTAGCGTTTTGCTGATAACCTCCTCAACTATTATTTGTCCATACCTATTTTGGAATAAGAGTTCAGAAAGTGTCTGTTCCGAGTCATCATTTGACAACATTGTATGCCAGTTAGTACCAGGAAGGTTTATGTCACCGATAAGGAGGACGTTATCAATATTGTTTTGTACGCATAGTAGGTGAACGCCTGAAAATAGATCATGAAAACGAGTGTACTCCTATCAATAACGACTATTGCTAAACGCAGATAAAACGCTGGCTATCAGTAGTCGGTTGCTTTTTGTTATTACCTTGCCACAAACAAAATCTTCTTTGCTGAAATTTGGAATTGTTAATTTTTGGAACGCAAGACTTTTCCATACACCTTCTAGCACTCCTCCATGTTTTGTGCTATCCTTTGAATGACTTAACTTGTCACCTCTGTGGATTTTAAAATCAGATAAGTAAAGTGCTGTGTCGGGCAGTGACTGTGTCGGCCAAGTTTCTGTAAGGCAAATAATATCGATATTTTCTTGGATAACGGCGTTTGCGAAATTTTTCCGACGACTATTATCCACAATGCTCCTTCCGTTGTAAGCAAATACAGATATAAAATCTTTTGTTTTTAGTCAACTCGCGTCGTTATCAAAAGATTTAATTAGGCTTCAAAAGAATTATAAGGTATCAAAAGATTGTATAGGTATCAAAAGATTTATTAGCATAGGTGCTAAAAAACTTCTTAGAGATTAAAAGGGCGCACGTTTTTTCGTCCAAAGTAGCCAGCGTTGAGCGTCCGTTATCAATTTTACTGCTCATTGGTTCTTTCAAACAGTTTTCATTCTACATCCATGAGATGGCTTCAATGTGGAAAACTATTCCATGTCTGAAATTCCTTTGAACTACTAAGTTTTCTTAAAATTCCCTGTGACTGTTTGACACTGGGTTTGATATCTCTTCAAGCAAAAAGACAAATTTGTATGTTTTAATCTGATGATTACTTTCCTGCAAAATGTTTCAACTTAACTATTTCAATTTTCGTGTGAAAATCAGAAAGTCAAAAATTTCAAGTACAAATTTATATCAATTTTTTATCCTATTCTGCTACTCTCTTTGATCTACCTGCTATTATGGATTCCACAAACAAAAAAACTGATACACTGAACAGCTCAAAGTTGCTCCAAAATAGGCAAATTTGCGGAATCCGCAACCTTATTTGCGGAATGCAGAACAGTTTGTAAAACCCACAAACACATAATAAGTCATACGTGTAACTGAACTGATGTGTTGCGGAATCCACAATTGTACGCGTACGCGGAATCCGCAATTTGCAAGCTGCATCCGCAAATTGTTGATGGAACCCGAAATTTGTCAGTGGAATGTACATTTGTTTATAAGAAGTAGCGTTTCAAATTACAATTTTGTTTACTTTTCGTCACCTGCGAATTCAATCTCAATCTTTAAGTTGATAAGATACTAGATGAAATATTAAACATTTGATCTCGTTCTGGCCCCTAAGTTTGATCTCAAATCCTATTAAACACCCAACTTAGATCTCAATTCCTTCGAACTCAGTTCCCATTTTTTCCTCCTCAAGCCAGAGCTTATTTATATTGCCGGAGACCCTTGATAAAAATGAAAACCATTTGCTACATGACGCCTTGATAACAGCTGCCACCTAGTTGAGTTTAAAAAGGTCGTGGTGAAAAATCTAATGTCTATCGATGGCCAGAAACGTATTTGGACATACAACAATCAAGAAAAAATTACAGTTTTGCCCAAACAAAAATTGTAAACTTTTCATGAACGAAAAGTCGAAGTGAGCCTTTGAACTATTCCGGTGGCAAACATATGTAATTTCTTGGTAAGTGTCAAGAGCCCGTCCACCACAAAAATAAGATGCAGCAAGCGCCGAAATTATCAAGATAACAACAACGTAGAAAGTACGTTGCGATAGGAACGACCATCATACAAAACACAGGCAAGTTCATGCGTAAACTTTATGCTGGCTCAGTAGTGCACACGTCTAGAAACCAAAAAAAATTTCTTCGACCAGGGAAATTAAATTCTTCAAAAAAAATTTTCTATAAAAAAAATGTTCACAGCTTTTAAAAAAACTTCCAACTTTTGACTAGTTTTTTCAATTATAATTGTGACCAATCCATTTTGCACCTGACTAAAGCCAGTTATATGCCTGATTAACCCACGCAAGGAAATCATCCTTAACAATTTATACATTCAAGAGTCTGAAAATTGAACAAAAAAAATAATTTAGGGACGATCTACAAAACAACCAACTATTAAAAAAGTGAGAAAACCAAATACCAAACTTTGAACTCTGAACCACTCTGAAATGGTTGTTTGTGGATTTTGAGATACAATTGACATCCTACTTTTTGTTTAAACCCAGCAATTTTGATAAAACTCCGAAAAACAGGCTTAAAATAACCTCATTTTGCCGACACTCCAGATGAAATGTTCAACTTTTTTTTTGAAAACCGCAATTTTTTATTAGCGCAGAAAAATTACCTTAAGCAACCAATGAAAAAATAGCCTTGTAACAAAGCTCTACTGAAAATCTGCGGAGCAAATCAACCCACCAGCGAACAGCAAAAACACCCTAGAAACTATTTGTTTAGCGAAAAAAATAGACAACAAAAGTTTTGGCTACAGATCCTAAAAACTGCTCAATTAAACAAAACTGGAAATTGAAGTAGTATGTTCGCAAAGATATGTAATTTCCTGGCTCGACTCTAGAGCCCGTCCACCACAAGATTAAGATACAGCAAAGCGCCGAAAACATCAAGATAACAACAACGTAGAAAGTACGTTGCGATGGGAACAACCATCATACAAAACACAGGCATGTTCATGCGTAAACTTTATGCTGGCTCAGTAGTACAGACGTCTAGAAATCATTCAAGACGCTCTTTGACAAGAAAACTTTTCGAAGAATGAGATCAACCATAAAAAAAGTTCACAAGTTTCGAAAAACTTCCGAATTTTGACTACTTTTTGCTAGCCTAAGTATTTTCAAACATAATTGTGACCACCCATTATTGTATCTGACTAAAGCCAGTAGTAAGCCTAATTGACCCACGCAAAAAAGTCATACCAACATTTTATACTTCCAAGAGTCTGAACCTTGAACAAAAAAAATAATAATTTGGGATGATCTAGAAAACAACCAACTATCAAAAATTTTAAAAATTTAAATACCAACTTTTGAACTCTGAACCACTCTAAAACTGTTGTTTCTTGATTTTAAGTAACATTTGACATCATAAGGTTTGTTAAAACCCAGCAATTTTGAAAAAAGTTCCGAAAATCAGGCCAAAAATGACCTCACTTTTGCGACATTCCAGATGATTAAATTTTTTTATTTTTTTTTGAAAACCGCTTTTTTTTCTTAACGCAAAAAATTACCTTTAGATATCATTGAAAAAATTAGTCTTGTAACAAAGCTATGCTGAAAATCTGCGATGCAAACCAACCCCCCAGCTAACAGCAAAAACACCCTAGAAACTATGTTTAAAGCGAAAAAAAAAACAATTTTTCGACAACAATAATTTTTGACACCAGATCCTAAAAAAAGCTTCATATTGACAAACGTTGAGCAAGATACAATGGTTACTTTGGGCGGGGAAGTTTTCAAGTTAGACATTAATGAGGTTATTGGCTATCTCCAAAAATAAAGAGGTTTTACTCATAAAAATGATGTTTTGACTACAAAAACGTAATTTTGGATCGTAAATCTCACGTACTTGCTCATAAAAACAAACTTGCAAATTACGATCCCTCAATCGTAACTGTACCGAGACTTGTGCCAATCCGTCTTGTTTCTCCAAATTTAATGATTTTTCTGAGTTCACCAGTTTTATTTTTGCCTAATTTTGCTTTCGTCTACTTTTGACGCATCCGGTAGCTAACTCATTAGTCCTAATAGCTAGTGCTTATATACCAGTTTGAAAGGTCACTTATCAATTTTTTTGATTAAATCCTTCGTTCAGCATTGCTTGCGTTTGGTGTTCTTAATCTCGTGTGCCCGTGTCGTTAAGGCTTTGAACAGCTAATCAGTATCGTCTCGTGCGTGGATTTGAATCATACCTCTATCGAAATATTTTTAAGTGACTACATTTTAGTTTTCGACAACTCCTTTTTTAATTTTTCACAAATATGCAAATTAAAATGACATTTGTTTTTTTAATTTTGCTCTCAACAAAAAAAGATACTACTGTGATAATGTGGTCCCTTTAAAGCGATCATGTCACTTGATAATAAAAAATTGTGTAATATTTTTGAGCCAATCTTTCAGAAAGATGTCGCATCATATTTTCAAACAATTTACTTATTCGCTTCTCCTAAAACCGGTTATCAAATTGGATAATTAATAAATTGCCATGATTTCGATGACATATAAGTTAAACCAATTATTGTAATTGAATAGTAAAAAAATTTAACCGGAGCGTTTTTCTTGAAATAACTCAGGATAATAATTATACTTTGTAACCTGAACAACTCAACATATTTAGCAATATTTTCAGATTGAATATTTTATTCACAATTTATTTTTTAAATTTTTATATTCTACACGTAGTTGTGACCTGTCTATCATAGTAGTCTAGCGAGGGACTCTATCATAGTAGTTCCCAGGGTGTAAACTGGATGTGCTCTTATCTCATCTCAAATCTAGTTAACCAATGTTGTAGACTTTGTTAGTGGATTCCGCTGGCCATGGTTAAATCCTTGCTTTTAATTTCGCATTGCTATAGATAGGAACTCCAGTCCTAGCTTTTAACTGTTCATATGCAAGTTCAGTATAGAACCAAAATTGGGACTCCACTTACAGTTCGGAGAACTTTTGTAAAAAAAAAATAATTGAACAAAAAAAGCAAAAAATGACCCAGGCTTCAAAATACCTAGAATTAGTAAAATTTAAAACAGTATCTAACAATCTGCTTGCATTATAATAATACTTGAGCCTTGTGGATTGATTTATTATTCTCCAACCCCCGATCACAAATCAAAACTTTAAGTAAGATTAAGTATGTTTTTCTTAAAATAATCTTTAATCACCGAGAAAGAACAAAATCAAATGATTAGATTTAAAAATTTTCAATTTCATCCACCTTCAATTGGTGTGATTTTTCTAAAACAAATCTAGATGGTTACAGCTGTAAATAGGAAACACATGATGGCGCTAATCAATTCCAAGAACTAACTTTACTCGAATAAAACTAAATTTTCTTTAGATTGTTCTTGGCTTTTTTAAGCTCAGTTAAGATTGTTCTTTGTTTTTGAATTTTTTAATGAATCAAAACTTTGTTTGCTAGAATACCCCTTTTTTAATAATTCTTTTATGAAACACAAAGAAAAAAATATTTATTAGAGCCTAAACAATGCAAATAATTAAACATCGGAAAGTTTGTGTCAATGATATAATTTTTTTTTCAAAGCAGACCAAGAAATAACGTCACTGAGATAGCTCCAGCATAGAAAAATCAATTGTCCTTGTGATGTTTGATTGAGGGCAAAAAAAAATTTTCACCATGGCCGAATCAAAGCAAAAATTTAAACAGACAACAAAAAAAAAGAAAAAATGAAAAAGCACATTTATCTACGATCAAAAAGAATTTTTTCTTCAATTTTACTTTCCAATAAGTCGCGCCTATAGATGTAACTATAATATTGGTAGTTTTTAAGGTTTTGCAACCCAAGATATGGACATCTTTCTTTTTGTTGCGAAAATTAACTTGAGCAAAACCCTGGAAATTGATTTTTCTCTTTTTTGCACACAGATGATTAAGTCTAACAAATTTCAAATTCTTCCACCTTCGATAGTTGTGATTTTCTTAAAGCAAACCTAGATTGTCAAAGCTGTAAGCAAGGAACCCACAATCGCGCTAAGCAATTCCAAAAACTAACTTCACTCGAAAAAAAGTACATTTTCACGCCCCAAATTAAGTGAAAAAATAAGCTATTGTAAGCCTGCAAGCTCACCTCTGTAGTTTGAATTCAGACCAAAATTCAAAAATTTTAAATGTGTTTTTCTCGACACTACGAAAAAATTTGCCAAACTTTTAAGTATTGTTCCAATTACGACTAAATGGGTTTTAATGAGATAAATTACTCAACCCCGTCCGATGATTATTTGTGGTACCTGATTTTGCGTGGAAACAAAAAAAACTAAAACACACCCGAATACAAAGTTCCTCCCCATTTTTCAAATAATAATCATAATAATGTGTTTTTTTGCGAATAGCAAAGGAGCTATCAGTAGGCCTTAACAGCCCTGTCGGGGATAGTCCAGTTATATTATATCCCCACATCGCCGTTTTGTGCGTCTAGAGCTTTCACGTGGTATCACTATTGCAGGCGAAATAGGTCAAGCTGTGGTAGATCTGAAGTTAGAAGTCAAGTGAGAGCTGGTCCTCGCACACTATCATTGTCATGGCACGGGATCGAATACACGATCTGACGATTTCAAATTGAACGCGTTACCACTATGCTAGGCACCTCCAAATGGTCTTATTAAAAAAATTTCACTACTAATCATTCGTTGAGTCGAAAATCAGAGAGGAAGTATACCTTGCTCTGAAAATTTTTTTCAGTCTGATTATGTTTCGAATTTCTTTGAGCTTGAAATATTTTGATTCAGCTTTCAAAGTCAAAAAATGAATAAAACCTTGAAAAATTCCATCTGAAATCTCACACTATAATGCACTAACTTTTAATGTGGTGGGCTTATGAGAATCTTATTTGGTTACATGTCTTTACAAAACTTAGTTTTTTTCAAATCCTCTTTTTTTTAAATTCTTTTTTAAAAATGTCTTATTCCTCTGGCCTTTAAGAGGCAGCAGGAACATTCGGGTTTAAGCCCTTAAATGAGCAGTCTAGTCATGGCTTCTTCACTTTTTGGGTTGCTTTTTTTGAAAATTATGTTTTTTCTAGTATAGATAAATCGTTAACTTTAAGCCTTTATAGGCTAAACAGCGCTCATGTTCTGGTAGAGAATTTAGTCTCTGATCAGGTTTTTCTAATTCAGCCTGAAAACTGAAAAGGTTCAAACCAATTTTTCTCGACACTGAGATAGTTTTTTGTATGTTGAATTCCCATGCAAAAACGGGAACTGATAGATTAAACAATTTCTTTTAGATCGGTTTTTCAACTGGTCAACAAATCGTTTGCGATGAGAAAATGATATTCTTGGGTTATTTATGTTCATTGAAGTTTGCTCACAAGAAAGATGGAGTCAATGTAACTATGTAACCCTAACCAGATAGCAATAAATAGCCAGATAATAACAACAGTGGTTGAGGGTGAAAGCATCGAAAATAGCTGACGCTACCATTCTAACTTTCAATAACGGAACTATTCCATTCAACAGTAAGGCAAAAAAAATGAAAATGAAAAAAATCATTTCGGCAAGTTTTCTGTCTTTTTTTAAACAATTTTTGCATGAAGGGTTAAGTATGCAAAATAAGTACGTTGAAAAAACTTAAACATGGCGAGATGATGAAACTCGCATTCAAATATAATAGATTCAATTTTTTGTCCAAAAATGAAAATTGTTACACCAGCATCAACATCAAGCGCAAGAACTATTTTTTTCAAACTTAATCGCCTTTTTCCCGTTATTCAAGCTTCTGAAAACGTTGCTGGAATCGAGAAAACAACTTTTTCGTTGTGTAAAATTAGCTTTATTGATGGATATCTTGCATCAAAAAAATGCTTCACAAAAACAGCGACTTTAACATTGAGAAAAAAATTTCGAATTCTAAAGCACTATTCATCCCTCAACAAAAAGAAAAAAAGGTTAAGCTTGTTTTTGATCTTAGTTGATCTTTGTTTCTTCGCTGATGTTACAATATTTTGCCGAGAGAGAGAGATAAACAACGACTTTTTGGGGTAATTAGCTTTTATGGGGTAAATCAAAAACAAAATTGAATTTATACAAGTTGTCAGAAAATTTAAGATTGAAAATTAGTTAAGTTCTACATGTGTTGCATCGGCATTTGACGAAGAAGGTGCAGGAAGAGTCGGGGGAAATATTTGATTGAAGATCACCGAAAAAAAAACTTCCAAACGGTCATTTTTATCTTCTTTTTCTACAAAAATTTCCAAAGGGTCAATTTTATCTTCTTTATCTAGTGCTTTTAGACAAAAATCTCAAGCTTGTTGCCTACTGCGATTGGTCTGAAGGCTCTGTCTTTATTAGTGAAGGCAATCATTTTATCTCCAAAATAATTTTCACTTTTGTCTCTTCCAGTTTTGTTTTTCAATATGAACATTGACTTGAGACTCGTAGATTCTGCGCTTTGCCCTGATTCACCAACAAGAATCATACATTTTGGCGAGCAAACTGTTTTTACTGGACAAGCTATCGGTTTCCTTTTGTGAAAAAAAGTATGGCTTCGCTTAAATAGTCTACAATTACAAAAAAATATATAATTTTTTTCAATTTTATGCAAAAACTTGACTGGTTATAATTATAATGAAAAATATAATGGGTTTCTCCGATAAATGGAAGGGCTTATAAAGCCTTCGGAAGTTTTAGTTTTCTAATCTGTATCGTTATATATCCAATAAGGTCCAAGTTTGTATGTTGAATTAGTTCTAATAAGATTTAAAATAGTTCCAATAAAATCTGATAATTTTTTCTTGACGCTCTTTCCAAAAAATTTTCACTTGGCTGCCAATTCGTTTATGTAGAAGAATGACTCGTTGCCAAACAGTTGGTTTAGTGGATGAAGTTGAAATTTTTGAAAAACGAACGTTTTTGTTTCATCAAAGGTTGCTCTGGTTCCTTTGAGGTTTTCCATGATGAGAACATATTCTCTCCATGGAATATTGTACTTTCCGTCATTGACTTTACTGAATAGAAGAAAATCATGCATCTCTCTATAGAGCGATAAAGGAAGCGTTCTAAGGTGCATGAGACGGTCTTTGCACTCGGTGTTTTAGAAATAACTCAATAGAACGAAGTGCACCTTTACTCGGATACCACATCTGTATTCCATATAGTAAGATTGGTATCAAAAGTCCTCGAAGTAATTAGTTTCCTATATTGGTTGGTAAGAAGAGATATTTTACGTCTCAACATTTAGAATGAGGCATACGCCTTATTATACCTCATGTTTGAATGTACATCCCAATTCAGAGTATCTGGAAATTCTATGCCTAGATCAATCTCAATGCTTTTCTGTTCAAACACGTGTGAGTCAAAGCAGAGCTCCTTGTTGTCGTTACCTTTAAAGACTAAAAATACGCTTTTTTTCAATGTTTACTCCCATTGAATTGTCTTTGCACCATTTCGATAGCTTATCCAGAGCGCACTGAAGACCCTGTTTGGCACTAATACAAGCCTTTAGATCATGCGCAATTAGGACACAAATAGCACCATTACTTTCAATTAGAGACGGTATAAATTACCCGGTGAGGTTTTATGTTCGAGTTATCACGTTTTTTGAATACTGGGACAATAATGATTCTTTCTATTGGGAGTGAAATTCTCCTTTATTGCAAATTTTTTTTTTAGTAGAGTGTATATCGATGTTTTTAGTTGAGTGAGTCAATGTTGGTGCACAATTTCTTGGAAGTTTTTTTTCGGAAATTCATCTGGCTTACATGCTTTGTTGGCATCAATATGCATTAACTCATTTTTAACTTCTTTTGTTGTAAAACATAGAGAGATCAGTATGCGGGGATTAATATCGTCAGCATGATTACCAGTGAACTCAAATTTTGGTTTGAATACAATTTCAAAAAGTTGGTTAAACCATTTTACTTTGTGGGCATCTTCAGTTGCTTTTTCTTTGTTGCAGATCATGGTATCGGGTAGGATATCATGACATTTTAGGGCTTTGAAGTTTTTATAATTTTAGTCAAATTGCTTACATTTTAAAAAAATTTTTTCATAGTTACACTTGTCATTTTCTATATCATCCTTGTTTTGAGAAGCAAGCAGTATGATGTCATCATGCCTTTTTAAAGAAAAAATTTGGAAGCTGTTTGCTTAATATTTATTTTTTCCTAATATTACGTAAAGTAGAAGAAGTGATTCAAGAAGGTAAACAAGGTTTGTGTTTTGTTCGAATCCGCGCACTAGTTATACCATAAGTTCAGTTAAACCTGGGTATTATTGTAACAATGAGGACTGAGGGGTTTTTAGAAAGAAAATCATTTTCCACAATCCAATCTACTTTTGAAAAAAAAAATCTTTTTTGTTTGGAATTTTTGCTTGTCAATGATTGTAGCAAAAATTAGACAATAAGGATAATGGTTGCTGAGAGCGTTTCCGTAATTTGAATACCCTTTGTGCAGAGATATGTTAGTGCACCATTTTGTCAGTTTACTTGAGTTGTTTGATAAAACAACTTGTAGCGGATTGCTGATAACCTCGTCAACTATTATCTGTCCATACTTATTGTGGAAAAAGGGATCAGAAAGTGTCTGTTCGGAGTCATCATTTGACAACATTGTATGCCAGTTAGTACCAGGAAGGTTTATGTCACCGGTAAGGAGGACGTTATCAAAATTGTTTTGTACGCATAGTAGGTGAACGCCTGAAAATAGATCATGAAAACGGGTGTACTCCCATCAGTAACGACTATCGCTAAGCGCAGATAAAACGTTGGCTATCAGTACTCGGTTGCTTTTTGTTATTACCTTGCCAAAAAAAATCTTCTTTGCTGAAATTTGGAATCGTAATTTCTTGGAACGCAAGACTTTTCCTTACACCTACTAGCACTCCTCCGTGTTTTGTGCTATCCTTTGATTGACTTAACCTGTCACCTCTGTGGATTTTAAAATCGGATAAGTAAAGTGCTGTGTCGGGCAGTGACTGTGTCGGCAAAGTTTCTGTAAGGCAAATAATATCGATATTTTCTTGGATAACGGCGTTTGCGAAATTTTTCCGACGACTATTATCCACAATGCTCCTTCCGTTGTAAGCAAATACAGATATAAAATCTTTTGTTTTTAGTCAAATCGCGTCGTTATCAAAAGATTTAATTAGGCTTCAAAAGATTTATAAGGTATCAAAAGACTGTATAGGTACCAAAAGATTTATTAGTGTAGGTGCTAAAAAATTTCTTAGAGATTAAGAGGGTGCACGTTTTTTCGTCCAAACTAGCAAGCGTTGAGCGTCCGTTATCAATTTTACTGCTCATTGGTTCTTTCAAACAGTTTTCGTTCTACATCCATGAGATGACTTCAATGTGGAAAACTATTCCATGTCTGAAATTCCTTTGAACTATTAAGTTTTCTTAAGTTTCCCTGAGATTGTTTGACACTGGGTTTGATATCTCTTCAAGCAAAACGACACATTTGTATGTTTTAATCTGATGATTATTTCCCTACAAAATGTTTCAACTTAACTATTTCATTTTTCTTGTGAATCAATTTTTTATCCTATTCTGCTACTCTTCTTTGATCTTACCTGCTGTTATGGATTCCACAAACAAAAAACTGATACACTGAACAGCTCAAATTTAATCCAAAATAGGCAAATTTGCGGAATCCGCAACCTTATTTGCGGAATGCGGAACAGTTTGTGAAACCCACAAACACATAATAAGTCATACGTGTAACTCAAATGATGTGTTGCGGAATCCACAACTGTACGCGGAATCCGCAATTTGCAAGCTGCATCCGCAAATTGATGATGGAACCCAAAATTTGTCAGTGGAATCCGCATTTCCTTCGCGGATTCCATCTACATTTGTTTATAAGAAGTAGCGTTTCAAATTACAATTTGTTTACTTTTCGTCACCAGCGAATTCAATCTCAATCTTTAAGTTGATAAGATACTAGAATAAATATTAAACATTTGATCTCGTTCTGGCCCCTAAGTTTGATCTCAAATCCTATTAAACACCCAACTTAGATCTCAATTCCTTCGAACTCAATTCCCATTTTTTCCTCCTCAAGCCAGAGCTTATTTATATTGCCGGAGACCCTTGATAAAAAATGAAAACCATTTGCTACATGACGCCTTGATAACAGCTGCCACCTAGTTGAGTTTAAAAAGGTCGTGGTGAAAAATCTAATGTCTATCGATGGCCAGAAACGTATTTGGACATACAACAATCAAGAAAAAATTACAGTTTTGCCCAAACAAAAATTGTAAACTTTTTTGCATGAAAAATCGAAAAGAGCCTTTGAACTATTCCGTTGGCAAACACATGTAATTTCTTGGTAAGTGTCAAGAGCCCGTCCACCACGAAGATAAGATGCAGCAAAGCGCCGAAATTATCAACATAACAACAACGTAGAAAGTACGTTGCGATAGGAACGACCATCATACAAAACACAGGCAAGTTCATGCGTAAATTTTATGCTGGCTCAGTAGTACACACGTCTAGAAACCAAAAAAAGTTCTTTGACCAGGAAAATTAAATTTTTCAAAAAAACAGATTTTCTATAAAAAAAAAATGAGCACAGATTTTGAAAAACTTCCAACTTTTGACTAGTTTTTACAATTATAATTGTGACCTATCCATTTTGCACCTGACTAAATCCAGTTATATGCCTGATTAACCCTTGCAAGGAAGTCATCCTTAACAATTTATACATTCAAGAGTCTGAAAATTGAACAAAAAAAATAAATAATTTGGGGACGATCTACAAAACAACCAACTATCAAAAAAGTGAAAAAACCAAACTTTGAACTCTGAACCTCTCTGAAATGGTTGTTTGTGGATTTTAAGAATCAATTGACATCTTAATTTTTGTTTAAACCCAGCAATTTTGATAAAACTCCGAAAAACAGGCTTAAAATGACCTCATTTTGCCGACACTTCAGATGAAATGTACAATTTTTTTTTGAAAACCGCAATTTTTTATTAGCGCAAAAAAATTACCTTAAGCAACCAATGAAAAAATAGCCTTGTAACAAAGCTCTACTGAAAATCTGCGGAGCAAATCAACCCACCAGCGAACAGCAAAATCACCCTAAAAACTATGTGTTTAGCGAAAAAAAATTGAACAACCCAAGTTTTGGCTACAGATCCTAAAAACTGCTCAATTAAACAAAACTGGAAAGTTTTCATGGATGAAAAATTGCAAAGATCATTTAAAGTAGTATGTTGGCAAAGATATGTAATTTCCTGGCTCGACTCTAGAGCCCGTCCACCACAAGTTTAAGATACAGCAAAGCGCCGAAAACAACAAGATAACAACAACGTAGAAAGTACGTTGAGATGGGAACAACCATCAAACAAAACACAGGCATGTTCATGCGCAAACTTTATGCTGGCTCAGCAGTACACACGTCTAAAAATCATTAAAGACGCTCTTTGACAAGGAAACCTTTCGAAGAATGAGATCAACCATAAAAAAAGTTCACAAGTTTCGAAAAACTTCCGAATTTTGACTACTTTTTGCTAGCCTAAGTATTTTCAAACATAATTGTGACCAACCCATTATTGTATCTGACTAAAGCCAGTAGTAAGCCTAATTGACCCACGCAAAAAAGTCATACCAACATTTTATACTTCCAAGAGTCTGAACCTTGAACAAAAAAAATAATAATTTGGGATGATCTAGAAAACAACCAACTATCAAAAATTTGAAAAAATTAAATACCAACTTTTGAACTCTGAACCACTCTAAAACTGTTGTTTCTTGATTTTAAGTAACATTTGACATCATAAGGTTTGTTAAAACCCAGCAATTTTGAAAAAAATTCCGAAAATCAGGCCAAAAATGACCTCACTTTTGCGACATTCCAGATGATTAAATTTTTTTATTTTTTTTTGAAAACCGCTTTTTTTCTTAACGCAAAAAATTACCTTTAGATATCATTGAAAAAATTAGTCTTGTAACAAAGCTATGCTGAAAATCTGCGATGCAAACCAACCCCCCAGCTAACAGCAAAAACACCCTAGAAACTATGTTTAAAGCGAAAAAAAAAACAATTTTTCGACAACAATAATTTTTGACACCAGATCCTAAAAAGTGCTTCATATTGACAAACGTTGAGCAAGATACAATGATTACTTTGGACGGGGAAATTTTTAAGTTAGACATTAATGAGGTTATTGGTTATCTTCAAAAATAAAGAGGTTTTACTCATAAAAATGATGTTTTGACTACAAAAACGTAATTTTGGATCGTAAATCTCACGCACTTGCTCATTAAAACAAACTTGCAAATTGCGATCTCTCAATCGTAGCTGTACCGAGACTTGTGCCGATTCGTCTTGTTTCTCCAAATTTTGTTAATTTTCTGAGTTCATTAGTTTTATTTTTGCCTAATTTTGCATTCGTCTACTTTTGACGCATCCGGTAGCTAAATCTTTAGTCCTAATAGCTAGTGCTTATATACCAGTTTGAAAGGTCAATTATCAATATTTTTGATTAAATCCTTCGTTCAGCATTGCTTGCGTTTGGTGTTCTTAATCTCGTGTGCCCGTGTCGTTAAGGCTTTGAACAGCTAATCAGTATCGTCTCGTGCGTGGATTTGAATCATACCTCTATCGAAATATTTTTAAGTGACAACATTTTAGTTTTCGACATCTCCTTTTTTAATTTTTCACAAATATGCAAATTAAAATGACATTTGTTTTTCTAATTATGCTCTCAACAAAAAAGGATACTACTGTGATTATGTGGTCCCTTTAGAGCGATCATGTCACCTGATAATAAAAAATTGTGTAATATTTTTGAGCCAATTTTTCAGAAAGATGTCGCATCATATTTTCAAACAAATTAAGTATTCGCTTCTCCTAAAACCGGTTATCAAAGTGGATAATTAATAAATTGCCATAATTTCGATGACATATAAGTTAAACCAATTATTGTAATTGAATAGTAAAAAAAATTAACCGGAGCGTTTTTCTGGAAATAACTCAGGATAATAATTACATTTTGTAGCCTGAACAACTCAACATATTTCGCGATATTTTCAGATTGAATGTTTTATACACAATTTAGTTTTTAAATTTTTATATTCTACACGTATGTGTGACCTTTCTATCATAGTAGTCTAGCGAGGGACTCTATCATAGTAGTTCCCAGGGTGTAAACTGGATGTGCTCTTATCTCATCTCAAATCTAGTTAACCAATGTTGTAAGCTTTATTGGTGGATTCCGCTGGCCATGGTTAAATCCTTGCTTTTTAATTTCGCATTGCTATAGATAGGAACTCCAGTCCTAGCTTTTAACTGTTCATATGCAAGTTCAGTATAAAACCGAAATTGGGACTCCACTTAGATTTCGGAGAAATTGCTTAATTTGCGGATTTCATCTAAACTTTTTGCGGATTCACTTTTTTTTGCGGATTCATTCGAATTATATTTTGCGGAATCCATTTACAGTTGCGGAATCCAGAACAACTAGCTATATTCGTTAGTTGGTGAATCAGCGACCCAACAAATGTTCTTACAAAACTTGCGTTATAGGCATTTGTTAGTTGAATCCAAGGAAATTTTGCGAGTGAACTCACTTATATTTTGACACATGTCTAAAGTTTTGTCTCTGGAATTCAGTAACATACAGACGCAAAATTGTGAGCCTATTCAGTGGACAATTCGGCTCGAATTGTAAAACATATAAAAAGTAGTTTCTTATTTTATTAATAATCAATGTGCCGATAAAGCATGTGGCATTCAGAACTTGTTTTACAAGGCAGCTTCTGTGTTCAAAAAACCGGCTGCTGTAGGATGATTGGTATTTTGTCTTAAGCTCCAACAATCTTTGCTGAAAATTTGCAGCTTCGAGGCTTTTGAGCATTAAGCCGCAAGTAATTGGTTTTGCCACAACAATAGCCACAATTAATTAAACCTGCACTTGTCAATTTGACGATATTCAGCTTCTGCTGCCACAAATTTAGGGGAAAAAAATACAATGAGCTAGAGAGTACGATAAGTATTCAAGACACATTAATCTAGCTAGCAATATGAAATGGAAACGTTTTTAAAACGTTGAAATGACAATAGGACAATTTGGTATTGTGGAACTAGTTTAAAACTAGTATTTATATCCAATTAAATTATTGAAAAATCTATCTCTGTAGTTTTTTTATAACTAACTAATCATGATCCATAACTAACACTTATTATAAATTGTATAGCTGAAACTATTCATAGTTTCGTCAACAGAACAGAAAAAAAATAACTCAGCAAACACTCAAACACGAGTATACACTAGATCTATTGAGACTAGGGGAAAAAAGAGTAAGATAAGGATCGGTATAAGACTAAGAAGTTGCACGAATCTATACGGCCCAGAATTAGATAGCTTGACGAACAGACGGTTTAAATTATCTGAATTTACGCTTAGAGTGAGCCATCCCGGACATAAACTCATCTGGTGCGACCAAGAACCTCGAAAAAGACCTCAAGAAATTTAGATTTAGCATATTGAGAATAGAAATATGATCAAAAACACATCACAAAATGTTCGATAGTATTGCAAACTTAATAAGTATATCTCTACATCTCAATAAGTCTAACCAAAACAGCCGCAGGTTGCAGTTTACACCATGTCAAAAGCCAAACAACAGACCGAAATCATAAATCTTGCAACGACGCAGGTTGCAACGATAATTTCTCTACAAACTTCTCAATGCAGTAGATTTTGATTCACTATCTTGAATAAAAAAATACTTGGAGCAATAAGTTTCCTTTTCAAGCCATATACCTCTCAGTGATGTATAACCATATTAAATAACATAATAACGATTGATCAACTGATACAAATGTCAGTAACTTTAAAACTTTTGTAAAAAAAAAGTTGAACGAGAAATGCAAAAATTTGTTAGTGGATTAAATTAAAGACAGTTTTATTAAATATATCAAAAATTCCTTGCTTCTCAAGGACTCACATCATCATCCTCGCACAATCTAGCTTCCTTGTTCTTCCATCTAAATCGTAACCATAATCACTCAAAAATTAAATATCATTTAAATCATCAATTTTTCAATCAACCCTTTTTTAAAATTATAACCTCTTTCCAAAAATTTGAAACAGTAACCCAAAATATTCTTAAGGCCTATCTTTGTTATGTAACAATCTAAATTTTCTTTAAACCAGATCATCAAGACTATTTTTTCTAAATTTTCATTTATTCAAAAAATTTGATCACCAAAGCTTTCCTTGGATCAATCAGAAGAGTTTTGTTCTCCCCACCGCTTAATAAACGTGTACAACAACCTCAAACGTCGGTTCACTCTCCAATTTTTATCAGTGGTCAAAGAATTATAGAAATTTTTGAATACCTAACCATTTTAATTAAGATAAACAGTGAAGAGCTTCGGTTACTAATCCTTCACTTTAACCCCTCCTCTTAAATGACCCAGGCTTCAAAATACCTAGAGTTAGTAAAATTTAAAACAGTATCTAACGATCTGCTTGCATTCTAATAATACTTGAGCTTCGTGGATTGATTTATTATTCTCCAACCTCCGATCACAAATCAAAACTTTAAGTAAGATTAAGTATGTTTTTCTTAAAATAATCTTTAATCACCGAGAAAGAACAAAATCAAATGATTAGATCTAAAAAATTTCAAATTCTTCCAATTTCGATTGGTGTGATTTTCCTGAAACAAATCTAGATGGTTACAGCTGTAAAAAAGAAACACAAAATGGCGCTAATCAATTCCAAGAACTAACTTTACTCGAATAAAACTAAATTTCCTTTAGATTGTTCTTGTGTTTTTTAAGCTCAGTTAAGATTGTTCTTGTGTTTTTGAATTTTTTAATGAATCAAAACTTTGTTTGCTAAAACCCCATAGAACACCCCTTTTTTAATAACTCTTTTATGAAACACAAAAAAAATAATTATTAGAGCCTAAACAATGCAAATAATTAAACATCGGAAAATTTGTGTCGATGATATATATTTTTTTTCAAAGCAGACCAAGAAATAACGTCACTGAGTTAGCTCCAGCATAGAAAAATCAATTGTCCTTGTGATGTTTGATTGAGGGCATAAAAAATTTTCACCATGGCCGAATCAAAGCAAAAACTTAAACGGACAACAAAAAAAAATAAAAAATGAAAAAGCACATTTATCTACGATCAATAAGAATTTTTTCTACAATTTTAATTTCCAATAAGTCGCGCCTATAGATGTAACTACAATGTTGGTAGTTTTTGAGGTTTTGCAACCCAAGATATGGATATCTTTTTTTTTTTATGCGAAAATTAACTTGAGCAAAACCCTGGAAATTAAGTTTTCTCTTTTTTTGCACACAGATGATTAAGTCTAACAAATTTCAAATTCTTCCACCTTCGATAGTTGTGATTTTCTTAAAGCAAACCTAGATTGTTAAAGCTGTAAGCAAGGATCCCACAATCGCGCTAAGCAATTCCAAAAACTAACTTCACTCGAAAAAAAGTAATTTTTCACGCCCCAAATTAGGTGAAAAAATAAGAAAATAAGCTATTGTAAGCCTGCAAGCTCACCTCTGTACTTTGAATTCAGACCAAAATGCAAAAATTTTAAATGTGTTTTTCTCGACACTACGAAAAAATTTGCCAAACTTTTAAATATTGTTCCAATTACGACTAAATGGGTTTTAATGAGATAAATTACTCGTCCGATGATTATTTGTGGTACCTGATTTTGCGTGGAAACAAAAAAAACTAAAACACACCCGAATACAAAGTTCCTCCCCATTTTTCAAATAATAATCATAATAATGTGTTTTTTTTTGCGAATAGCAGAGGAGCTATCAGTAGGCCTTAACAGCCCTGTCGGGGTAGTCCAGTTATATTATCTCCCCACATCGCCGTTTTTTGCGTCTAGAGCTTTCACGTGGTATCACTATTGCAGGCGAAATAGGTCAAGCTGTGGTAGATCTGAAGTTAGAAGTCAAGTGAGAACTGGTCCTCGCACACTATCATTGCCATGGCACGGGATCGAATACACGATCTGACGATTTCAAAGTGAACGTGTTACCACTATGCTAGGCACCTCCAAATGGTCACATTAAAAAAATTTCACTACTAATCATTCGTTGAGTCGAAAATCAGAGAGGAAGTATACCTTGCTCTGAAAAATTTTTTTCCGTCTGATTATCTTTCGAATTTCTTTGAGCTTGAAATATTTTGATTCAGCTTTTAAAGTCGAAAAAAAAAGGAATAAAACCTTGAAAAGTTCCTTCTGAAATCTCACACTATAATGCACTAAATTTTAATGTGGTGGGCTTATGAGAATCTTATTTGGTTACCTGTCTTTACAAAACTTAATTTTTTTTAAATCCTCAAAGAAATAGGTAAAAAAGGGCCATTTTTTCCAGAACTTTTTGCAAATTACTCAAGAAAACTATACGTATTACAAGCTCATTTGCTTTTTTAAAAATGTCTTATTCCTCTGGCCTTTAAGAGGCAGCAGGAACGTTTTAACCCTAACCAGATAAAAATAAATAGCCAGATAATAACAACAGTGGTTGAGGGTGAAAGCATCGAAAGTAGCTGACGCTACCATTCTACCTTTCAATAACGGAGCTATTCCATTCAACAGTAAGGCAAAAAAAATGAAATTGAAAAAAATCATTTCGGCAAGTTTTCTGTCTTTTTTTCAACAAATTTTGCATGAAGGGTTCAAATGAAAGTTTTGAGCATGAGCATGTTTTGCTGCAGTTGTGATTTTTGCGTCTTCGGTTTTTGCACAAGAAAAATGTGTAATGATTTTTTTTCGATTTTTAAAGATATTCGCCCAAAAGCTTAATTGGTACAACATTTTGTTTGAATGCAATGTTACAAAGGAAGTCTAATATAATTGATACGCGATTTGCTAATGTTGAAAGCGGATATCAAAAAATTAGCCCAAGGAAACTGAAATCTTTGTTGTTACTCAATTTGGAGGAACAAAAATACAATTAGCAGCGCTGATTGTACAGCAAAAATACAGGAAATACCTGTGGCAAAAATATATAAGATTAAATTTTAGTGAAAATTCCAACCATTAAAATAATCATTATACGGATATAATACATACCGTAAACCGCGATATTATCTGACTATAAGAAATCAAAATAAGTAATCTAATGGAATGACATATTTGTGTCCTATCTAAATAAAGAATTATTGAATCTATAGGTTTCATTGGGTGTTTTTTGCGACCAAATATAGAGAATCAGTAGCTTCTTTCCTCGTGAATAATAGCAAGTCAAAATGCGTTCCGTGATGCTCATTTATGCGGTTTTCTGAGTTTCTCAGGGGAGGGTAAAGGGTGAATTTAAGACCCTCTCGCTCATACGTGCAAATATTAAAAAAATCATGAAGGACCCGATATCGAGAGAGGCGTTCAAGTATTTCATGTCAATTGAACTTGTTTTATGACTAAGTCACCCGAATAGTCAACTTCGTATCCAAAATTCCAATTTCAACAAATGTAAAATGACAAATGAATCCAAAATTATGCAATGGTGGAAGCCATTATATAATAGCGGAAATTGAGTGATGCAATGCTTGATGAATCGAAGTGACACTTCGACAGCAAACATGTTCATTTGATCTTTTGCAAAAGACCAAAAAAGGACAAAATTTACATTACCAATTGATAGCAGAGGTCACTTGCTGTAATATTTAAGCGGCAAACTAGTTTTACCCCATAATCAAAACTAACAGAAACACCCCCACTTTCAATAAAAACAAATTTATTAGTTTTCGAATTTTTATGATTCTAAAAACATCGGTCAAAATTAGTTCTTAATTTTTCTATTTTTTAAAACACAGCTTACGAGAACATGTTAACTTCCAATATTCTAGAGTGTTCGTTTTTGTTGTTAACCTCAGTTCTGCTGTGTGCGAAGGGAGAATTGAGGGGAAGGATGAGATTTGGGAGCAGGCAAGATTGCCCTATTGAGGAGGCGTCAACTTATGCGATTGAGTTGGACGATCTGCTGGGCCTATGGTACGAAATAGGGAGGACTCATTTTCCATTCGAACATATGCTTTCGTGCAACCTGTTCCAGTTCGCAGTCGCAAACGAAACAGAATCAGGTTGGTAAAAAACGTACGCAAATGCTTGAATCTCTTCACAGTATGTTTTTTGGTTGGGTTAGTTTGGGTAAAATTTTGTAAGGGTTGGAATTTTTGCTTGTAGAATTGAGGGCGGATAATAAGTTTTCAGGTTATTAGGGGAATAGTTACTTTTATAAAATACCTTGGATCACTAAATGTCACCGTACAAGAGTAAGTGATTGCTCCTGTAGTTTGCTCGAAACTTTATAGCCCTAGTTATGCAAAAATAACTTTAAAAAAGCATTAAACGTTATTTTTTCAAAAATTTATTTTTGATTTTTTTCTCTTTTTTGGATGGTGATTTGGTCCAATAGTCTGAGTACCCTGGAAAACGAATAGCTCAAACTATAGCTCAAACAATCCAATATAATCCATTATAATCGACTGTAATCCATTAAAAATGAATTATAATCCTAATAATTTTTATGCCATATAATCCATTAAAATCCATTATAGTTGATTATAATTTATTATAATTAATTATATTGTTATGAAATTCTTAGGATTATAATCCGTTTGTAATGGAGAGTATTGGTATAAAAAGTATTAGGATTATAATTCATTTTTAATGGATTATAATCGATTATTCTGTAATACTGACCATATTATGACAATATAATCGATTTATTTTAGTGCTTTGGGACCACTCGGAATATCTTCAAAAATCACGAATAGCTGGGTGATGGCGGATTTTCGCAAAAATTTTCGAAGATATTCCGAGTGGTCCCAAAGCACTAAAATAAATCGATTATATTGTCATAATATGGTCAGTATTACACAATAATCGATTATAATCCATTAAAAATGAATTATAATCCTAATACTTTTTATGCCAATACTCTCCATTACAAACGGATTATAATCCTAAGAATTTCATAACAATATAATTAATTATAATAAATTATAATCAACTATAATGGATTTTAATGGATTATATGGCATAAAAATTATTAGGATTATAATTCATTTTTAATGGATTACAGTCGATTATAATGGATTATATTGGATTGTTATTTTTCAAAAATAATCGATTATAATGGCAATATAATCGACTTCGTGGTCTGAATCTTACATCTGTTATGGAGTATAATGGTTTATTTTTGTCTCTGATATCCATTATAATCAATTAGAACCCATGGGCGCTCGGTGCGGGAATGGATTACAATTTTGTGTGATTTAGAAAGAATACATCTGCAGATGTTTTTTTTAGTTTTTTTTTGCGTAGTAGGTTTGTAGTTTGTGATGTCTAAGTATATAAGACAGAGTACAAAACAGTAATTGTTTTGTCAAACTTTGGTCCAGCTATTTTTCTAGATTTCGACGAAGAGATTGACGGAATATTTATGCTTGACATGGTTTTTTGTGTGCTCTGTTAAATTTTGTTCTTTTAACTGAGCGTTTTTGGCACAATTTTTCTAACCATCTGAAATATATTGTTATCCCGAGCTAAAACTTAATTGCATTTATTTATCTGTGATTCTTTTTTGTAAAGTTTATCGATCAATTAGAAATAATTATTGCGCTTTGAGCACTTATAAGACGCGTCAGCGGCAAATTGAAATAAGGCTTTCAATTTGGTCCTAATAATTCGATAGGAGATTAAGTACATCGACTTCTATTTTACAGGGCGTGTAGGGAGACAAAAAAAAGACAAAAGTGATTGAAAAAATCTGGTTCATTATTTCCATTTTTCAGGTTTTTTCGATAATGAAGCAAAACTTTTTTCCCACCGTTAGCCGTTAGATGGCAATCGGAACATTGAAGGTTTTGCTCTGATATACGACTTGTCTTGTAGCTAGCTACACTATTGTCTCAGTAGAAACCCTTATCTTGGAGAGACTGAATGATAAAAGTTAACTTAAGCCAATCTTAAAAGCCGCGAAAAATTCAAAGAAATCAAACAAATGCAAGCCAGTAATTTTTGATTCTGATCGATTACAAAATGAAATACTTGTATTTTAGGGAAAAGCCCTGGATGTTTTGACTTCCTTTTTATTGGTTTAGAGTATTTGTTGTTAAATATAAGTTTGATAAATTACAAATTCAGAATATAGCAGATTGTTGATTCATGATTCGTCAAAAGCTGCCAAATCAAAAAATCTATCATGAAAAATTATTTCTTAAAAAAATAGAAAAAAAATAGAAAAATCAAACAACAATTTTGGTTGAATTTTTGTTAACTTTGGCTTCTGATTAGAAGATTTTTAATTGAGTTCCAAACTTTTAATGTGGAAGTAATGACAGTGCCAATCATAATTCAGTAGTCAAAAATCTGAAAAAAGAGCTGGTATATCAGTAGTCTTAGGAAATTAGAAGTGAGGTCGTTGATTGGTTGATAATTTTTGGGTATCCGGCTCTGAAAACTGTGAAAATTGAGCCGCTTCAAAATTGTAACCGGAAGCCATTAATAATGCTCCTATCGAGAACAAGCATTGATAAACCCGAGCGTTTCTCTTTACCTTCCCCGCGTATACAATATAAAAAATTAATATCAAAAAAATTGGTTTTTCTTGAAGTTGCATTTGACAAATGACCCTGGTATAGGATCTCTGGGCAACTTGTGCAGCAAACGGCTATCTTTGTTTGAATTGAGACTTTTTTCATTATGTAGAACCTTTTTCTTAAAAAACATTTTAATCCAAAATCTTAGTTTGAGAAACAAATGGCATGTTTTTTGCGCTTCAAATTCAACTCAACATGACCGGCAGTCTTTTTGGCGTACGTGACAAGAAACATAGAGGTTCTTTCCAACTAGACCCCAACAAGGAGTACTTCGACAGTTTCCATGTCAACTTCTCAGATCATATCAACTACAAGCGAGATCCAGTTCAGTTCTTTGTCGGAGACTATTTACAAGATTCTTATATTATTCTGTTCGCTTGCCAGGAACTTCACACTCTTTTTCGAGGTCACCACGTGGAGAGATTTGTGTGGGTCCTTGTGCGGGACAAGTTGCCCAGTGCAAATGTTATTGAACTAGCAATGGACACTGCGACTAGATTTGCGGCCAGATATGATATCTTCATCAGAACTCACAGATTTCAGTGTAATCTGCCGTTTTAGTAATCTTTGTCACACTGAGAAACTTCACTCACAGCATTAATACTTAACATGGTCACTAAATTAGTTTCTG
>NC_087062.1:30502163-30588532 GCF_963678635.1 Symsagittifera roscoffensis
TGTAGCGCATTAGTGCATGTACATCCACCTATGTCTACAAAACTTTTCGTGATTTGACCACTGGAATTGAGGAACATAAGGGAGCAGACTTACCGGTAGGTCTCCGCTGCCCATAGCTTTTTTTGAGAAGGATTGATGGAGTGTATTTTAAATTGTTTGTGAAGATTCTTTGAGGAGAGTGGTGGTTTCTCTTATCAGTGAAATACTTGATTCAAGAGAGCTACAAATTGAAGAAATTTGTAGAGAGTCGAAAAAAATGTATCGAAGTTGCAGATTCGGGTTGATGACATGTCGACTTTATAAAGTAGATCGAGACTACGTGCATTCTTGACTCTTCGTTCTTACGGATCAAATAGCCGGATAGGGTTGACTTCTCTGGTTGAAGCGCAAGGAGAATTGTATCCGTATTTTGAGTTCAATATCGTATTGGCCAATGTTCTATTTCAATGGATACCTTTGCTGCAAAATTGGGTCCATACAGTATATCCTGCGAGAGATGTGAATGCGGCAACCAAAACCAATAGAATATTTTTGCTAAATTTAATCTTTGAGTGTATCTCATCTTTGAGTGAGTTGAGGCGAGTTTTGGGTAGATCCATCTGAATTGTACACTGTCAAATACAAACTAATTGTGATTGCTTGAGGTTCAAAAAATAAATTTAGGGTGTTTGAGGTATTTTGAGCTATATATGTATCTATTTATATAAAACTAAGCAATAAAAAAATTTATTTGAAATTACTAAGGACTGAAAGTATCAAAAACTGAGATTACTTTTCAATTGAAACTACTGAAGACTGAAATGTCTAGACCTAAGGATGAGGAGAGGAAAAAGAATGAGGAGATATTAGTGAAAGCCCAATCGCTGGTGCAGAAAGAAATCGACGAATAGTTGTGGGCATCCGTTTTCCGTTTCCTGGGGCGTCAAGTTGAAAGAAAAAACTAGAAAAACTAGTGAGACAAGCTAAACGGCTCGGAGGGAGAAATGAGCAATCAGTTAAGGTGCTTGACAACATTGAGTTGCCTGGATTGGTACTTGAAAAGCTGTTAACGGGCTGGAAGCACCCAATTAAGGACAAATTCAATGAAACATACTTACTGGCTGATAACGATATTTTCCTCTCACAATTGGTAACCAAGAAAAACTGGTAAAACATTAAGTGAAATAGAAACCGCAGCAAAGGCATTGCAAAATGCAAAAAGAAGAAATTCGTCAACCAGCTGAGAAACAAAAAGCCGTTTGTGCGAGGACGAGGAAACACACATTATTTACAAAACCAAAATGCAAACTCACAAGACGACAACGTCCAACAAAATAAGCATAATCACCGACAACTTAAGCAAAATTACAGTTGCTGGACACATTTGCAGCAAGGCACATTCAAGTTTGTCCAGCAAAAGTTTGCTCGAAGTGCAGAAGAAACTAATTTTGAACAAAACAGTAGTAAGCTAATAGTATTAGTAGTGGTTTTCCCACATGAGGTCCTGGCCCCGTCAAAATACATGTTCGAATAATAAGTTTGCTCAGGCAGATTTTCAATGCACAATCGCACGTATTTTTCCATATACTCTGGTTCAGTCCTTCGTAATGCTCCAGGTGTTTTCAAATTATCCCTAGAACGCGTTTTTGCAGCCAGTAGCAATCTATACATCCAGTTGGAGAACGATTTAGAGGTCGACAAGTCTGTTAGAAGAAATCTTTAAGTCTTGTTCGACTTTCATCTCTTGGAACTCTTCAGCTAAAACACAATTTTGCACGATCTTTCATAAAATTGGGGATATTATGATCTACAGAGTCGTTTTTCCCATTTATAATTTATAGAAAAAAATAGTTCATCTGAACGTACATGGATAAAGGCAAAAAAACGCAACTCGAAAAAGTTTTCGTAATAAGTTGAGTCTCCCGGTAGAATCCTTTTTCCACGCGCTTTTGAATAGTTTCTTGTTAGTTTAAAACGTCTTTACTTGATCCAAATCACAGTTTAGCGTAAAACAAAACGGAGGCTATCATAGATTTGTAAAGTTTAAGTTTGCCACAAGATGGAGTTTGCCTGTATTTCGCTTTACCATGAAAAAAGTTCGATTGGTTTTTGAAGCAAGCAGCATCTTTATGTGAGTTTCAATTTAGGTCACTCGATATAATAGTGCCTATTTTTTTTTTGATTTGCCTCTCATTTGATTTCAGTTTTGATGAAAAAGAAGTTTATTAGAATTTCCAAAAATTAAATGCTTGTATTTGCCAAAGTTGAAGAACATATGTTGTTATTTATAACCGATTGAAAGGTTTTTTCTAGTTCTGGCTGATTTCATCGATCTTGATATTTGTGCTGATAAATTTCGCATCGTCAGCAAATAAGAGTGATGTCATCTTCTCACACTTGCGCCGCAGGTCGCTAATGAAGGCCAGAAAAAACAAGGTTCACCCTCAAGGTCACTACTGGTAACTTTTTTAAACAGAAAATTAGTGATGATTTGTTTGAATTAATTGGAAATATTTTGCAGATATGACTTAAAACAACTGAATAAGTTTCCTCTAATACCTGTGCAATATAATTTAGAGAGTAGAATGCCACGATCGAATTGTTCAAAGACTTTGCTAAAATATGTGAAAATTACGTCCAATTCTTCACCGTTTTCTACAAAGCGTAACTTTTGTTCAAAAATGACAAAAGTTGCAATATAGGTGACCTCGTCTTTCTCAAACCATTTTAGGAACCGTCAAAAAGGCCGCTATAGTGCTCACTAAACCTTTTGAATATGATCTTTCTTATATTTTTTAAACTGTTGATAATAATGAAACTAGACGGTAATTTTCTTCATCATCTTTACTACTTTTTTGAACAGTGGACATTTAACTGATTATTTCCAAATATTGGGAAAAGTTGAAGTCTGAAGAATTTCTGAGAAAATTTGCCAAAGGGAACGAGAGATTGTATGGCTGCTTTTAATTAATAAATGGGAGGTATGACGACTGAACGTTTGCTTTTGTTTACTTTAAACTATCAAAAAAAATTTTGGTATCCAATTCATCAAATAACGAGTTCTCAAGAATAAGAGTGACAAATTGTTCTTAATTTTTGGAGAAAACTGATGACACAACGTAAAATGATGCAGAGAAGTTTGAGAATAGCTCTACTTTTGTTGAATTACTTCTAGCTTTTTCATCTAGATATAACATACGCGGGTATGAACTGAAGACTTAAAGGCTTTGAAGTATTTAAAAAATTTTCTTGTCAATATCTCGGCAGCAAGGTTTTGTTCATAATCTATTTTATCACTCTCGGCGTTTTCAGAAATTTGAAACTTCAATGCTTGAACCTTTGGGTGCATTTCACTGTTTTTCTTTGTCGCCGTTTTAAGACATCCACGGCGGTAAGGACGCTCAATGACTTGTGCGTTCGGGCATGTCTTCCTTAATGAGATGTTTCAGCCATTTTTGACAACTATTTACAAGACAGTTTGTCCAGGACCAGCAAATTGATTGAAACCGATGTTCTATCATAAGATCTTTTAACAAAATTGCCGTTGCAGTAACTATATACATCTTTTTAACATAACTTCTTTGATTAGATATAGATTCGTCAACAGATATTTCAAGAAACAAATGGAAATTGATTGATTCGAAAACTTTGGGTCTCCGAATTTGGATAGATTTATGCAGTGAATATGTTCAATGACTAGTACTAGATTGAGTGTTCCTGTGGCTGCCAAATTGAAAAAAGGTTTTTGTTGTAACTTCATAGTGTCGATCAGTTCCAGGAACTCATTTTCAAGATCAATACTGAAAGACATACTGCACCAACTTAATTCAGGAGAAATAAAACCACCATAAATTATAACTCTTTACAACTTTACTTGAATTTCGAAAATTATAGAGAAACTGCCTTAGATCTTGGGTAGTAAATACATAGTTGCTATTTGAGGGAGGGACACAACAACAAATTAAAAGTTTTGTTCGGCTCCCTGCACTAACGTAGCACCCAACTGCAGAGCCGTTCCTGGTAAAGTCAAAGATCATTTGCTCTGATTTATGTACCTCCATGGCACCCAAATGCAGAGCTGCTTTTAGATTATAGAAAAGCTGCCTTCGATCTTGGGTGGTATATGTTTAGTGGCTATTTGAAGGAGGGAACAACAACAAATTACAAATAATATTCGAGTTCATACACTAGCGTAGCACCCAACTGCAGAGCCGTTCGAAGTAATTTCAAAGATCACTTGCTCTGATTTATGTACCTCCATGGTACCTCCATGGCACCCAACTGCAGAGCTGTTTGTTGTAAATTCGAAGATCTTTTGGTCTGGCTTATGTGCCTCCACGGTACCTCAATGAGCACTTGCTCTATTTTATGTGCCTCCTTAGTACCTCCATGTGCAATTGTGTTAGAATTTGTTTTTCTGTTGTCTTGAAAACCGTTATTACCCGAGAAGAAAAGGATATTGTCAATTAGCCACGTTTCAGATGCGGATATACATACTAATTTGCAAGCGTTGGTTAACAAAAAAACTGAAAAAATTTGACGCCTTTCTTTTTATATAAAGTGCGGATTTTATAGACTAGTGATGATAATTTTTGCAACTGTAGTCAGTCGCCTAAACTGTCTGCTTTATTTTTCAGAAATTAGGGCCTCCTTCTGATTTTTATATCTTCTGTCTTATGTCCAGCATTCAAAAACTCTCTGCTGTTCTTTAATCAAGAAAGTTCCGTTTCCTCAACATTCTTTATCAAAGAAGCGATCAGAGTTTTTGCGCAGAGACTCTTAAGATTACCTGCAGCGCTTCTGTCATCTGCGTACCTTTTTTGCTTTCTCACAGCCTAATTGTTGTGATAAAATTATTAAAAAGTTTCATGTGATATGGTACGCTACTAATGGTACGCTTGTAAGAAGAAGGCCTGGGACGGGATTTTAGAGACAAGCTCATCAAGCCGCGATACTTCCCCTCTACCGAAACATCCCCGCCGCAAGCTCCATCCGTGAAAAACCAGGTTGAAATCGCTTTCATTTCTTTTTTTTTTTGTATTTTGTTTTTAAAATCCATTTCTCTACAATCCATTTTACAACTATTCTTTCTCTTGTTTTGCATTTTTTGTAACTTGTTTAGTGAATGTCTAGGCTGAAGTAGAGGCCGAAGTGGCTACCAAAATGGAGCAGGAAACTGGTATTAGGAACCTCAAGGACTAAGTACTGCAGCTCCAAAGATGTCAGAGCCACGGTTCACTCGTACAGAGGTGCAAAACTAACCGACCTTGTCGTTACTATCTCGCGCTACTCCTCGCATAAACTGAGCTGTGTTTTTATAGTAGCCGGCTTCAATGATATTTTCTCTACGGTTTCAGACTTTGCTAATGATTGGAGATTTTAAATAAGTTTGATAATTCAATAGTTTAATAAAATGTGCTTATTCTCCTCTCTGCAAACAATCACTTCATAAACAGAAATTTTGGTGCTCTAAATATCACTTTGATTTGCCTTATAAAAATATTTCACCACTCAAGAATCCGAACTACTTCCCGCATTCGCAAAGTTATTTTTACTGCTACTATGTTTTGTAAAGGTAGTAATTATTTTTCTTTTTTATGCTAATGAAATTTTCAGATTTTTGCTTGCTCAGCTAACTTGTATATAATCACTATAATTTAACCCTCCTTGCTGCTAATTTATGGCCGATCAAACGCACTGCAACAATTGCAAATGCTAACTCCGAAAAGTGTTGTGTGTCATTTGCAAATTATACGTCCATGTCTCATGTAGCGGGCTACAGAGCAGCAAATTTAATCAAGATTGGGTCTCCTGCATAGAATGCACCCCCGAGAACTTTGCAAAACGGTTCAATTCCACCAACGGACCAACAAGCACGGCCCCCATCACAGCTCAAGAAGAAACATCACCGGCAACACCCGAAATTTAACGTACTGCGCAACACAGTTTAATCCATCGCCCCCTGCAATCACTACAGTCCCCTTCGACCCCTGAAAACTTATCGAACAAGAACTTGAAATTGAAATAAACGACATATATAAAAATTTCGTTAACTGGAAACCGCGCTTCATAGCTCTAAGCAAAAAAAAGCCCGGTTTCCAATTCATAGAGTTACTGACAGCAGCTGATGCCATTACTAGAAGAAACACCAGATTCTATCGTCGCAATGAAAACAGCAATGTTTCTCCCACACCTGCTGCTCACCAAAACTAAATCAGAAACAAACGGATCAAACTCCAAAACTCTGAGCCACCGCATAGTTTTTCGGAAGCAAGGCCTACTAGAAGAACTTTTCACTGATGCGAAAGTTCTCCAATTCAGACATCCAAAACAGAAGAAGTGCGAATTAAAAGAGGCAATCAAGCAATTCGATAAATTAATGAGCACAGGCAAAATATCTGCCGCCATCAGCTGACTTTCAGACAAGAAAACAAAATGAGTATTTCACCTAAACGAAGTCATTGAAGGAAAAACAGTTCTTATTATCCTGAAAGAAAAAAACCAACCAGCCAAAACAGCGAATACTAAAACTGAAGTAAGTGACGACATAATGCCATACCACCCCTCTATATTTGAACAAATAATCGCCAAGACAGTTCAAAAATCAACTCTGAAAACGCACGGAAGCCGCTGTCCCTCAGGTCTAGATGCGTGCGAATGGAGAAGGATATTAACTCACTTCAACCAGACATCCATTGAGCTTTGCAAAACAATTGCAAAGCTATCCTATGCAATAGCAAGTAAAATTTTCCCCCATGAAAACCTAACGGTATACAATTCGTTTCGCCTGATATCACTGGACAAAAATCCAGGGGTACGGCCCATTGGTATAAGCGAGGTTCTGAGACAAATAATTGGGAAAACAATCACCCAATGTATAAAATCAGTCCTCAAAAATCTCAGAAAAAACTTCCATTTCCGTTAGGCTAAATGTGGAACCGAGTATGCTATCCACAGATTGGGGAACGAGTTTGAGAAACCAAAAACGAACGCGATACTTATTATTGATGCAGAAAACAACTTCAACTCGCTAAATAGAGAACTTGCTCTAAAAAATGTCAAAATCCTTTGTCGCACTACATCATGCGCTGGGCAACACATATAAACATCCTTCAAATTTATATGTCCATAACACGGTTTTGACATCTGTGACATTCGACCAGAATGGCGGTCAAATTGCATGAAATAAAGAAACGAAATTTTATTGGAACAGTTTAGAGGAAGGATTGGCTGTTTCAGACCATTAACGGTCTTGTTGGGTAAACTGATTGAATTGAGAGAGATCATTTTTAGCTGAATTTTGAATTTTTGAAAAATCGGTTGTTAAGACACTTGACCATTTTCATTTTCGCAAATACAGAAAAAGCGCGAAAATCCTCAGAACAACTATTTTTGCTAGTAGAAAACAGACCGACGATACGAATTGGAATTACGATCGATATTATTGTTGGGAGCACATTCCTAATTGTAATGTTTGTGCAGCTACACCCGTTACGGAGCAATTACCGAGAATTCAGAGGGGTATCAGGAGGATTTTACTACCCTTCTTGAGTGACGAAACGAATGCTCTTCGTCCGGATTCAAGAATAAATAAGGGTCTCGGGAAGAGACTGAAGCTGTAATTTTAACAACTTTTAGCTTCCTGGCTTGTCCTGAGTTGAGTTTAATGAGTATGAGAAGCTAGGAGTTGAAGGAAAAAGTTGATCCATCCCCGATGAATATAATGATTTTTTTCTACTGAACAAAAACAATCGTAATATTATAATTAAGTAGTAGCCCTGTTGTTAGGACTGACTTCGTAGTCTGGGGATACTGAGGCGGAGCCATTAGCTCACTATTTTTGCAAGTAACTAAGTTAATTTGCCTGATCTGGCTGAGTCCTTAAATAGTTATGACTTTGTCGACCCGATGTTAATGGACCACACATAGTACCGGCATTGAAGAAGACAATAAAAAGCATGTGAAGCCGTGTTGAGACGTTAGCTTTGTTTTCCATCGTTACTTTCTTCGGGCGAATGTTACAGTCGGTCTGGTAAAAGGTCGGTTCCCGTTTGTATTATTCTATTACCCAAACAAAACATGCTTGCTGTTCCAGACATCTGGCAGAGTAAATTATGTAATTGTATAGTAATAAGGGTTTTTATCCCATGGGTTTTCACCCAAAATATAGTTTAATGAATTCTGAATTTTCCATTTGGGTTATACTTTCAACGTCGACTCTTTATTTGCCTTGTGCAGCTGTCCATTTCTGATTAGTTTGCGATGAAATTCCAATTGTTTCTCAAGAACCTGTAATGTACAGGCCCATCTCAATTACAGGATCATTATCAAAAGTTTTAAACTTAACATATAAAAAAAACAATCTTAACAGTGATCCAGAAAGATGAACAAACTCCGATAAATAGAAACTTCAAAACTCAGAGACAGAACATCACACTCTCAAGAAAAGCTAAATTTATGGGATCTGCTCCTCAGAAAAAAAACGGACATAAATCTAGCGTCGGGAAAGGAGCATCAAAATGGCTCAGCGTGCTACCCTTAAAAAATACAATTTTTTTCTCAGCAAATCAGAGTTTGAAGATGGATTATATCTGAGATATGGAGGGGAAACATGAAACGCTCCACGTACATGCCCATAAGGACAACCGTTCAAACTGACACACTCTCTACACTGTCCCAAAGGTGGATAGACTCACCTAAGACTTAATGAAATAGCTGCGACAGTCCTGGACGAAGTCTGCCATGAGTATGAAATACAGCCGAAACTTCAATCGTTGGAAGGCGAAAGATTTCACAACTTATCAATCACTATTGAAGATGACGCTCGACTTGACATCAAGGCAAATGTACTCTGAGGAGGCCGATTCAGCCGAACCTGTTTCGATATAAAAATTTTCAACCTCCATGCTAAATCCTGCCCTAAAACAATATCTGACGCCTTAAAATCTCATGTGAGTGTCAAAGCATTGAAATACTAACAAAGAATTCTGGATGTGGAACACAGCAGCTTTGTTCAACTAATTTTGCGAGTACCGGAGGAGCAGCACCAGGCTCTACAAAAACCGTCCAGAAACTAGCAGAGAAACTAAGCTAAAAACGAATCTTAACATACGAATCATACATTAAATTATAGAAGAACAAAAACAAATTCTGCATTTCTGAGGAGTGCAACCCTCTGTTAGGGGGTGCAAAACTTAAAATATCCAATATAGACAATTCTATCTGGGCTATAATTCAGGAGAGTAGATTTCAATCGACAACTCTCTGGAATCTTATTAAATAGTGTCTTTTAAGATTGAATGAAATGAGGGCAGCCGTGGTGGCCCTACAATGTTTATCCTTGGCGCGAGTTCTCTCTTCAGAGCACTTAATTCTCAAGAATATCGAAAAACGAGACACTTGAGAAGCCTAGGCGTAAATCAATCAGCCATCATAAGCGGCCTCAATTGTCATCGAAGGACACCAAAAGCGAGAAAGTCAATCTTCGCGCATATCAGAGAGGCGGAACCAACAGAAGAGTTTGTTATTTGGCACGACGCAATAAACAACTCTTTTTCGCTCCACTTCAACAACTTTGACTCACCTCTAACTGGACCAGAGTTGGCTGATTCTTTGAAGACTGTCTCATCTCGTATTCGATCAATCATATATTGCCAATGGACTGAAACCTCAAACATCTATCGAGATTTGCAAAACGCTGGACTCCCTGTGGTAGACGTGCTAAAGGAAATTGCTTCACGAAAAGGCGACATCAGTGAGGAGTTAAAGCAGCTATACAAACGATTGCATCAACCCTCATCAATAGAATTAAAAATTTTCTACGTTGTCCTGCGTTACGATGGATACAAACAAAAAATCTGCAAGAAGAAAACATGACTTTCTGTACGTCGAAGGAGAAACTTCAAGCTAAAGAAACTTGCGGACCAAGAATTGTTTCCAATTCCAGAAAACTTTCGTATTTATTTGAACCCGGGACAAGCGCGAAAAGTCCGAAAGAAATTGAAGCAATCGAAGCAAAAACCGACAAACTTACGACGAATCCTCAAAACTCAAAGACTCAAATCTGTAATAAAACTTTGTTGAACAAACTCTAGTGACCACTCTTGTAAGTGAGTTAAGGATTTTGTAATACAAATTTAAAAAGGATTTTCTTGCAGTAATAATATTTTGTGGTTTAAACTCTAGTGACCGCTCTTATCAGCGAGTTACAGATTTTGAGTTACAGAATATCTAAAGAGTTTGTGGTAAAAAAAATCTAGTGACCGCTCTTGTCAGCGAGTTACGGATTTTTCCAAAGTAAGTGTTTAGCTATGTCGCATAAAACAAGGCTAAAACTTGCAACAGATACAACAAAATAGGGCCAAAAATTTTCTAAAACCTGTTAGTTTGAAATATCTGCCGATGAGGTTGATTTTCACTGCTTCAGCTGTGGAGTCAATTTTCATTTGACAAAAGACTGTACGGCACTAAATGATGCAGCGCTCCTAGGCGTAAAAGAGCTGGGAAGTAATGCACTTCTTCTGTGCAATGACTGTGTGGCGCGAAAACAGCGAGATCGGATCATAGAATAAGCTGCAAAAATTCAAGAACCCAAAGATGATACACAACTGAAATTTCTTCAAACAGAGATAACAGAAATAAAAAAACACAATATCCGAGTTAAAAGAATCCTTCGTAAAGCATCCAATTCCAAAACAAATTCATATAGGAGCAGAACATCCAACACCTAAAAAAACTGTGGAAGCCGAAACCCCCGAAGGCATACGAGTAAGAGGTGTGCCTTCAAGCACTTCAAAACTTGCCGGTGAGCGAAATGAGCATGATATGGAAGAGATATCCGATTTAATGCCGTTTCTATCAATCGAACGTGAGATCACAGAAATAAAACGTATCGGACCCTATCAAGAGGGAAGAGCAAGGACAATAGTTTTCACAGTTGCAAATAAATTCCACAGACGACTGATTCTCCTGTCCATCAGCAAGCTTAAGGAGTACGACAAATTAGTATTTGTAATTTAAGAACTCAACGCTGAAGAAGCAAAACAAGAACGTCTGATACATAAGAAATGCCGAGAAATGATTGAAGCTGGAATATTACGGAAGGAACTCAAAACTAGCGACCTATAATTGTATCAGAAAGACGGGAATGACTGAGTAGAAGTCAAAAACGACGAGGAATCGTGGTAATGACTCGCCGCAAACCTTCTTGAAAACAGTACCCACCTATTTTTGTACAATGTAAGGAGTCTTGTAGACTTTGTTAAAGGCATGGACTTTTCAAATGTCATAACAAATTGCGATCACTACAAAATTATCTGCTTAACGGAAACCTGGTTAGTACCAGAAATACCCGATAATGCTCTCTTTCTCAATAACTTCGTCATACATCGAAACGATCGTAATACGGTTAATTGTCAAACAAAGCATGGTGGGGTGCTTATTGCAGTAGCCAATAGTATTCAACACCGACGAATAATTATTGACTCAAAATTCACTGATACAGTACTTGTTCAGCTTGAATTTAATGACTACAGATGTCTCTTATGCTGTATCTACAGTGCCCCTAAAAAATTCGCCCATTCTTCTACTGGAGCATCTTGAATGCTTAGACGAACTGAGTAGGAATCACGTTACCAACCTTACAATGCTTGTAGGGGACATCAACTTTGATAACACAAACTGGCATCATATGGAACCCTCAAATTTGGACGAAGTACTAGAGGAGTTGTTTGAACAAAATTACCAGCAATTGATCACAGGTGCTAAAAAGCAAGTGATGTCATTCTAGTCAACAATACAGAACCAATACTAAACGTAAGTGTAGATAATTACGTTAAGAAACTATTTAAATCCGATCATCAGCCATTCCAGCTCAAACTAATTTTAAATGATTGGTTCAAGTCACAAAAACCTTGCCTGAAAAAAAAAAGATTTTAGCACATTTTCGTTCGAAAAATCAAATTGGAATGAAATTGGATTATACATTATGCAAAATCCTTCCTTGCCTTACTGCTTCAGCAATGTCGACGTTGTAGTTGATTTATGGTATGATTGGCTACAAAAGACATTGGAAAAACATATACCCAAAAAGACAAAACACCGAATGTGTTTACCTCCTTGGGTCAGCAATGAAACATCAAATGCAATAAAAAGGAGGAAAATAATGAGAAAATGGATGAACAAAAAACCGTCCCCGAGTAACTAACTAAAGCTGGCAGCACTTGAATCAAGAGTAAGTGAATTTTTAAACGAAGATCAAAAAGAATTTGAACACTTAATTTTCGAAAAGGGAACATTTTCACAAATACAAAAGTACTTTAAGAGCATTCAAAAATCATCCCAACTTCCCTCAAAAATGTACTTAATTGATCAGAACGCTGTCACCGATAAAGAAAAAACCCAACTCTTTAATGAGTTCTTTCAATCAGTCTTTACTAATTCTGATTATCCTAATAAGCCTTCAAAAGTAGATAAACTCAACTTTACAAGAGAGGAAGTGCAAACTAAGCTTGAGAACTTGTGTATTGGGAAATCATAAGGTCCTGACGTTCTAGTAAAACTACCTCTTGAAAGTTAAGCTAAATACTTGGCTCCTTCACTGACACTCGTCTTCAACATACTTGGTAATAAACATTTCTACCCTTCCTTATGGAAATTGAGTATCCTCATACCAATATTTAAAGACGGATACAAACAAGACATTTCGAATTATTGTCTCATTGCGCCCTTGGCGTGCCTCTCAAAAGTTCTTGAAACATTAATTTGCGAAAAACTATACGTAGCCATTGGACTTAATATCTGCAAAGAATAACATGGATTCAGCAATGTAAATCAACAATGTAAGCGAACAATGACTCAAATGATCTTATATCTCAGTGAATTATTTGACCACTTCGAATCTCCAACACTGACTGCTCTATACCTCGACTTCGAGAAAGCGTTCGACAAGGTCAGTCATGAAAGATTAATAGAAAAATTGCAAAATAATGGCATCACTGGAGGAGCTTTGGAGCTGCTTGAAAGCTACCCAAAAGGCCGAAAACACAAAGCAAAAAATAGAAACTCGATCTCTTCAGAACTCGAAGTCAAAAGGGGAGTTCCACAAGGCTCAGTACTGAGTCCTGTGTTCTTCATAATCTTTATAAATGATCTCCCAGAGTGTATCATATCAAGTTGTTTCGGATACGCGGATGATTATAAAGTTATTGCTACCAACACGATCACTCTACAAATTGACACGAACAGAATATGGAAAGGGTGTAGCCAGAATTTGATGACATTAAACATCAGCAAATGTAAAACGCTAAATTTAAAAGGAAACGGAAGTATTTCAATGATTGGAAATACACTTGAACAAACAGAGAAGGGAAAAGATCTTGGAATAATTGTTTCGAACGACTTGACATGGACTGCAAACGCCAAAAAAAGATGTGAGAAAGCAATCAAAGTATTTTTCACTAAAAAACGAAACATCGATAATGGTACAAGTTGGGTTGCAAAAAAGAATCGTTACCGGAGCTACATTGTCCCAATCATTTCTTACGGTGCAGTTCTTTGGAAAATAAGTAAATCAGAATTGAGAATGATAGATAATCTTCAGTAAAAGCTTCGAAGTGTATCCTTTGTACCAATAGATTAGACTATAAAGATCGATTAAAACGACTTTCGAGTCTACCACTACCCTTGCATCACGTATGCACGTTCTTTTGACATTTGTCGACATAGTGAAAGGCAAGGTATAATATTGAGCGGGAATCTTTTGTTCAAGTGCAATACAAATCAGAACAAAACACGAGAGCACAGGAATTGAAGTTCTATAAAACACGAATTCTGTTGAAGAAGAAACAAGAAAGTGACTATTGGACAAGAGGTACATTCTTAGCAAACACAGTTGCACAAAAGATAGGGATTTCCCTTGACGAATTGGAAAATCCAAAAAAAAAATCGTGGAAGTTTACAAAAACTATTTTGGTCAATAATTATAATCTCGAGGATCTATGCTCCTGGAGACTGACATGTATTTGCCAGAACTGCAGAAATCAACACAAACTCAAATGATATTTGGAAAACTGGAACTCGGGAATATCTCTCCTGGGTGCTACCCTAAATTCTGTTTTATTATTATTATGATTATTGTAGCGTTGGTACGTCCCTATCCAAACTGTATAGCGGGCTTCAATATCTCGCCACATTTAATCTTTTTCAACATACTTTTTTTGCATGTTTAACGAAAGAATTTTTTCACGTTTAAGCTATACCGTATATTGCAACGGTTAAGAATTTTTTCGATTTTCCAGTTTGACTCCATTTAATTCAAAATAAGCAGCCCAATAGTGGGAAGCTACCAGGGTTTTCAGCCTCCTTTCAGTTTACGAGAAACGACGATTTCTGTGATTGTTTTTCAAAAATTTTCAGAAAACTCAAATTTTAAAAAAATTTGAATTTTAAAATTCCCAATCTTATAGTTGGAAGCGGTCACAGTACTCTGGACGGTTGCGAATCTTGCCTTCAAAATGACTGCAACTGCTCAAATGCTCTTAGTTTCCCAGATTGGCCGTTTGGCATGTCTTTGTTTTGTCATGTTACATGTCTTTTTTCTTAAAATAATCAAAGAAATTGATTTAAAAAATCTCCGAAAATTTGAAATGCCCAGCTCCATAGTGAGGCTCCTTCAGGGTACTCCCAGGAGTTTCACATCTTGCCTTCAAATATGGCTGCTCAAATCTTTGTAGTTATCCACAAATGACGTTTTTTGTTATTTTTTTTCAAAACACCTTCAGAACACCAACAATTCCTTCGACGGTCAAAGACGGAAACACTGAATCATCAAATGAAAAAGAAAAATATTCAATGACTATTTCGTCAGCGTGTTTGGCACAAAAGAATATCAAAAAGTGAGCTGAATAGATTTATTATTGACCAAAGTCAAGTTGGCGAAATAATGAGGCAACTTAATGTCAATAAATCAATGGGACACGACAACATTGGCAATCTCATTTTGAAATCATGTCACAAAACTCTAAGCAAATCACTTACCCTTATATTTCAAACCTGCCTTAACAAAGGAATTTTTCCTTAAATATGGAAAATTAGTGAAAAAACCCCTGTTTTCAAGGAAGGAAGTAAAACCGATGTCAGTTGCTATAGACCAATCAACCTACTCTGCTGCTGCTCAAAATTGCTTGAAAAAATAAAATTTGACAAACTCTATACTAAAGTGAAATACAGATTACATGAAAGTCAACATGGATTTCGAAAGCTTAGATCCGCCACAATTCAACTTCTTCTATTTCTCGACCGAATGTACGAATTGAACGATTAACAGGATGTACAAGAACTTGCAGTTCTATACTTGGATTTTGCCAAGGCATTTGACACTGTACCTCATGATATTCTGCTTACGAAGATCAAAATTTTTTGGAATTGGCGGGAAATTGCTGTCACTGATATATTCATACCTCAACAACAGAAAGCAATGCGTTAAGATTGAAGACTGTAGCTCAACCCTAAAAGAAGTCACCAGTGGAGTTCCGCAATGTTCAATTCTGGGACCGCTGCTGTTCTTACTTTTCATAAACGATCTACCTGAAACCATGAAAGACACAGACAGTTTTGGGTACGCAGATGACTTTAAGGCCATTCTACTAAATCAAACTTCCCTTGACACTGCAACTCTGAAAATAGAGAAATGGATACATGAAAACAAAATGCAACCCAACATCAAAAAACCAACGCTCCTCGGCATCAAAGGTGATTTAAAAGCTAGTCTCCTGAACAAAAATCTTTCCTCAGTAAACTCACAGCGTGGCCTAGGACTGATTGTGTCCAACAAGCTCACATGGAACGAAAATTGCTCTCGTCGGACATCCAAAGCAATTAGTGCTCTCTTCCAGATTAAACGAAGTCTGACTATGAAAAGCAGTGTGACCACCAGGCTTAACGCATACACTGGGTATGTAGTACCCATAGTAACATACGCATCCCAAGCATGGACTCCTAGCAGATCGAACATGGAACAACTCGAACGAGTTCAAAAGCTAGCAACAAAATGGATTTTGGGGACAAGCAAAACTTATACTGAATGACTGAAGGACCTCAACCTTCTTCCTTTGAACCTATACATGGAAATGCACGACATTTTAATACTAATAGCCCTGCTTGAAAATCGTTATGATGTAGAAATAGAACGAAAACCATCTGAATCATGCGAAATCACCCGACAGTCATCAAGAGGAGAATTTCAAATCCCAAAAAGCCGCTTGCAAAGAACGGACGACAATTTTTTCAGACGAGTGAAACATCTATACAACTGTCATATCCGAGCCTGCCCAACTTTTAGCCTTAGACCAAGCAAAGCGAATCTGACCTACATATACCAGAAATACTTCAAAAAAATGTACAGTGAAGTCAACAAATGTACATGGAAACTCTTATGCAGATGTGGAAACTGCAAAGCTTACAACAAACTGAGATAAAACATGGACTGTAAAAGGGGTGAAATTCCCTAGAGCTAATGCTCTGAAGCCTATTCTACTACTACTACTACTACTACTACTACTAAAACAGGATTTTTTTTTTTTAAATTAATTAAAACGCAAGATCAAATATTTTGCAAAACCTATCAAATTTAAAACTACAAATATGTACAATATACAAGTATTATACATCAGCTTTGAAAAAATAGCACCAAATTACAGTTAAGAACAACAGTTCAGTGAAAAACAGCAACGGGGCGAAGAGAATAAAGGAAAGGTTAGTCGCGTCGTGATAGGGAATTATTGATGGAAATGTCTTGGTTGTAGCAGGTCTGGCTTCTCATTTTGCGGGATCCTCTAATGCAAAGAAGGGCACCTCTCATAATGCAAAAGTTTACACGGGTTCGTAGCCACAAAATAGTTTCAGAATAGTGGGTTCCGCGCTTCTCAGAGGTCAGGAGAGCTAGCTGGGAAATAAATGTTGAAGTCAGGTTGCTGCAGTCACCACTGGTTGAATAGATAATGGGGGTGAAACTTGCGTGCTCCGAGTTCAAAATTCGTTCCTGGTAGTTTTTGATTTTCTCTTGTTCATGATGTTTGAAGGTTTCAGAAATTTTCCGGTTGATATTGGTGGTGGCTCTGGGATTGAAAATTCGGACGTCGAAAAGAGTGCGTTGACCGGTCCGCCAGAAACCCCTTGCTGCTATATCCAATCTTGCTCCATCTTCGGCACGGTTGGCGTTAGTTTGGACAACTGGTTGGAGACTCGGTTCAATGGAGACGTCAAAACAGGTTTCGCGTATGATGTTCGCCAGCAGGTCACGCAACTCGTTGTGTCTTTTATGAATAAAACCACCAGTGGTGCAATTAAGGGCGTGGGTGATGTCGTAAGGTTTCCCACAGACGCAGGCAATGGGAAGTTTATCAAGACTGATACCGTATCGGAGGCGGAGGAGGTCTTGAAATTCCATTTTGTTGAGAGCATACCCTAACTCTTTGATAGGGAGGGTAGTTAACCACGCTGAGGTGCCTTTTGTCTCGTATGTTCTAGAAGTCTGTCTTGGCGCTCAGATAGCTTCGGCCGGATAGTTTGCAGGAGTTCTGTTTGCGTCTCGGTGTTTTGTTTCCGAATATAAGCCCTTCTAGATTTCTGATCGGATTCGAAACCAGAGGGAAAATTTTCAGATTGCGTATATATTAGGTCCACGTGTGGTTCGCAAATGAAATCTGAAACCCGGTTCATTAGAGCACTCTGTCTAATTGGGTCGCGAATGCTCAGGCCGCCCAACCTGGCTGGTAACTGCGCAAGTTCGAGCGACGTGGGATCCAGTTTGCAACCAAATATGGTTTCGAGCCAGTTGTTGATAGAGCTTGAGAGGTTATGCCATGCTTCCGCGGGAGTTTCCATGATGCGCTGAAGGTACGACCATTTGCTTTGCAGGCTGAAAACAAGGCCAGCGTACGCGGCTTGCGGTTCTTGCTCTGCTATTTCTGTCAGCTTTTCGACCATGCTTGTGAACTTCTCTGTTTTTTGCAAGATGAAGTCAGAACAGAAAGCTGTTGAGCCGATGACACCACCTAAGTACTTCTTTGCCGAAGTGCGAATAATCAACCCGTCACTTTTGAACAGTGCTTCTGCTTCATCGAGGTGTTGTGGTTTGACAACGAGTACTGTTTTGGAGGGCTCCGGGAAGTAACCGTAATTCGGGCCTCGAACTTTCATGAGTTCCCACCATTCTTTGACACGGATAAATTTCCCTACACCAGCTCTGTCATCGGCGTAAAATTTCTTGTGAATGTCGGTGACGGTTTTATCATAGACAAGGGGGATCATGCTGATGGCGTACATGATCATTGCTGCCACGTCTCCTTGAGTGGTGCCTTCGGATGACAGGATGGACTTCCCTCCTACGAACAAGATAGCTGGCTGTTTGTAGAAGTTATTGAGGAAGGGGTGGAGCTGGGGGCATAGAATTTCAATGTTATGGAGAGCCGTACCGCGGTTCAGTCTATTGAACGCGTTTTCTGCGTCAATGAACAGGGCTGCTTGGCACTCGTCGGCGTTGAAGGTCTTCTGCATGGATCGGAAAGCAGATTCAATCCCGGCGCTAATACCAGCGCAAGTTTGGAGGGGGCCAACAATCTCCCTAACTTCATCTTGAAAGCACTGGATAAGAGCGGACGTGATTATTCTTCTAAAAATTTCTCCGATTCCAATAGGGCGGACGCCAGGTGATTTGTCCAGGCCAACCATGCGGCAGTTTGCTATGGGCTGCATCACTGAAGCGGGTAGTTGCTCTGTGGCAAGAATTCTGGTAAGATCAGCGAGAGCGTGGCAGACGTCGTCGGTTAATTTACCAAAACTATCGGAGCAAAGAATACGTTTGGCGCCTGTTGAACTTAGGCCGCTTGGTCCCGCGCCTATTTGAAGATTATAATTTTTTTCTTCAAAATTTGAAAGTTTTAATTTTGTGGTTGGGTCTGGCAGAGTACTCTAAGGGTTTGAAAATCTGGCCTCCAAATATGGCTGCTCAAGTGTCAAATGTTTTTTTTCCAGAATTCACATTTTTTAAGATTTTTTCAATTTTTCAGAAAACTTTTTTTTTCAGAATTTGAAATTTCTAACCCTATATTTGATGGCTGTCAGACTACTGTCAGGAGTTTTAAAAATTGCCTCCAAATAAGGCTGCTCAATTCCTTGTATTTCTCTCAAAAAACCAGAAAATTTAAATTTAATTTGTTGCTTAAAATTTTGAAGTTCCTAACTCTGTAGTTGGCGGCTGTCAGATTAGTCTCAGCGGTTTAAAATCTTTCCTCCAATTATGTCTGCTCAATTGTTGTTTTCCAGAAATGACGTTTTTGTGATTTTTGGAAAGTTTTTCGGAAAACTTCAACTTAATTTTTTTTCAAATATTGAAATTTCTAGCTCTGTAGTTGGGGGCTCTCAGAGTACTCTCAGTGCTTGCGAATCTTGCGTCCAAATATGGCTGCTCAAATCTTGTTAGTTGAAAAATAAGTTCAGGTTTGAAGTTTCTCAAAATTTGAAGTTCGCAAAGCTGTACTTGGGTACTGTAAGAGTACTCTCAGGAGTTGCAAATCTTGCTCTTTGTTTCCGAGATGTGGCCTTTGTGAATTCTGAATTAAAAAGGCGTGAATAAAAAATCCTTAAAATTTTGAAATTATCAATCCCGTTATTGGGTTCTGTCAGGTACACTCAAAGGATGCAGATCTTATTTCCATTATACGCGGTTTTTTAAGAGTTGTTAAAATTTAGAGGTGCGTTATACGATAGTTTTTTTGAGACAGATTTGGAAAGTTTCTAACCTTTCTACCGATTTTTAAAAAAAGGGGGATCCATAGAAAGACCGCCTACAATCTTGTTTGCCCATATACAACCCTAGTATATTTTTGCTTTACCCCTTTATCTACAGCCTTCGAATAAGTCTGTGGGGAATATTTGACCAAAATTTGATTTTTTCCCGTTTGCTCAAAAACTAACCAACCAATTCTGCAATTTTGGTTTGAATGAAAAGTTCGCATCCATTAGAGGGCTTGCCCAACCTTTTTTACAAATAAAATTATGGCCCTCGGAATAGTCAAATTTTTGATTTTTTTGACCGTTTTGTGAATCTTTTTACTTTTTTCCAAAACTAGCGTCTCAAATTTAATATTGTGAGTTCAATAGAGATTATGACTAGTGGCAAACTCCCACGCATTAGAGGACACTGTCAATTTTTACACTAAAAGTTATCGTCCTAAAAGTCATTTTTGGATGTTTTAAGCGTTTTTTTTCTGAATCTATATTAATTTTTAGTTTGAAAATTTAATTTTGTCATGTGGCTTAGAGTTAATTCACATGCCTGCAAAGTCAAATATTCGTGGTTCAAACCCTCGAGGATCTTTTTTTTGTAAACATCAATTTTTCCGAATGACCAAGATCTTTGGCCATCTTGTTTGTCTGCTTATTTGTTGTCGTCTTAGTTGTCACATAAGGAATGTGTTTTACTATAATTGAAAATCTTTTCAGCTTATGTGTGTGCAAGTAATTGCGTTCCGAAATTTTTTGCTATTTTTTTTTCATTTACAATTCCTGTAAGATTTTTGAATATTTTCATTTCGTTTATGCCTTCTTCTGTTCAGAAGAAAGCTTTAAACTGCAAAGCTTCAAACTGCGCTTTCCCTTAAATGTTTTGAAAATTTTATTATTTCTGATAGCAATACTATAAGATATTACAGCATTGCATTGTAGGAAAAAAATTACAGCACAATAAACTGGATTCAATGAATTGTGAGTAAACTAGGTGTAAACCTGAAAAAGTTCCAATTTTCTTCCTTCAAAAATGTTTCGTTCGCTTGATTTCAGTTTATCAACTAAGCTTTCATGAAGCAATCATATAGATCAGTTCAAGAATGGCTAGATCAAGTTTTTTTAGAGTTAGTTTTTATGCTGTTTTTCCGAGACGTATTTTTGTATCTCACTTGGTGCGAAGTTCCGCTTAGCCTCTGTATTTTATTCTGACTAATTTGATGACGACCCATTACGAAAGTTTAACTTATTTTTATTTAAGAGAATCTTTAGATTTTTTGTCACTTGACCTAGTGATCTCAACAGTCTGCTGCGTGCACAGCAATGGGTTTTCGTTGCTTTAAGTGTCAATTAACGTAGTGATGAAGTATAGCTTGTGATGGTTTTTCTTTTTCACGAAAGTTTGTAGATAATGTCTTAATTTGATTTTCTAAAATTCATTTTTTTTGTTCAGAGGAGTGAAATTTCCACTAGCGAACATCACGTGTGTAAAAGATTTGAAAAACGTGATGATCGCTTTTAAGTTAAGAATATTGATTTCATTTAGGTTTCCCAACGGAATAAAAAACGTTATTCCAGTTTCCTCAATTTGGGTTAATATTATCAGAAAAATGTCAACATCAATTGTTCTTGAAAGTCGAAGATTCTATTGGCAAATATATGTTTTTTTTTGAAATCAAAAAGTTTCAAAAACAAGAAAGCACTTTATCTGTTTCCTTGCGTTCCTTGACAATTTTCCAGCTGTCTTGACTCTTTTTTATTGCATTATAGTTTTTGGTAAGCACCAAAATCGTTCGCTGGGAGGAGGGTTTTAACCTTTGACGCTGATTGGCAACATATGTTAAGTTTAACGGGGATAGCCGGTTGCTGTGCCAGTAACACAGAATGCTCCAAACACACATTCATAAAAAAAACTGAAAGTTTTTTTGATAATTTTCTTCAAATTAGTGTTGTTGCCAGAGGTTGGTTTGATTCCGGTTTGAACTATACAATCGATTAAAAAATGAGTGATTTAGGCATGATCGACAACAATTGTTTCCATAAAATCGTAGCTCAATTTAAAATTAAAAAAAAAAACGTTTTTTTTTTTGCCAAACTAGCGCCAAACAGTCATTTTCTTTATAACGAGCGTCAGTTTCTTTATAAATCTCTATAGCTTCAAACCAGTTTTGCTCGACATTGGGACAACTTTTTTAATGTCGTTCGAATCATGACTGATAGGTCTTTAATATGATATATCACTCGACACATTCCGATGATTATTTTGGTAACTGATTTTGCGTGGAAAAAAATAAAAAGTAAAAAAAAAACCAAAACATACCCGAATACAAAGTTCCTCCCCGTTTTCAATGGTCGGAACAAAAAAATTTTGAAGCATCAAACAATAACCAATGCGATGTTTCAACCAATTTAAATATCGAAGAATAGTAGCCGGTTGCTGTACAAGTAGTACAAAGAGTTCCCACCTCATTAATGAGAAAAGATTAATTTTAAATTGGCGTAGTTTTTTTGTGCGTGGTGCAATCAAAGGAACTAGAGGACAGTTTTCAAATTTAGTAATTTAGGCATTACTTATTACTGTTGGATTCTAAAAACAAATAACATACAAAGTTTCTCCCCACTTTCAGATACTAGTGTGTCCAAAACGTAAATTGTCCAAATAGTAAATTGTCCAAAACGTTATTTGCATCCATAAGCAAGTCATGGCTCTATTGTTTTTGAGCTGTTTGTTCGTGGTATTTATTTTGAATCAAAATTATGTCATTGGAAAGCAACCTCTCATTTTTTTTGTTTTAGAAATGATTTACATTGAAATTGGTAACTTATAACAATAAATTACCATTTTACGTAGTCAATTTTAGAACTGAAAGGCATAAAGTATCTCGAAAAGGGATCGTAATATTGACGGTTTCTGAGCGTTTTAGATTACGGTACACATGGCTATAAAAACCTAGAAGTACTAAAGGTGCTAAATTTTTTTCTTTCTTGCCTTTCAGGCCTAGAAGTTACTTCTTTTTTTTGACATCTCTTTGCACAAGGGACTTGGAAATTAAATTGAATTAGCCTCAGGTCACCTAACTTAATCGTCACGTTTTGATTGAGGACATAAATCGCAGGAAAATTGATACATTAAACAATCTTATTTTCCACTTTTCGGTCCCAGTTTTTAATCAAAAATAACATATGATGCTTCTTCAATCAACCGATGGAATTTAATTTAGCTTGTTATACCCGTTGCAATTTTTATTGAATTTTGGGCAATTGCTTGCAAAGTGAAATAAAAATGCTAGAAATATATTGTAAGGATATGAGACAGCTAGTGTGCAGGTTAGAATAATATGGACAAATTGATTTCTGGGAGCAAGATCTAAGGAACGGCCTGGAAATGTGGAATTGATTTGAGGCCGGGCGTTCTTATGACAGGGTGCCGTGTGCAAATGTTCATAAGTGATCGGGGTCTGGCTGTGGGGGATCATGGCAGAGGGATCATCCAATTAAGTGTTTGTTAGCGAGACCCAAAACAGAAGAGGATCCCCTATTTGTTGTACCTGCAAATATTGCTTTTAAATGTCTTCGAAATGGTTCCTATTGGTTTTATTAAGTCAACTAATCTATGGATCATGAGTTGCCGTATAAAACTACGGGGAGCAAAATATGAACTGAACGAAACAAGGTTCCTTGAAGACTTGTCTAACCCAAAATTATCAGTCTAAATCCGGGATTTTTGAATTAGTTTCACACTATTTGAATAAAAGAAATCTTGAACGTTAATGGAAACTTCTTGCCTGAAATCTGTGTTCTATTTGAGTTACTGATCCAAAGTTTTTTATTAAATTTAATGTGTTTATATCATTGCGTTAGCTTTTGAATAAATTTTCATTTAACGCCAGTTCATTCACGAACCTGGAATATATTTTTCACTGACTATTTCGAATCGATCATTTCCGCAGCTGCTAATTGTTAATTAAAATCCTCAGTTAGCTTTCATTCGAATTTCATAGTCGAAAAGTGTCCTGACTGGATTGAATCTGAAGTATTGTTTTTTTTTAAAGATGATAATGCCCACTCACTATTGCCTTCATTATAGTTTTTTTTGTTTTTTAAAAACACATGTTTGTTTAACGGTTTATTAAGGTCAAACTGTCGAGCTAGTTTTGTCGGGTTAATTTAACCATTTAATTGTAATCAGTGGTGTGCGCAGAATTTTTTCAGGGGGGGGGGGGGAAATCGATCAATTTGATTTTCCGAGCGCTGCAGGCAAATTTTTCAAAAAAACAGGTCAAAAAAGGCGTTTTTAGGAACTTTTTCGATTTTTTTGGCGCGCGCTCCTCTCTCAAGATTTGTCGTATTGGCGCCTAAGGTGCCTCTCGAAAAATTTTAAGGTTGTTCAGTGAAAAATGGATGTCTTAAAGTTCTACCAAAAGGGATACCCGTTGCAACATTTTGGCAACCAAAATTGAGGGAGGGTGGGGCGATCCCCCGCCCGCCCCCTAGGCACGCTACTAATTGTATTATAAGTCTAAAATAGTGGGAGCTCTGAATTGGGAATCGTAATTAGTCACAATTTTAATTTAAATTGATTTACCAAAGTTCTTTTTTCTTTTGCGGCGCATCGGAATTAAATTCTCCCGAGGCATGATATTCACGTTTCTTTGAAATTTTGATAATAGCGACATTGTTTTATCTCTAAATTGATGCGAATTGAGCAAAAAAATCTGATTTTATTTGATTTTTTTTTCTTAATGCTCTGTTTTGATCCTCAGCTGGTCTCATCATAATGATGAAAAAAAAAGGTAGTGGCAGCCTCGGATTTTCATAATCCACCCCGCTGTTTACTGATTGTTTTTCCATTTAATTAGGTCTCTTTTTGCCACAAGAAAGTTGTGTTTATTCCACAATTAGCAGCAGGAATGAAAAGAGGAACACGGGAAAATAACCCCGTGTATTGTTCCCCTTTCTGATAATCTAAATAGGTGAAAAAGATCCGCATAAATGCTATAGAATTACCTATAAAAGCGGAACAGATTAATTGTTCATTGCGGGCAGTCACATTGCTGAAATCTGATTGGATAATACCTGTCTGCTTATTAATGGGAGCAAGGCCAAATTGTTCCAATAAAAATTGTTTATTTAACGCAAATATTGGCAAATATCCGAAACGGAAATTAAACCAGCGGAACAAAACAAATTTGTCGTAATTTGATTTTTTGATAATTTGTTTCATTTTTTGTATTGATTATTTTCTCAGTTTCTGTTATCTCTGTAACACGATACAATGCGTGATATCCTTACATTTTTTTCGCTTTACTTTATATTGCTCTCAGTTTTAATCTGTTGTCAACTGATTGCAGAGGCGAATGGCGCTGGTGATTATGTCAGTTTCGATCGGTTCACGAAAACCGAAAAGTTGTCGGAGAGTGAGAAAAGAGCGATTAAAAGTGAGGTGAAGGATGAGTTGTTTAATGCTAAGTTCCCTCTAAAATACAAAGACATTTACATCGGTCACCTTTCTGGAGACCTCAAAGCTCCTGTGCCAGGCAGCTTCTCAAATCTGCTGCTGTTTAATTTCCCTGATGATGTCTTACAAAGCTTACCCAAGGATTACTTCGTTTCGCTGTTCGTTAACCCAGGAGTTTATCCCCAACAAAGAGTCCGACTTCTGGATGCTGCCTCTCGAAAAAGTCCCAATGTCTACGGAAGCAACTTCTTGGGAGAGTTGATTAAAGAAGCCAAAGTCAAAACTAATATTGACGCCGATAGTCGAATCTGGAGTTCGAGAGTCACACTGGAAGAGGTTCTGTTTCTCATGTTTGATCCTCGAGAGAGATTTCTGGGCAGTTTTCCTAGCCTGTCTAGGACTGAGCATCAGCAGATGGTCGAAGGAATATCATATCGCTGGATGGGCAGTCTCAATTTCAATAAAGAAGCTATGCAGGCCTGGGGAAGCGTGGCAAGGTCAGAATTTTGGACGAGGAATCAGTTCATGTGTGATTTAATGCTGTCCTCCTGGTTTCCACAAGTATCTCAGATTGAATACATTAGGGCAGAGAACCTGGCAAAACTTCTACCATGCATGACGCCGGATATCATTCGAGAACTCAGGCGCCGGCAAAACAGGCGTATTGGACATAGGAATTCCGTCAACAATTTTAAACCGATGATGGAAGGGTACGCTGCTTCACCCGAAACAGCACCTAGAAACAGAATGACGAAACAGGAACTAATCAATACTTTCATCGAGCTGTCAGTCTTTGCGAAAGATGAGGATTTTTTCAGACAAGTATCAGGGCTGTTGCCATATATGGGTATCACCGTTTTCCACAACAATCTCTACCACACAAAGAGAGAAAAGGGAATTGCTCGGCTAGTGGCGAACTTCACGAAGAATTTTGCGCTGATCGAGAATCTCGAATATGATTTGAGAAGAACGAACTCTATGCCAAGCAGAAGAGTGGATCACACGTATGTGTCTGCGTTGCCGAATATTTGGTCCAGTGAAGAGATTTGCGAGAGTCTGAGAGCGATCAAACAGGGCTCAGAAGCAGAACTGACTTCAGTGATTCAACACATCTCAGACTTCAACGACAATTTGATGTTGGCTAAAAAGATGGAAATTCTCTTCTGTTATTTGAAGTTAACGAAGAAAAACATTGTGCATATAAGTGCAGCTGTACAAATCAGATCTCTAATCAAAGGAGCTAAATTGCCTGAGCTGCCGACTCTGAGGATCTCGGAACACCCAGAGCATGTCGAGTTTTTGCAGAACAACGAAGCAAACCTCACTCCCCTTCAGAGATACCATTTTCTGGAGCAAGAACAGTCCAACAAACTAACAGCCGGAGCACTTCTTTCTTTGGGGGAACATTACTTGTCGGATTTCGGAATTTTTCGATTAGATAATCCGAACTTGCTGACTGATATTGGCTTCCGTTATAGTCAAAAAGAGGGATTAGTTAACCTCAACCCAGTAGACCACAAGACTATCACAGGTAACAGTGCTTTCAAACTGCTTATTCTGGATAGGATCGGAGATGATTTGCGATTGGGACCCGAAATCGCAAGGAGGCACAATTTTGCTAGCTCATTTGCTCCCAGTCATTTGGAAAAAATTCGAGATTCAGAATTTTTTGACGTTGTTGAGCTCCTGGATAAAAGTTCACTATCGGAAGAAGTTTTAATAGAATTGGCCGACAAGACAAAAATTTGGAAACAAAAATACATATCTACAAACACAGCTCAAAATTTTTCACTTATCGACTTGGAGTTTTCCGAAATTGAGGCTCTTGGAGGATACGTTTTGAAGCATTTCAAAGTGAGAGAGTTTGAGAGACTTCGTTTCGACCATGTGAAATGTAACACAATTTTTGGTTTTATTGGAGAAAGCGTCAAACCGACCACAATTCTCGATTTCGCCTTGAAGGCAAAGTTGGAAGTCTTGGTATCATTTTATGTGAATGAATGTATCGGTGAGCCGAAGTTACTGAAAGACGAAATGCAAATGCCTACGATTTGGCAAAAAGATCTGGTAGTTCTTGGGTCTCTTGCGTGTTTTCTCAATCGAAATATTTATTCAGTAGATGAGAATGCTTTGACGAAGAACTTGTATCGTTTCGCCGATTGTTTGTTAACACATGAACAAGGCATCCACATGCATAACAAACTTTCAACTATTTTTGAAAATGGAAATCATGAGTTAGATGTTGTGGAGCTGCTGAAAGTGTTGGGTCCAAATATATGTCTGGTTTTCACGCCCAGTGAACTAGAACAAGTCTTTTTCGAGAACAGAATTGAAAACATCTCCGCTGCAATTCCATCGAAATGGATCCACTTCTTCGAAGCAATAGCTACTGTTGCTGCTATTCAGAACCCGCTCATTTTGCCTACACGTAACCAAGACGTAGAGTTATGTGGCAAAGTTTTGATGGAAAACAGCTTGAAAGTCCTCACTCTTGGTCTGAGACTGTCCTTTGAAGACTTCGAGGAATTCAGAATCATCGAAGAGGTCACGTGTTCTCGACTGCGCCATCTGGGACATGGGATTGCGTACATTTCACCCGAAGTATTTGATAAACTATCGGCTGTAGAAGTGCAAAGATGCCTGGAATATTTCACGCATAATCCTCACACGACAGAACAGCAATTGAGAGTATTAGAAAGTCGTCTGCAGGTAGACGAAAAGCTGAACAGCGAGTTCGATTTCTCAGATTCACAAACCAATTTCTTTAAAATTCAGAAGCTAGGAAGTTTATATCGCTCTTTCATTGAACCAATTAAGATCGGATGTAATCTCAGTCTCGACGTCATCTCAGTCTTGGGAAAATTAGACAATTTAGAAATGGATCAGATGAGCACACTCTTCGAATGCGCGAAGCTTGAAATCACGGACAAGAACGGTTTTCTGAGCATAAATGGCATTAAAATGGCTGGAAACTTACTATGCGGTGCAAGCATGAACGGTCTTAAAATTATGATGAGCAGAGACGTCGCTCTTTCGACACTTTCTGACTTGAGCTGGAATCTAAAGAAATGCTCTCGAGAAAAGCTGAATATCGTTTTTGACAAAATAGAAGACAGCATTACTAAATGGAAACCATCAATGATTTACACGGCTGGGATTATTTTGGCTGGAATTCCAGTTGGAGAAATAGGACACTTGACCAGGTCTCAAATTGAGTTCATCCATCCCGAAGTTTTCACTAGAATGTCATCGGAGCAATTCACAGCTCTGCTGCGAATCCCCAATATATTCTCATTTTTGGGACACCGCCAACTGTTGGAGCTGAACAGAGTTTATTTAGGAGAAAGAAATAACGATAAATCTTTGCTCATCGAAATGAGTTTGTTCGGACACGATTCGATTCTTATTGATAGAATTAATTCAAACACAATGCGTCCTAAATTAAAAGGCTATTTGTCCAGCTCAGCGGAGAAACGGAAAGAAAAAAGTGATCTAAATGGTGGCGCTCAAACAGAATCATCCGACGAGGCACTGGTATCGGAAAAAGTTGAAAAAAGTCAGTTTGTCTATGTTATCATAAACTCATCCGTAAAGACTCAGTGGGCTGAACTTTTGATAATTGTTGTTAATATTTGCAGATTGTGCTTTTACTAATAGTAGATTTAAATTCCAAATTTTTATTTATGTTATTTCATTGTGCTCCTCACAATTTCGTTCAATTTAAGTGAATTCAAGATAATGCATGGGTGATCTGGTAGCAATGGAATATATTAAGGGCAGGCGCGGACATTAAGGGCAGGCGCGGATCTAGGAATTTCTCGAGGAGGGGTGGATTTTCAAAAACCACTCTTCTAAACCACTATAAAGAGAGTTTTTAGGCTTTTTTTTGGAAAATTTTGACCAAAAAATTGCATTTTTCGGCGCGCGCTCCCCCTTAAAATTAGTATATACTGGCGTCGAAGGCGCCTGTAGAAAAATTTTCAGTGTCCGTCACCAAAAATGGATATCTCAAAATAGTACGAAGGGGGATCCTTCGGGTCGGCAGGGTGTCGAATCCGTGAGGGGGGGGGGGGGAGCATGCGCCCCCACCTTAACCCGCTACTGATTAAGGGTATCTTCTGCAGTTTCGAAAAAAGTGGTCTTCAAAGTTGACATTGACTTTGTCGCTTAATCTTTTTTTTTTCCAACTTTTTTTAATAAGTGAAGAACAGTTATATGAATTTTTTTTCCTGTGCATAAACCGACGCTTATGCTAGTGATCAAAAATCAATACGCTGCGTAATCTTGGCGCTGATTCTAATTCAACGTGTAGTTGGAAATTTACGTATTTATTCTGAAAACTTACTTCCACAAGCGTAGTCTGCGTCTGTCAAGTGACCCTCCTTAACGTTTTATTCACAGCAGATGTGCTTGTTGTTATTGTTCTGTTTTTTCGTGTACTTTTCCTCGTTCAGATAGCGAACAAAGCGTCCTTTGTTGCGGCTGGAATCGCAAATGCAACTGAAAGGCTGTTGAGTTTTCTATGCACTCACAATGGAATGAATATTTCAACATCGTCTCTCTATGCCTCTGCATAGTTGATTACATCACCTGCAAACAGCGAGAGATTTTCACGACTTTTCAGCATAGTTGATTGTTTGGCTCAATTTGACACTTCAGTTAACGAGAGGCAATTTTTAACTACTTTTATGTTTTACGCAGCAGATAAATTAGCGAGCTGGTGAAAATTGGAATAAGACCCAGCGTTTGACAAAGTTACAAAAATGTTAATTGTTTCTTTACTCAATTAACTATTCTTAACTGTGTTGATTTTGAAAGTGTTCAATTTGATCAATAACCAGCTATTAAGTACAGCAAATACTAAGTATATTAACACTAACTATTGTATTACAAATAACACTTTAGCTTCAAGGTATCATGGATCTGTAGCGTAGAGGTAGGGAAGGAGACTCGCAACAAAATAAGAGGGTTCGACCCTGGGCAGGTAGGATGTTTTTAATGAATTTTTTCGTTGATGGGATTGTTCTCAAATTTTGAAAGTTTAAAGTTTTTGAAAAAGCTATCAGTTGGTTTCCAGTCTCCTTGAGTTCCATGACTTATTTTCGATTTTTCAAGTTCAATTTTCGACTAATTTGCCAACTGACAAAATTATCCTCTCCAGCAACAAAATTGCATATAGCGCAAACAAATTTAATTGACGTATAATCGCAAACGTGATTTTTTAAAAAATTTCTAGAATGGCCAGAAAGAATTAATTTTAGATTTCGATTTTTTTAAAAGTTTTGAAAACGCAGATTGAATAATGATTTGTTTTCCTCAAGTTTGCTTAGCTCATAAAAATTGTCAAAAAAATAAAACGCTTTAGTTTAAAAAAAACTTAAAGCCACGTTTTTGCCTATTTTTGAAAACTAAAAATGTTCTACAAATAATGTTATATTTCTTGTCTTCCTTAATTTTATTAACGCTTTTCAAGAAGCAGTCAATTAGTTATTTTTCTACTGATTATCGACTAATTTTTGCTTTTATTCAAATAAATATTATAATCTATCAACATAAATGGAACCGATTTCAAAAACTGCTACTTTGAATTTTTTTTATTAGCAAATCAAAATACAACAGCATCGTAGTTCTTTACCTTTTTGGCCAGACTTTTCTGTACCCTTGAGATCAGCAAGGGTTTCGCAATTGGGTACTAGACTTCTTTGCGCTACTAACTTTCTCGCATTTTTAAGAAAACCAGCCTGTTTAAAAGCTGCAGTTCTGTGGATATAGCTACTAAAGTGGTTCTGGGTTTAGAGCTGAGATAAATCTATTATATATTTAAATGCGGGCTTCACTATCTCGCCATGTTTAAGCTTTTTCAACGTATTATTTTTGCATGTTTAAGCTATATCGTATATTGCAATGGTTAAGAATTTTTTCGATTTTCCAATCTATTATATATTTAAATGCGGGCTTCACTATCTCGCCATGTTTAAGCTTTTTCAACGTATTATTTTTGCATGTTTAAGCTATATCGTATATTGCAATGGTTAAGAATTTTTTCGATTTTCCAATTTGATTTTAGTGGTTATTTTACCGAGTTTAAATTAAGCAGCCCAATATCGAATTAGGGGTTGCAAATTTGGCCTCCAATTTTGAATGCCCGAATCATTTTAGATAAGACGATTTTTAAGAGTTTTCAAAAATTTCCAGAAATTTCAAAAAACAAAATATTTACAAAACTTGAAGTTCCCAACCCTGTAGTTGGGTGCTATCGGAGTACTCTAAGGAGTTACAAATCTTGCCTCCAAATATGACTGTTCAAATCCTTGTAGTTTTCGAGATATGACGTTTTTTGTGATTTTTTCAAAAATTTTCACAAAATTTATTAATTTTTTTTTCGCAAAATCTGAAATTCCCAACCCTGTAGCTGGGTCCTGTCAGAGTAATCTCAAAGATTGAGGATCTTGCCTCCAAATATGACTGCTCAATTCTTTGTAGTTTTCGAGATATGACATTTTTGTGATTTTTTCAAAATTTTTCAGAAAATTATATTATGATTAGTTTTTAAAAATCTGAAATTCCCAGCCCTGTAGTTAGCTCTGTCGGAGTACTCTCAAAGATTGCGAATATCGCCTCCAAGTATGACTGCTCAATTCTTTGTAGTTTTTGAGATATGACGTTTTTTGCGATTTTTTCAAAATTTTTCAGAAAACTTGAATTTTTTTTCTTAAAAAATCTGAAATTCGCAACCCTGTAGTTAGGTCCTGTCAGAGTACTCTCAAGGATTGCGGATCTTGCCTCCAAATATGACTGCTCAATTCTTTGTAGTTTTCGAGATATGACGTTTTTTGTGAGTTTTTCAAAGTTTTTCAGAAAACTTAGATTATTATTAGTTTTTAAAAATCTGAAATTCCCAAACCTGTAGTTAGGTCCTGTCGGAGTACTGTCAAAGATTTCGAATCTGGCCTTCAAGTATGACTGCTCAATTCTTTGTAGTTTTCGAGATATGTTTTTTGTGATTTTTTTCAAAAATTTTCAGAAAAGTTAAATTATTTCTATTCTTTAAAAATCTGAAATTCCCAACCCTGTAGTTAGGTCATGTCAGAGTACTCTCAAGGATTGCGAATCTTGCCTCCAAATATGACTGCTCAATTCGTTGTAGTTTTCGAGATATGACGTTTTGTGTGATTTTTTTCAAAACTTTTCAGAAAACTTAAATTATTTCTATTCTTTAAAAATCTGAAATTCCCAACCCTGTAGTTAGGTCCTGTCAGAGTACTCTCAAGGATTGCGAATCTTGCCTCCAAATATGACTGCTCAATTCTTTGTAGTTTTCGAGATATGTTTTTTGTGATTTTTTTCAAAAATTTTCAGAAAACGTAAATTATTTCTATTCTTTAAAAATCTGAAATTCCCAACTCTGTAGTTAGGTCCTGTCAAAGTACTCTCAAGGATTGCAAATCTTGCCTCCAAATATCACTGCTCAATTTTTTGTAGTTTTCGAGATGTGACGTTTGTTGGGATTTTTTCAAAATTTTCAGAAAGTTGAAAAGAATTATTTTTCAAAGTTTGAAGTTCCCAACTCTATAGTTCAGTGTTGTCAGGGTACTCTAAAGAGTTGCAAATCTTGCCACATGCGACTGCTAATCGCGACTGCTCAAATGCTTTTAGTTTCCGAGATGTGACGTTTTTCGATTTTTTCAAAATTTCTCAAAGAACTTATCTACAAAGAAATTCTACTAATTCTAATTCTACTAATTAGAAAATTTGAAACTACTAAATTGATGAAGATACAACCTTATTGTCAGCGTACACCCAGGCGTCTCAATTCTTGCCTCTTAATATGAATGCTCAAATCCTTTTAGTTTCCGAGATAAGACGTTTTTTTTTCAATTTTTTTTTCGGGAATCTTAGGTTTAAAAATATTCACAAAATTTTGGATTCCTTACCCTATAGTAGGGTGCTCTCAGGGACTCTCAGTGGTTGCAAATCTGGCTTCCAAATTTCTCCAGAGGCCCATTAAGTTTTCGAGATGACGCTTTTAAAATGGGAATTTAAAAAAATTAAAAGTTCGAAATTACCAACCCTGTAATTGGGTGCAGTCAGAGTACACTAAAAGTTTGCAGATGTTGTTTCCAATATATGCGGTTTTTCATGAATTGTCGAAAAATTTCGAAGCACCGAAGGTGCGTTAATTGCTAGTTATGATTATAAACTTGATTTAGCCTCGTCTTGTTGTTGTTTTCACAATTTTGGTCGGCTCACTTGACGGGTGTTTTTTCAACTAATTTTGTGCACGAGGAGCGCAGTGTCTTGTTACGGTACCCTTTCAATCCAACCTAATCCGCAAACAAATGTGCTCATTTAATTGATGGGAATTTTGCATTTTTAGAAGTAGTTTATATTTGGTGCCTAGCATTGTAATTTTGTATCTTGTTTAATGGTGGGCTTACTTTTATTTAAAAAAGTTGATTCTCTGAAATTGTTTGGGTAATAGTTTAGTTTTAGAGTTGACTTTGTAAACTCTTTTGCTTTTGCTTTTTCTAAACACTTTTCAACATGTACTATCTTTACATGAAAAAAATAGTACCAACGGAAAAGCTGGCTAAGAAAACGCCCGAATTTTGGACTGCTGATCATTTCTCTGAAAACATTTTATTTTCTCAAAAATTGCCCCGCCGAAAACCTGAGATTAGAAGTCCAATCGCAGAAACAAAATTTTTGGACTCCTCGCGGCAATTATTTCTCTTTAAAAATCTGAAATTCCCAACCCTGTAGTTAGGTCATGTCAGAGTACTCTCAAGGATTGCGAATCTTGCCTCCAAATATGACTGCTCAATTCGTTGTAGTTTTCGAGATATGACGTTTTGTGTGATTTTTTTCAAAACTTTTCAGAAAACTTAAATTATTTCTGTTCTTTAAAAATCTGAAATTCCCAACCCTGTAGTTAGGTCCTGTCAGAGTACTCTCAAGGATTGCGAATCTTGCCTCCAAATATGACTGCTCAATTCTTTGTAGTTTTCGAGATATGTTTTTTGTGATTTTTTTCAAAAATTTTCAGAAAACGTAAATTATTTCTATTCTTTAAAAATCTGAAATTCCCAACCCTGTAGTTAGGTCCTGTCAAAGTACTCTCAAGGATTGCAAATCTTGCCTCCAAATATCACTGCTCAATTTTTTGTAGTTTTCGAGATGTGACGTTTTTTGGGATTTTTTCAAAATTTTCAGAAAGTTGAAAAGAATTATTTTTCAAAGTTTGAAGTTCCCAACTCTATAGTTCAGTGTTGTCAGGGTACTCTAAAGAGTTGCAAATCTTGCCACATGCGACTGCTAATCGCGACTGCTCAAATGCTTTTAGTTTCTGAGATGTGACGTTTTTCGATTTTTTCAAAATTTCTCAAAGAACTTATCTACCAAGAAATTCTACTAACTCTAATTCTACTAATTAGAAAATTTGAAACTACTAACTTGATGAAGATACAACCTTATTGTCAGCGTACACCCAGGCGTCTCAATTCTTGCCTCTTAATATGAATGCTCAAATCCTTTTAGTTTCCGAGATAAGACGTTTTTTTTTTTTCAATTTTTTTTTCGGGAATCTTAGGTTTAAAAAAATTCACAAAATTTTGGATTCCTTACCCTATAGTAGGGTGCTCTCAGGGACTCTCAGTGGTTGCAAACCTGGCTTCCAAATTTCTCCAGAGGCCCATTAAGTTTTCGAGATGACGCTTTTAAAATGGGAATTTAAAAAAATTAAAAGTTCGAAATTACCAACCCTGTAATTGGGTGCAGTCAGAGTACACTAAAAGTTTGCAGATGTTGTTTCCAATATATGCTGTTTTTCATGAATTGTCGAAAAATTTCGAAGCACCGAAGGTGCGTTAATTGCTAGTTATATTTATTAACTTGATTTAGTCTCGTCTTCTTGTTGTTTTCACAATTTTGGTCGGCTCACTTGACGGGTGTTTTTTAAACTAATTTTGTGCACGAGGAGCGCAGTGTCTTGTTACGGTACCCTTTCAATCCAACCTAATCCGCAAACAAATGTGCTCATTTAATTGATGGGAATTTTGCATTTTTAGAAGTAGTTTATATTTGGTGCCTAGCATTGTAATTTTGTATCTTGTTTAATGGTGGGCTTACTTTTATTTAAAAAAGTTGATTCTTTGAAATTGTTTGGGTAATAGTTTATTTTTAGAGTTGACTTTGTAAACTCTTTTGCTTTTGCTTTTTCTAAACACTTTTCAATATGTACTATCTTTACATTAAAAAAATAGTACCAACGGAAAAGCTGGCTAAGAAAACGCCCGAATTTTGGACTGCTGATCATTTCTCTGAAAACATTTTATTTTCTCAAAAATTGCCCCGCCGAAAACCTGAGATTAGAAGTCCAATCGCAGAAACAAAATTTTTGGACTCCCCGCGGCAATTATGAAACTGGCTACGCCCGTAATTGTGTACAAAAAGGTTATAGAAATGTTAAACTTATAATAGTTGACCCTTTTTTGAAAATTTTTGACATTTCTCCAAAACTACCCTGACAAATCTGAGACTAGGAATTTAATTGAAAAAAAGGTTGCAGCAAATTCAACTGCATAAGCAGCTACTAATCTAAAAGTTGAAGAAAAACAGTTTTGACTCAGTAAAAGATTATTTTAAATATTTTTGATAACGTTTTCAAAAATTTTTTGTTAGAATTTACCCTCCCAGTTCTTTTTTGTTTTTCTTGAGATCTGAGGTGCCAAATCTGCTATTAAGGTTCAGTCAAAAGAATAAGTTGAGCAGCTATTTGAACGCTTATGTTTGATGTAATTTTTTAATTTGGCGACGCTGCCCTAGTTTTTTAAGAAAAAATTTTGCCTCATAAAAATTACCGTTTTTGAAGTTTTGCTCGTTTTTTTTTGAGTGATACACAGCCAAACCTTAGGTTAAAATTCAATCATAACAGCAGGTTGTTTGAACTTCCTGTCATGCCTTAAGTCTCGCCAGAAAAAAAATGTCATGGCCGTGGAAAAAGTTCAAATCTCGAACTTTTCTCTATTTTTCGGCAACTTCGAAATTTTCGAAATCTACGGTCCCAAATTTGAAAGTAATGGTTCAAGTAAAAAAACAAGCCGTAAAAGTTTAATCTGCTAAATCTATTTTTCGCTTTCGGTAAGCAATACGCTATAAGTGAAAGAACCATCCGACTTCTGAGCCATTTTTTGATTTGTTCAGTTTCCCAGAAACGAACGTACCACTCCTGAAAGCAAAAATTAATCAAACGTGTGAATCTCTCCTGCAAAAATGTGCTCTTGATACTTTTCATAGGAATCTTGTACGGTCTTTTTACGCTTGCAAAAGCAAGGTAAACAGTTTTTTTTACAAATATGCAAGAAATTGTTACGTTGCTCTATTAGTGAACCGTAGCAACTTTGAGACTCCTTCTCACTTGGCGTAGAGGTAGGTAACGTGGTCGCCCTTTTACCCTAAGGTCTGGGATTAGGGCTAAGGCTAGGGCTTGAGTCCCGGCCAGGCCTTGTTTTTTTTCAACATGTGTGAAAATGAAATTTTTTGTTCTGATTTAAACTGAGTTTTCGGACTATCGTTTGTCTTCTTATGTTTTGTCGGCTTAGTTGCCGCATCGAAGATTTTTTTTCTGCTGTCAGCAAACCATTATATATTTTTTATTTTATTCCTTTAATTTGTAAAATTAATAGTTCTGACGTATAATTTCCTTGGTTTCTTTTTGTTTTTTTTTTTCGCTTGAAAGCCTTATTTGGCCGAAGTGATATCGTTGTATATTTTATCGGCTTGTATACCAAAGTTTTCAAACACATTTGCTCAAATTCTTTTTTGGTTCACCTTTTTTATTTTCGTCTCCATGGGCGTTTATTCACTTGTTGTCGGAGTGGTCACCGCTCGATGAATACTTGAAGCATATTTGAAATGGAGGATGTGTTTTTCGACTGTTCTTTTAAAATTAATTTAATATTTTCCCCGAAAAATGATTTTTTTTCGATTTTTTTCCGTCTCATTCAATGCTAGAAAGTGTAAGATTTTAAGTCTCGAGATTCAGGGTTTAGTTACGTTTTATAGCAATATTTATTTGAAACATTTGCTTGAAACATTTGTCTGAAACTTTCGTTTGAAACTTTTCAATGTTAGTTTGGAGCAATTAACGGATAGTTTTTTATTCTTCCCGAGTTTACTGAAAGAGATGCACTTTGGTTAATTGCAAGATTTTGCGCAAAGGTATTGGGCAGAATTGCGAATGTTCGGGTCTCAGATTTTTGGCCGATTTGAATCTTATTGTTTCGATCTATTTGCTATCTGAAAGACATGAAAAATGTTTGCTACCCCTAAATTTTTTTTATGTTTGAGGTAATTTTTGTAAATAAGAATTGTAATGCAATTTCACTTGATCTTTTAGACTACTATTTTTTGAACTCAACTCATTTGCTCTTTCACCTACTGTTTGAGACCCATTATCGTTTGAAGTGTGACACTTTTTGTATCGAAAAGGGTGCGAAGCTCTGCTTGACCTCTGTGTGTAATACTTATTGTAGTAAACTAACCTAATTTGGGAAAACGAAATTTCTGAATGTTCCGACAACGTTTAACTGGTTTCATCTTGCTGATCGGCAAATTATAAGTACTGGGTTGCCCCTATCAAGTTTTAAGCGTTAAATTTTGAGTCAGTAAAAGTTATTATTTTGATCAATTATTTTTTTTATTTCATCATCATAATTATCGAGTTAATTTTCCACACAATGAGTTCATGATGATTTATATTATCTGGAAAAACTGAACAAAGTTTTTCAAACACGTTTTTGCTCAAATTGGGTCAAATTTAGGCAAAAATGAAAAAAATGTATAGATTTGCATCAGCGCAATTAATTTTGCAAAGTAAGCAACCAAAAAATTTACCCCAAAAATAGGTCATTTTGGATGTGTTTAAGTTAATTAAAACTTACGCTAAAACTACCTAGATAATTACTGAGTAAGTTATATCAAAAGAAAACTCCTACACAGCCCTCCAAATTTTTAGATAGGTGAAACCTTTAAAAATCTGTATAAAAGAATATATTTTTGTTTCAGGGCCAAAAAAAAAATAAACTTTCCCTTAAAAACAATTGCAAACGTTTTGCTCAAATTTAAGGAGAATTTAACTATAAAAGCTACAATGACCCTATTTTGGGGTAAAAATATGGTTGCGAGTTTCGAAAATAAGCTGCACCGTTAATTCTGGTGAATTTCTAAGCACTTTTTGTTTTCTTATTTTTTATCTAACCTTAACCCAATTTAAGAAAACGTGTTTGAAGTTTCCAATGTTGTACGTTGTGTCCGGTTAATTTAAATCAGCACTGTATAATTCGCTTAACGCTTTCACCATCTTATCAAAGATTCCCAATCGCGTATGAATTAGAGCAGAACATGGCCCAATTGGTAATATTCAAACCCCCAGAATTTGAGGAAAACACCTTCCTACATTTGGAGTCAATATCTTCATAAAGGTATAACAAACTTGTGTTAAAAATTATGATTTTGATTGTCAAATATGATCTGAACAGTAAACCACACCAACCATATGTATTACTGACTATCTTCGAAAGTCGGAACAAAAAAACCATCACCGAGCACAAATACTACATCGTTTTTTGAAAGTTGGAACAATAATTTCAATGTTATTTTATTTGAATTGTACGAGTTAGTAACACAAAACATGACAACAGAATTAATTTAAGCAAAAATGGTGTAGTCGTTGGTTTTCATACAAAAACATATACACGCTTTAACGTTTGATTGATTTTCAGTGCGTATATATACGTTGATAAAATCATGTTTTGTCTTCTTATGCATTAAAGAGTTTTTTATTTTCTTTGATAGCTGACTACGAAACTAGAAGTTGCATTGGCTTTAGTTTGATAAACATTTTTTGTCAACTTGGACATAAAATGATTTGCGCAGTTGTATTTTTTCTAGTTATCGGCGCTATTCTTGGTTCAAGTCCCTACCAGTGCAAGTTGGGCGTATTATCATTCAGCGATTCCACTTATTGCAAAGACTTCGTCTGCTCTGACGAGAATGCTTTAGAATCAATTGGAAACTTTTCTCACTTCTGCGATTTCCTTGTGCGAATAGAACTTGCCTTCATTAAATCTGATCAATCATCTTCCAGTCTTCAGATTTGGTTGGATTTTTTGGACTTGGATGAAAATGTGATACAAAAAGCTCTAAATTCTACGACTGGGATTGAAGTTTTTGAAATCGATATAAAAGCTGCCTCTCGCGACGGACCCTATTTCTTACTAATGACTCTCAGAAGATATCAATTGGAAAACTTGATAAGCCTCTCGCAAAACAATTCATCTGCTTTTCTTGGAGATTTGGCTAATTTTTTGCACTATTCAGACTACAATTTTCGGCCATGTGTCCATAATTTGCTAGTTATAACTTCTAATCCGAGTGAAAACGAGACGCTAACTTTGGAATCAGTGTTCATGTCTGTTCCTGGGTTTCCAAAGTCTGGCACATTTTGGACTTCGGAAGGTATTGGTTTATCTGAAAGTTACGAGGAAATTGAACCATTAGGTTTTGACTTCTATCGATCAGTTCTTTCGATTCCAGGTGCTAACGTGATTCCAGATTTATCTGGAACATTCCGGATAACTGTGTGGCATGAAAGTAGTAGCTACTTTGCCAACTCTCGTACTGTTCAAGTCCAAATAAAAGCCATTCCCCAGTTGATTTTCGATATTTCTAGTCTCATTTTCATAAGACATGAAAGTGACCAACCATATTGCTGCAATGTGATCGATGGTACACCAGTTTCTGAAAATAACACCCGAATAATTTTCGATCCCTTATTTGAGAAAGTGACATCTGTCAATCAGATATCTGCCGTTAATCAAAGTTTCTGTTTGAATTTTACATTTTCTGAGGTATACGAGGGTGAAATTCGATGTGTTCACGATTACTGGGGTGGTTATGTTTCGAAATCAAATGAGATAAAAGTTGTAGCTCCCCTGGAAACTTTTTTCTGTCCCTCAAATATTGATTTCTTTATCACCTGGCCGGAGACTTTAAGTTACCCTAATAGATCTGTTTTGGTCAGCAAAACCTGTCCTGAAAGTTACATCGGGGTTTCTGTGCGAAGTTGTGGGAGATCTTTGCAAAATGTGGGCATCTGGCAGACAGCTAATTATGTCGACTGCTTTAGTCCGCACATCATGCAGATTGAATGCTTCAACCCACAAACACTGGTATCAAATGCAAGCCTTGTTATTGTTTGCTTGAATCAAATTAGCGAGTTTCTTAGACAGCATTCGACAAAACCCGGAGATGTTGGGATAATTTTTCAATTTTTGACCAATTTAAATGCATTTACTGCAAACTCAATTACGACTGTGCACAACCTAAATTACGCTTTGAGTTTCTTCGAAGCGTACATTAATGTTGTTCGACGAGTTCTGGAAGTTGCGGACAATTTTGTTTGGAGTCAACTTGAAGAGTTTTCTTCTTTTAGTTATTACACAAGCATCGAACTTCTGAATGATTTCAGTCGCTATTTCTTAGAAAGCTGGCCGGCTTTCAATCTTACAGAAGTAGCAAATCGCGATTCGAACTATGTTTTTTCAATTTTTCAATTAGAAAACATCAATTCGTCCATTATCGAGATAGTAGACGGGAGATTGAAAGTAGAGTTCACAACTTTCTCAGAAGGTCTTATGGTTTATTTTGACCAAACTGGTCTTAGCAACAATTTCAAGCTTTTCGATGAAAATGAAAACTTGATGCCTTTCTTGCTTTTCAAAATTTCAGACAGCGACGGAATTTTTAGGATATCTTTCGAGAAGGTTCCAGAATATTCTGAAAATTTGCCAATTTGTGTTCAGCTGAACTCTTCTCTACATTGGGTTGAACACAATTGCGAATCATTTTTTGGCGATGAGTTTTATCATTGCGAATGCCATAACTCTGACCTGTCCATATACGGAGTTAAAATTGGCGAAAAAGTACAAAACAAAGTTGAAACAGTCCAAGTTCCGACCTGGCTCCAAATTTTCCAAATTGTCTGCTGCATTTTGGCCATTTTTGGTTTTAGTGCAGCCTTTTACATTCTTTTGTTCCGGCTGAAGCCGAGAACTGGGCGAACTTTCATTTTTTGCCAACTGGGTGGGGCGCAAATTATTGCACTGTTTATTTACATTTTGTTCTTCAAATCCGAGATGCAGATTTCGCCCACTTTTTGTGCAATCATTTCGACTATTTTTAAATTTCTTACAGTTTACTCATTTTTGTGGATTTCGTATGAAGCCAAATACTCCAAACTCAGAACAAAAAAGAAAATGTTGAAATTATGCGGCGAAGAGTTTGAAGGCGTTGAAAAATTACTTAACCCCTCAAGGGTTTTCCGGGTCTACATGTTGGTTATTCTGGTAATCAGCATCACTATTTCAATTGGCTCTGAAATATTGAAGTTCTTCTTCGACCCAGATTACCCACCCGAATTTTTAGAATCAGTCTGCCATGTTCGCGGAAACCAAGCGATGACCCATTTCGGAGCTCTGGTCGTCCCCATTCTAATATCTGTAATTCGTTATATCATGCTTTTGTTCAGCATCAGAAAACATCTATGCGAGCCGAAATTCGACAAGGTTCGCCAAGCAGCCTACGCAATTGCAAGGGTTTCGATTAAATGGATGTTCTGTGTTTTGTATCCATGTTTATTTTTGATTCATGGGCTTCATTTCCTGACTTTTTTCACACCATCTGACCTCTTGACCTCTGCTTGGAGTGTTTTGTTAGTTCTGCAGCCCATCATTATCATCGGGTATGTTAATCATTTAAACAGAAAATCAAAGCGATACAAAAAAAAGTTTCAAAGGGGACAAGAGTTTACGAGTATTGAGCAGCAAACTTCGCCTGAAGACTATCAACTGTCCGACGAAATTTTGCAGGCAAAAGTGATTAACCCAACAGGAGTAAGTTACTCCGAAAGCAATCGTGATGACGAGCAAAAATCAGTTGAAAGCGCAACTCATAATGACGAAAAATCACAACAACCCGAATCGTCAACAGTCGCTGAAATTCATGACTCAGTCGATAGTTCCACTGGTAAAAATATAGGAAATATTACTGAGGAAAACTTGACTATCTCCGAAGTTAGTTAGTCTGATCCCTTCTGTTGAAACATTGTATTAAAAATTGCTGCGCACAAAATCAAAAAAAGGTGGAAATAATTTTCAATTGTCCCAGGGCGGATCTAGGATTTTCTCGAGGGGGGGGGGGTTTCACTGGATTTTCAAAACAATTTTGAAAATTTTGTCGTCTTTTTTTAGGTCGACCAAATTGATTTTTCGAGCTCTCCGAAAGCACTAAAAAGTCCCTGTTTTGGCAAAGATTTCGCGCGGCAGGCAAAATTTTGAAAGAAAAACAGGCCAAAAAAAGGCGTTTTTAGGCAGTTTTTTGAAAATTTTGACCAAAAAATTGCATTTTTTCAGCTCGAACTCCCCTCTCAAAATTATAATATATATATGGGCGCCAAAGGCGCCCTTAGAAACTTTTTAGGATCCATCACCAAAAATGGATATTTAAAATAGTACAAAGGGGGACCCTTTGGGTCGGCAGGGGGTTGAATCCCTGAGGGGGGGGGGAAGGAAGCGTCCGCCCCCCCCCCCCCCCCTAAATCCGCCCTGGTCCCACAATATGTCGGAAGTTAGTATATCACAAAGGCTAAATTAGTGGCGCTATTTTAAAAGTTACACATAGGTGATATCAATTTTTTCCTATGATGATGCGATTAACTTGACTAGGATACAGAGACATAATTAAACGATCATATCTTAGCAAAAAAACGCAAACATCGGCTTTCATCTTATTTTTTACTACAAAAATTTCTAACCAAAATACCAATTTGCCATCTTATGGAAGGGATTCGCTTCTAAAGACAGACTATAAGTTTGAGTTAGTTGCTATCAATTTTATTTATTGCATCAACTTATTTAGTGATATTGTACCCTAACTGATTGATTTTTGTTAATAATTGACGCTCAGCATCATTAATTGAAGTGTTTGTTATTTTTTTAATTGCAAATTTACAAGCACCTAAAATTAATTTGAGCATTATAACAACGTTTCAAACAAATGAAGATGATATAACTGATCTGGCGAGATGCTGTTACTTTTCTGCTCAGTCATGACACATAATTGTTTCGACTATCGATACGAAAGTAACGAAATATTTGTGCTCGGGGTGGGTTTTTTTTTCTTCAGACAAATTTCGACTTCTTAACTAGCCATTTTTGACGGATTTTTTAAATCATTTAAAAAGTGTTCTTGTCCTGAGCTCAAATTTGAAAAGATGTTTCACCTGTGATCATTTTTCGTAAAGTTATGGGGGTTTGAAGATTGCCATTTTGGCCAATTTGGGACAATTAACGCGCGAAATATTTCGCGCTATTAACATGTAAGTGGAGATTTAATCTGTCTTAGAAATTGTTCCAAGTTGGTTGAAAGAAGCTTATTTGTTATAATTGATTTGTTACAAGGAGCGAAATTTGTTTTTTTGTTCTTTATATGGCGTGTGGGGAGATGATTTTCTTTAAAAAATTTCAAATTGTATGTTCATTTTATTTTTTTACATTTAATTTCTCTAGGTTATTATTGCTCCATAAACTTTAAAAGGCAGTCGGATCTATCAGGGCCTCCCCTGTTTTGAGCAGTTTTGCTTAACGTTATTTTTCAAATTTGCTATGATGACATTAAATGTAGATTTTGATGTCCAGATAAATTTCCACTCCGATTTGTTTGATACAATGTTTCAGTCGAGAATGTGTTTTAAATTCCGAAGACAACAGTAATTGAGGGTACTCAAGACTACGGTATGCATGCCAAAAAAATTTTTCTAGCTGCAAAAAGAATTCGTGAAAGTTTTTGTTTTGATCCAAAATTCGTTCTGCGCTCTAAAATGATTTAAAAAATTTTGAGCAACCGAAAATTTTTTGTGCCACCATAAAAAAAAGCTAGTCATTCAATTTTTTTATATGGAAATCAAATAAAGAGCATTTTTTTTTTTGTATCAAGACACCAATTATCAAGTGAAAACTATAGAAAAACACTTTATAATTCAATTCACCAGACTTTGAAAGGGTTGACTAATTTTGTATAACTAGCACTTTTTAATAGATTAGCAGTATGGAGCTGTATGATTAGAGTTTTTGGTCTATGGTGATCTATCCGGATAATTGACAGTCATGATTGACGAAAAGTATGACCTGAGTATGAAACTATTCAGAGGGATCAAGCCTGATCAAAAACAGGAACTTTAATTTTCATCTAATTGTTAAATTGTTCTTTTAACCAAGTTTCATCAGAAAAAAAAGCATGGAAGCGCAAAATTCTTCTTCAACAGTATTATTTGAGTTCAAGGTTTAAGATTTGTGCCCGAGCTAATTTTTGGTTTTGGAAACGCGGGCTTGATGGATGGAAACATTTCTTGAAATTATGTTAGATAACTAGATAACAGATTTTCGTTCTTTTTTTTACTCATTTCTTTTTTTGTTACTCAGAAATAATGCTTTCAACATTTCTGCTTAGTCTTGACACATAATTGTTCTGACTTTCGATACAAAAATAACGGAATATTGGTGCTCGGGGTTGGTTTTTATCTTCAGACAAATTTAGACTTTTTAACTATCCATTTTGACCAATTTTTTTTATATAATTGAAAAGGTATTGTTGCCCTAAGCTTAAATTTGAAAAGATGTATCACCTGTGATCACTTTTTGTAAAGTTATGGGGGTTTAAAGATTGCCATTTTGCCAATTTGGGACAAATAAGGCGCGTTATGTTTCTCGCTTTTAACGTCCAAGCTGAGATTTAATCTGTCTTAGAAATTGTTCCAAAATGATTGAAAGAAGCTGATTTGCTATAATTGATTTGTTACAGGGAGCGAAATCTACACTTTTGTTCTTTATATGGCGTGTGTGGGGATGATTTTCATAAAAAATTTTAAATTTTAGAAAAAAATGTTCATTTTTTTTCTATTACTTTTAATTTTCTAGGATATTACTGCTCCATAAACCTTAAAAGGCAGTCGAAACATTGAGGGCCTCGCCCTGTTTTGAGCAGTTTTGTTCAACGTTATTTTTCAAATTTGCTATGATGACATTAAATTTAGAACTTGAACTCTAGATAAATTTTCATTCCGATTCGTTTGGTACAAAGTTTCAGTCGGGTATATGTTTCAGATTCTGAAGACAACAATAATTGATAACTTATAGTTTGCTGACTAAAGGTTATAAAAAATGAGCTCATGAAGAAAGTTCATTGAGTTTACTCTAATTGTTATCAGCGAAGATTTCACGAAATCACACTCATCTGTTTCTTTTTGCTTTTACGGCGTGACGAAATGTAGACATCCCAGACATTTTTATTAAGATTTAGGAAAATTTTATGGCTAATTTTTTACAACACAAGCACTTCAACAAGATTTGTCTTCAATAGTTTATTGAAAATTGTTTTTAGGTGGTCCATGGTGATCAGTTGATGATATACCAATGTTTGCTACATCGAGTAGTTTTCTCAATTTTAGCTTGCCAAAAACAGCAGTTTAATCCAGATTTTTGTCAATAGTTTTCGGATGAGGTTTTGTTTTTGTGTCATTATAAAACATGATAGTCTTTTGTTTGATTTTTTCCGACTCTGAATACCTAAATCTGATTTCTTGAAAAATAGTTATAGAGAGTTCCATTCTTGACAGAACGAAATTTCTGATAGGAGGGAAAGAAAAGTATATAGACTTATTCGATATAATGAAAGACAAAATACTTGTCATTAGTGATCGCTTAAGCGGTTAATAGCTTTCGAATGGTCTAGCAAACGTATGTTTGAATTGGTTCATGTTATTTGACATTGATGCTAATGTTTTTTCAAAAGTTTGTCACAAGCTTTTAGTCGCTTCAAATATTAATGTGGTTGCCATGATTTGATTTTCCCAGCTAGTTTTTTATGCAAACTTGGCCTCTTTTTGCGTCTTGAGTTTTTGGATTCAAATATATGGGACTCAATTATTGGTTAGTCTTCTAACTATGATATTAAAAACCAAACTGCATATCCAAGACTGATAGCTTAATCTCTCAGAGGTAGAAAAACTTTTTAACTGTAACATTTTTGCATTGCAACGTTAATCCCTCCAATTACATTGTCGCTCGGCATGATGCATGTATCACTTGTTTTGCCAAATTTTAGTGACGTATGTGGTATCGCGAGTATCCACTACATTAACCGAACTGTTTTCTGGTTACTGGTGTCGATTTTATCTAGCCCAGAACGGTAGTTCAAGCTTTCTTTTGAAGTTTATTTTCTCGATTTCATTGAAACACTGGAATGGGGAAGACGAGTCTTTACTTATTTTTGCTTTGATAAAAATCCAAGGTGGTCGGGTACTTTTTTTGCTGTGATTGATCCCATCGAGGAGGAATATATTTTTTTCTGCGTCTGTCAGTTGTTCCAATCATTTACAAAATTTGAAAAAGCTTTGTACTCGTCTTCTTTTGTTGTTTTGTTTTCTCTTTTTTTCATCTAAAATCAGATACCACAAACAAACATCAGAAGGGTTTGAGTGATAAATTATATCAAAGCCCTCTCAGTCGTACTCCGAACGAAATCAATTTTAAAAAAATATTTCGCAGTGTCAAAAAGCCGGGTTTAAATTTCCGAGTTTTCGACCAATTTCGAGGGAGCGAGTTAATATCTTTATATATAGTAAAGGCATTTTAGTAATGGCCACTTAGTAAATTGCAAAAAATTGGAAAAGAACATATTTGTTTTTGATTTTTTTTCGTTCAATTAACTTTCGAAGACAGTTATAGTATTTAATGCCTATTTCACCAATTTTCTATCATTTATATTTTTCTATTATCACACCACGCAAGAGAAACGACGCTAATTTAAGATTATAAGTTTTTTCCTAAATTTTTACCAATGTTGTCGGAAAGTTCTGTGCTATTTGCACAGCAACCGGCTGTCCTTGTTTCAATTGGAGTTGGGACTTTAGGCCTTAAATCTGAACGCCTTTTTAAGGCTGCTCGCCTTGCTGGTTTTAGCAATTTTTCATCACTTGAAGTTTTTGGGGTACTGAACCTAAATTTTTTTGAAGAATTCTTTCTTGATGGCTTTGGAATCGTCTGTTGTGTCGATTGAAGGGCTGGCTGTGAGTGTTGTAGTGCCTATGATCGAAGTTTTTTGTTGGTAGGTCAAGGCATAAAATAGATAGATCCTACTACGGGTAGATTTTTCCTGTTTTGTTTCTAACGCTTGAATCCATGCAAATGTAATTGGTTCGTAATTGTTCTCATTGAAAGATGATGAAACGGAAACCCTTGGTGTTTTTTTTGTAAGTAAGACCTCAATTTCTCGGGTTGAAAGTCTCGTTGTTTACATGAAAACATCTGGTCAGTTTATATAGAACCATACCAGCACCACAAAAAAATATGAGCCTTGAAATTTTTAACAGAATGAAAACTGATTGGCACGAGCATAAGTTTTCAGTTTTTAGTGGCAGAAAAGCGCAAAATTTAGTGTTTTTTATTTATTATATAAAAAGGTTTGTTAACGAAATTAGATAGTTTCGGTGCAATCATTTGTGCTTGGTATTGCACTTTTGTTTTTCTAACTGAATGAGGAAAAATAATTGGTCCTTGAGATGTACAAAAAAAAGTTTTGGGAATCCAGATTTTTATAGCTTCAAACTTGTTGCTGGACATTTTCTTGCACGGCTGATTTGCAGGGTTGTATTTTGAGATTGGAAAGGGCGAGGTTTGCCAATTTGCGCTTCATGTAGTTTTATAATATTTGAGTGGTCTTCTACAACTGAAGCACATTCGATGTCACGGGACGTACGGTGTTTGCGGTGCAGAGAGTTGATATTTTTGAGGTCTGGATTGCATAATTTTGTCCTTGTTGCAAATTTTTTTTTTGCTGGGTTAGTTGAACACTTTGTACGGGATGCTTTTAAGGACAAAAAATTGAGAGAGGACCGTCATTGCTCACTGGGGCCTTAGAATATTTGATTACCCTCATTGTTGTCATGACCTGGTTAAATTTGGGAAAATCTGCAATTGACGTTTTTTTTCTCTGCAGCCTCCTGATTATTGCTTATTAAAGTTTTGCTCTAACTTGAAATTATCATTTTTTTTTGCTAGCGCTCTCATATAATCTCCGCTTGTGTTTTTTAAATTTATTTGAGTGCAATTATAAAGTTTTCTGTGAAATCTCGTGCTATTTAAACTATACCCTGCATTATCTTTCGATAGAGTCATTCTATTAAGCACAATTAAACAATTATGGAGCTGACAGAAGTCAAGTGCTGTAGCGCTTAACGGTTATTCTATTAAGTTTTTTTAAAATCCAATTAGGCTTTGCTCGTTTGAAGACGCAAATCACTTATTGATCAGGTTCTTGCGTTGCGAGTAGATGACGCTGTTTGTTTGCTGCGTTTTTGGGTGCTACAGTGTGTACTTTGACTTATTCTAAGACTGTGTCACTTAATACAAACGATAAGGGAAATGGGTCAGGTAACGCCTGGTTTGCTAGTGTTTGAAGCATTATTAAAAACTGATCCGGGCGCATCGTTCTGGCGTCAAATTGAGTACTTTTTGTTTCTGTCATGTGAAGCTCAGTGGAAAAGGGGTTGCATAGAAGATTTTGGAGTGCTAACAAAGCATCATCAAAGTTTTGCTGAGCAAATTGTGCTTGTAATAAAAATTTTGAAGCCTGTTCCTGTTAGTATAATTGTAAGTATCTGATACGCTGACTGTTTTCAGTGTTCGCTACGATGACGCAATTTACATTCAACTTTGGTTCAACGTTTTTATAATAGACCAAGTTTCTGTATAATTTTGATAGAATTACGGTGAGTCAATTCAAAATTGCCTATTTTAGAGTAGTAATTAGTCCTAGACAATAACTCAAAATCAGGGACTTAAGTTAGAATAATATAGCTGAGTCGTGTCAAATGTGATCTAGAGAATGCTGTTTAAATTAATAGTTTTGTAAACCATTTTTTATGCCAAATTTATACAGTTTGAGTTGGGATCTTTTTTTTACTTCAATTTTAGTTTTTCAATTTTCCATTCACCCTGTTTTAGTTTGTAATGTTTGACCGAAATCGAAAGTTGAATTGTTGAAAAAGTGGTTTTGGTGTTCAGATTTACTTAGTTTGAATCTACAATGCATAATTTTGTCTTTGTTACAGGATAATTTTATGCTGGGTTAGTTGAGCCTTTCGTACGGGTTGGTTTTGAAGATAAGAAAGTTGAGGTTGGATCATCATTGCCAAAGGAGGCCTTACAGTGTTTGAGTACCCTCATTGTTGCCATTACACAGTTAAAATAGGGAAAATTGGCACCTGGGGTTGTTTTTGCTGGCCCAAATAAATGTTTTCTAGCACTCCTCTACGATCTCCGCTTGTGTCTTATTAATTTTTGTGAAGTCGCGTGCTACTTCATTTAAACTATCTTTTGCAATATTTTTTAGATAGAGTCATGCTAATAAGCCGAAGTAAACGACTGGCGAGCGTGCATTAGTAATGTGCTGTAGCGCTTAACGGTTTTTCTAGTAGTTTTATTCTAATCAACTTAGGCTTCGCGCGGTTGAAGACGTAAATGTAGTGATCACGTTCTTGCGTTGCGAATGGCTGGAACTTGTTGTTTGCTGCATTTTCGCGTGCTACAGTGTGTACTTTGGCTTATCCTAGGGCTGCGTCAGCTAATATAAGTGATAAGGGTAATGGGTCAGGTAGCGCTTGGTTTGCTAGTGTTTGAAACTTCATTAAACATTGATCCGGACGCGTTGGTCAAATCGAGTCTTTTTTTCTCCATCATGTGAATCTCAGTAGAAAATTGGCTGCGGTAAAGATTTCGGAGTGCTATCAAAGCATCATCGAAGTTTTCTGAACATTTTATGGTAGAAATAGAATTTTTTCAACCTGCCCCTATTAGTTTAGATGTAAGTATCTGTTTGCTACGACGAGAACTCTGCGCATTTGACTTTTAAATTTTGTCCAGTTTTTTTGATAATATATTGCCAAGTTTTCGTAAAATTTTGTTAGAATTATGTTCATTTGTAGACCGATTTTTGGATCTATTTTTTCAGTTCGTGAGTTTTGAACAAAATCGAAAGTTTAAATTTTTCAATATAAAAAAGATAATTAATAAGTAAGCGTGTAAGTTTTCTGTCAGAATCAACAAAGCGTTTCTCTCGCTATTAATTTTGTTTGCGCTAAATCAGAACATTAATTTTTATGTGCGCTAAATCAGTCTGCGACTCCTGTTCTAGTTTGATTAATGAAACAGAAACCATTTATTTAAAAAGTTAGCTGTTCTGTTGCACATTTTAAATTTGTTGCCATGATTGAGTTAAAGTAGGGAAAATCTGCCCCTGGCATTTTTTGCTACCCTATTTAATGCCATGATCTAGTTAAAATAGGAAAAATCTGCCTGTGGCATTTTGTGCTTGCCTCAATAAGTTTTTAAAGAATTGAAATTGCTTGTCCCTGACAGCCGCCTGATTGTTGTTTATTAGAGCTTCGCTCTCACTTGAAATTATTAAACTGGATTGCTAGTGCTCTCATACGATCCCCGCATGTGTTTTAATAATCTACTTGACTGCATTTATATAGTATAATGTGATGCGGCCTGTTACTTATGTAAACTATCTTGTCCAATATCTTCCCATTGAGACCTGTTATTAAGCACGAGTAAACGCCCGGCGAGCGTGTATAAGTCATGTGTTGTAGCGCTTAACAGTTATTTTAGTAATTTTTTCTAATCTAATTAGGCTTTGCTCGTTTGAAGACGCAAATCATTTAGTGATCACAATCTTGCGTTGCGAATCGACGACACTTGTAGTTTGCTGCGTTGTTGTGTACTGCACTGTCTAGTTTGGCTTATTTTAGAGCTGCATCAGCTAATACAAACATTTAGGGTAATGGGTCTGGTGACGACTGGATTACTAGCGTTTGTAGCGTTTTTAATTATTGATCCAAACGCACTTTTCTTGCATCAAATCGAGAATTTTTAACTCTATCATGTGAAGCTCAATCGAAAAAGCTTGCAGAAGAAGTTTCAGAGTGTTATCAAACCATCATCGAAGTTTCCAGGACCATTTGAGGTAGTAATCGAAAAATTTTTGCAAGCTTGTCCCTGTTAGTATAATTGTTAGTATCTGGTACGTTGATTGCTTTTAGCGTTTGCTACACTGACATTCAAGTTTGGTGAAATGGTGGAGTTTTGATGGAATGACGGTGAGCCATTTCGAAAATGTCTGTTTTAGAGTATCGCAATTTACTTAGTCTTAGACATTGACTCAAAATCAGTCAGTCATAGACATTGACTCAAGTAAGAATTAAAAAATTAAGCCTGGTCAATTGTGTTCCAGAGAACTATTTTTAATTTAATAATTGTGTATATCGATTTTTTATGCCAAATTTATGCAGTTTGAGTTTGAATCTATTTTTAACTTCATTTTTAGTTTTGCATTTTCCGTCTCACTCTGTTTTAATTCGTAGTTTTTGACCAAAATTGAAAGTTTAAGTGTTTCAATCTAAGAAACAATTAAATGCTTAAGCGTGTACGTTTCTGTCAGAGTCTACAAAGGGTTTTCAATACAATAAATTTTATGTCCGCCAAATCAATCTGAGGCTCATGTTCGATTCTGAATATCGAAACAAAAAACAAGTTGACTATTATGTTGCAGATTTTAATATTAGTTGATGTAAGATAGATACTTCAAGCAAATTAGTGGTGTAACTAAGTTTTATCATTATTAAAACTTTTTGCTGGCTAATTTCTAAATGTATATGTTCCTAATAACTGGTTATTAAAATGTTTTATAACCTAAAATAACTTTCGTTAGTACAACGTGAACTCATTTTTTATGACGACTAGTGAATAAAAAAATGCTGTGACTATTCAGAAAACACCAGTTTCCAGAACTCATCAAGTACCAGCATCAATATCAAAAAATTTATTTACGAAAACCCGTAAAAAATTTGTAATGAAATTGTGAGACGGAAACTGGAAACACAAAACATGTTGTTCCCCAAAAAAACATCGATTGGTTCCACCTAAAAGTACTGCCTACTGTGCTCGATGATTTCTCTAGTTTATTTTTCAGCAAGCTGTCCACTGAAATGCTGAGATTGTTCTCACACAGCTTTTGGGACTGGATTAATTGTTTTTGGGTCGCTTAAATCGATTATCAATTAATTATTGTAACTCGAAATATTTTGAATAGAGAATGTCTCATAAATAGAAATAAAATTGGTTTCATTAAGGATTTCAATCGGCTCAAGGAAAAGTTTTATTTCAGCTTAAGGTTTGTGATATCTGCGGTCCTTGAAGTGTTAAAAGGGTAGTTTTGGCGGTTCAGAACTCCATCAATCTTTTTGCAGGACATTCTGTTGCGTGATTAGGTAGGCATTTTGCACGGCTGTGTTTTGAGACTAAAAAGCGTGAGGTTTGCTTATTTGTGATACCTATGGCCTTAAAAATTTTAAATGGACTTGTTCAACCGTAACAAGTTATAGATCAGTTGAAGTCACAGTACGTACGGTTCTTGAGGTAGAGAAGTGATAGTTTTGGGGTCTGGTATTGCATACTTTTGAAGTGGTTGCACAAAAAAATGTTTGCTGGGTCTGTTGAGTGTTCTGTACGTGTTGGTTTTAGGGCATTAAAGTTGAGTAACGCCCATTTGTGCTCCCTGCGTCCTTAGAGTAATTGATTACCCTAATTCTTGCCATGATTCAGTTCAATTAGGGAAAATCTGCCCCTGGCATTTTATTGCTCGCCCCAATTTTTTTTAAGGATTAAAACTGTTTTTCCTCGGCAGCCGCCTGATTGTGCCTTATTAGAGTTTCACGCTAACTTGAAATTATCAAATTGATTTAGTAGCGCTTTCATACGACCTCCGCTTGTGTTTTGTTAATCTATTTGAACGCATTTATAAAATGTAACGTGATGCAGCGTACTACTTCATAAAAACTATCTTGAGCAATATCTTCCCATTGAGACCTGCTATTAAGCACGAGTAAACGACTGGCGAGCGTTTATAAGTCATGTGCTGTAGCGCTTAACAGTTATTTTAGTAATTTTTCTAATCTAATTAGGCTTCGCTCATTTGAAGACGCAAATCATTTAGTGATCACAATCTTGCGTTGCGAATCGACGACACTTGTCGTTTACTGCGTTTTTGTGTACTACACTGTCTAGCTTGGCTTATCTTAGAGCTGCATCAGCTAATACAAACATTTAAGATAACGGGTCAGGTGACGACTGAATTACTAGCATTTGTAGCGTTTCTAATTTTTGATCCGAACGCACTTTTCTTGCATCAAATCGAGTACTTCTAACACTATCATGTGGAGCTCAATGGAAGAAGATTTGCTGAGAATATTTCAAGGTGTTATCAAAACATCATCGGAATTTTCCAGAACCATATGTGGTAGTATTAGATTTTTTTCCAGCCTGTCCCTATTAGTATAATTTGAAAATTTTGTCGTTTTTTTTAGGTCGACCAAATTGATTTTTCGAGCTCTCCAAAATCACTAAAAAGTCCCTGTTTTGGCCAAGATTTCGCGCCGCAGGTAAAATTTTGAAGGAAAAACAGGCCAAAAAAGCTGTTTTTAGGCAATTTTTTGAAAATTTTGACCAAAAAATTGCATTTTTTCGGCGCGAACTCCCCTCTCAAAATTATTATATATATATATTGGCGCCGAAGGCGCCTTTAGAAATTTTTTATGATCCATCACCAAAAATGGATTTTTTTCAAAATAGTACAAAGGGGGACGCTTTGGGTCGGCAGGGGGTTGAATCCCTGAGGGGGTGAAGGAAGCGTCCGCCCCCCCTAAATCTGCCCTGGTCCCACAATATGTCGGAAGTTAGTATATCACAAAGGCTAAATTAGTGGCGCTATTTTAAAAGTTACACATAGGTGATATCATTTTTTTTCTATGATGATGCGATTAACTTGACTAGGATACAGAGACAAAATTAAACAATCATATCTTAGCAAAAAAATGCAAACATCGGCTTTCATCTTATTTTCTACTACAAAATGTTCCCATCAAAATACCAATTTACCATCTTATGGAAGGGATTCGCTTCAAAAGACAGACTATAAGTTTGAGTTAGTTGCTATTAATTTTATTTATTGCGTCAACTTATTTAGTGATTTTGTACCCTAACTGATTGATTTTTGTTAATAATTGATGCTCAACATCATTAATTGAAGTGTTTGTTATTTTATTAATTGCAAATTTACAAGCACCTAAAAATAATTTGAGCATTATAACAACGTTTCAAACAAATGAAGATGATATAACTGATCTGGCGAGATGCTGTTATTTTGTTTTTGGACTATTTTTTCTTCTGATGGAGACGGGCTTTTAAGATTTTTTCCATCCTTGCGTTTTCCAATCTGTCTTTTCATTAGATTTCACGCCAAGGTACAGTCACGGGACACAGACACTTTTCTTCACATCTTTACTGTTTTCTTTTGTAAATTTCCGGGATGACCAACAAAGCTTGTCATAAAATTTTCGTATATGGAGAGATGCTAATCATGTACAGCTTCCATGCAATTTCATAAGTTCAGAAAATTGCATGAAAGATTTCTGATTAGCATGCTTTCAAATATAGAAACTATTTGAATTTTTCCATAAACTAAAAAAATCAGGTTTGTACTTTTCTTTTTGTTTCATTATTCTTCGGATGTGATTGATAATCAAACACTGGTATGAAGGACTCTGTTTGTTTGAAAGCCTTAAAACCGCTGAGGCATTGCAGATTTCGCGCATAATATGGTTTGAGACTAGCCTAAAACTGTTCAACCTATTTATTGAAAATGTCAAAATTGAATAATTTAGCTAAACTTTTGTTGGGATACCGGTTTCTCAAAATTAAACTTTGAACCAAACTTTTAACAAGAAAACACAAGTTTCGGGTACTCAAGACTACGGTATGCATGCCAAAAAATTTCTCTATCTGCAAAAAGAATTCGAGAAAGTTTTTGTTTTGAGCCAAAATTCGTTCTGCGCTTTAAAATGATTTCAAAAAAATAAGCCCGAGCTAATAAGCCCGAGCTAACTTGTTTCAAATTATTCTTTTTTCGTTTAACAGCAAAAAAGGCTTTCAGATTTTCTGCTCAGTCATGACACATACTTGTTTCGACTATCGATACGAAAGTAACGAAATGATTGTGCTCGGGGTGGGTTTTTTTTTTCTTCAGACAAATGTTGACTTCTTAACTAGCCATTTTTGACGGATTTTTTTAATCATTTAAAAAGTGTTCTTGTCCTGAGCTTAAATTTGAAAAGATGTTCCACCTGTGATCATTTTTCATAAAGTTCTGGGTGTTTAAAGATTGCCATTTTGGCAAATTTGGGACAATTAACGTGCGTTATATTTCGCGCTATTAACATGTAAGTGGAGATTTAATCTGTCTTAGAAATTGTTTCAAATTGGTTGAAAGTAGCTTATTTGCTATAATTGATTTGTTACAAGGAGAAAAATTTGTCCTTTTGTTCTTTATATGGCGTGTGGGGGAGATGATTTTCTTTAAAAAATTTCAAATTGTATGTTCATTTTATTTTATTACATTTAATTTCTCTAGGTTATTATTGCTCCATAAACTTTAAAAGGCAGTCGGAACATTCAGGGCCTCCCCTGTTTTGAGCAGTTTTGCTTAACGTTATTTTTCAAATTTGCTATGATGACATTAAATGTAGAACTTGATGTCCAGATAAATTTCCACTCCGGTTTGTTTGGCACAATGTTTCAGTCGAGTATGTGTTTTAAATTCCGAAGACAGCAGTAACTGAGGGTACTCAAGACTACAGTATGCATGCCATAAAACTTTTTCTAGCTGCAAAAAGAATTCGAGAAAGTTTTTGTTTTGAGCCAAATTTCGTTCTGCACTCTAAAATGATTTTTAAAATTTTGAGCAACCGAAAAATTTTTGTGCCACCATAAAAAAAGCTAGTCATTCAATTTTTATATGGAAATCAAATAAAGAGCATTTTTTTGTTTTTTTTTTGTATCAAGACACCAATTATCAAGTGAAAACTATAGAAAAACACTTTATAATTCAATTCACCAGACTTTGAAAGGGTTGACTAATAACTAGCACTTTTTAATAGATTAGCAGTATGGAGCTGCATGATTAGAGTTTTTGGTCTATGGTGATCTATCCGGATAATTGACAGTCATGATTGACGAAAAGTATGACCTGAGTATGAAACTATTCAGAGGGATCAAGCCTGATCAAAAACAGGAACTTTAATTTTCATCTAATTGTTAAATTGTTCTTTTAACCAAGTTTCATCAGAAAAAAAAGCATGGAAGCGCAAAATTCTTCTTCAACGGTATTATTTGAGTTCAAGGTTTAAGATTTGTGCCCGAGCTAATTTTTGGTTTTGGAAACGCGTGCTTGATGGATGGAAACATTTCTTGAAATTATGTTAGATAACTAGATAACAGATTTTCGTTCTTTTTTTAACTCATTTCTTTATTTGTTACACAGAAATAATGCTTTCAACATTTCTGCTTAGTCTTGACACATAATTGTTCTGACTTTCGATACAAAAATAACAGAATATTTGTGCTCGGGGTTGGTTTTTATCTTCAGACAAATTTAGACTTTTTAACTATCCATTTTGACCAATTTTTTTTATATAATTGAAAAGGTATTGTTGTCCTAAGCTTAAATTTGAAAAGATGTATCACCTGTGATCACTTTTTGTAAAATTATGGGGGTTTAAAGATTGCCATTTTGGCCAATTTGGGACAAATAAGGCGCGTTATTTTTCTCGCTTTTAACGTCCAAGCTGAGATTTAATCTGTCTTAGAAATTGTTTCAAAATGATTGAAAGAAGCTGATTTGCTATAATTGATTTGTTACAGGGAGCGAAATCTACACTTTTGTTCTTTATATGGCATGTGTGGGGATAATTTTCATAAAAAATTTCAATTTTAAAAAAAAAATGTTCATTTTTTTTCTATTACATTTAATTTTCTAGGATATTACTGCTCAATAAACCTTAAAAAGCAGTCGAAACATTCAGGACCTCGCCCTGTTTTGAGCAGTTTTGTTCATCGTTATTTTTCAAATTTGCTATGATGACATTAAATGTAGAACTTGAACTCTAGTTAAATTTTCATTCCGATTCGTTTGGTACAAAGTTTCAGTCGGGTATATGTTTCAGATTCTGAAGACAACAATAATTGATAACTTATAGTTTGCTGACTAAAGGTTATAAAAAATGAGCTCATGAAGAAAGTTCATTGAGTTCACTCTAATTGTTATCAGCGAAGATTTCACGAAATCACACTCCTCTGTTTCTTTTTGCTTTTACGGCGTGACGAAATGTAGACATCCCAGACATTTTTATTAAGATTTAGGAAATTTTTATGGCTTATTTTTTTTACAACACAAGCACTTCAAGAAGATTTGTCTTCAATAGTTTATTGAAAAATGTTTTTAGGTGGTCCATGGTGATCAGTTGAAGATATACCAATGTTTGCTACATCGAGTAGTTTTCTCAATTTTAGCTTGCCAAAAACCGCAGTTTAATCCAGATTTTTGTCAATAGTTTTCGGATGAGGTTTTGTTTTTGTGTCATTATAAAACATGATAGTCTTTTGTTTTATTTTTGCCGACTCTGAATACCTAAATCTGATTTCTTGAAAAATAGTTACAGAGAGTTACATTCTTGACAGAACGAAATTTCTGATAGGAGGCAAAGAAAAGTATATAGACTTATTCGATATAATGAAAGACAAAATACTTGTCATTAGTGATCACTTAAGCGGTTGATAGCTTTCAAATGGTCTAGCAAACGTATGTTTGAATTGGTTCATGTTATTTGACATTGATGCTAATGTTTTTTCAAAAGTTTGTCACAAGCTTTTAGTCGCTTCAAATATTAAGTTGGTTGCCATGATTTGATTTTCCCAGCGAGTTTTTTATGCAAACTTGGCCTCTTTTGGCGTCTTGTGTTTTTGGATTCAAATATATGAGACTCAATTAATAATCAATCTTCTAACTATGATTTTAAAAACCAAACTGCATATCCAAGACTGATAGCTTAATCTCTCAGAGGTAGAAAAACTTTTTAACTGTAACAATTTTGCATTGCAACTTTAATCCCTCCAATTACATTGTTGCTCGGCATATTGCATGTATCACTTGTTTTGCCAAATTTTAGTGACGTGTGTGGTATCGCGAGTATCCACTACATTAACCGAACTGTTTTCTGGTTACTGGTGTCGATTTTATCTAGCCCAGAACGGTAGTTCAAGCTTTCTTTTGAAGTTTATTTTCTCGACTTCATTGAAGCACTGGAATCGGGAAGACGAATCCTTACTGATTATTGCTTTGATAAAAATCCAAGGTGATCCGGTACTTTTTTTTGCTGTGATTGATCCCATCGAGGAGGAATATATTTTTTTCTGCGTCTGTCAGTTGTTCCAATCATTTACAAAATTTGAAAAAGCTTTGTACTCGTCTTCTTTTGTTGTTTTGTTTTCTCTTTTTTTTTCATCTAAAATCAGATACCACAAACAAACATCAGAAGGGTTTGAGTGATAAATTATATCAAAGCCCTCTCAGTCGTACTCCGAACGAAATCAATTTAAAAAAAATATTTCGCAGTCTCAAAAAGCCGGGTTTAAATTTCCGAGTTTTCGACCAATTTCGAGGGAGCGAGTTAATATCTTTATATATAGTAAAGGCATTTTAGTAATGGCCACTTAGTAAATTGCAAAAAATTGGAAAAGAACATAGAATTTGTTTTTGATTTTTTTTTCGTTCAATTAACTTTTGAAGACAGTTATAGTATTTAATGCCTATTTCACCAATTTTCTATGCATTTATATTTTTCTATTATCACACCACGCAAGAGAAACGACGCTAATTTAAGATTATAAGTTTTTTCCTAAATTTTTATCAATGTTGTCGGAAAATTCTGTGCTATTTGCACAGCAACCGGCTGGCCTTGTTTCAATTGGAGTTGGGACTTTAGGCCTTAAAACTGAACGCCTTTTTAAGGCTGCTCGCCTTGCTGGTTTTAGCAATATTTCATCACTTGAAATTTTTGGGGTACTGAACCTAAATTTTTTTGAAGAATTCTTTCTTGATGGCTTTGGAATCGTCTGTTGTGTCGATTGAAGGGCTGGCTGTGAGTGTTGTAGTGCCTATGATCGAAGTTTTTTGTTGGTAGGTCAAGGCATAAAATAGATAGATCCCACTACGGGTAGATTTTTCCTGTTTTGTTTCTAACGCTTGAATCCATGCAAATGTAATTGGTTCGTAATTGTTCTCATTGGAAGATGATGAAACGGAAACCCTAGGTGTTTTTTTTATAAGTAAGACCTCAATTTCTCGGGTTGAAAGTCTCGTTGTTTTCATGAAAACATCTGGTCAGTTTATATAGAACCATACCAGCACCAAAAAAAATATGAGCCTTGAAATTTATAACAGAATGAAAACTGATTGGTACGAGCATAAGTTTTCAGTTTTTAGTGGCAGAAAAGCGCAAAATTTAGTGTTTTTTATTTATTATATAAAAAGGTTTGTTAAAACCTTAATTATTAAATTTAAAAAGGTTTGTTAAATTCATTTGAGTGCAATTATAAAGTTTTCTGTGAAATCTCGTGCTATTTAAACTATACCCTGCATTATCTTTCGATAGAGTCATTCTGTTAAGCACAATTAAACAATTATGGAGCTGACAGAAGTCAAGTGCTGTAGCGCTTAACGGTTATTCTATTAAGTTTTTTTAAATCCAATTGGGCTTTGCTCGTTTGAAGACGCAAATCACTTTTTGGTCAGGTTCTTGCGTTGCGAGTAGATGACGCTGGTTGTTTGCTGCGTTTTTGGGTGCTACAGTGTGTACTTTGACTTATTCTAAGACTGTGTCACTTAATACAAACGATAAGGGAAATGGGTCAGGTAACGCCTGGTTTGCTAGTGTTTGAAGCATTATTAAAAACTGATCCGGGCGCATCGTTCTGGCGTCAAATTGAGTACTTTTTGTTTCTGTCATGTGAAGCTCAGTGGAAAAGGGGTTGCTACAGTGTGTACTTTGGCTTATCCTAGGGCTGCGTCAGCTAATATAAGTGATAAGGGTAATGGGTCAGGTAGCGCTTGGTTTGCTAGTGTTTGAAACTTCATTAAACATTGATCCGGACGCGTTGGTTTGCCTTACTTAGTTTTTAAAGCCGCCTGATTGTTGTTTATAAGAGTTTCGCTGTCACTTGAAATTATTAAACTGTATTGCTAGTGCTCTCATACGATCCCCGCATGTGTTTTAATAATCTACTTGACTGCATTTATATAGTATAATGTGATGCGGCCTGTAAACTATCTTGTGCAATATCTTCCCATTGAGACCTGCTATTATGCACGAGTAAACGACTGGCGAGCGTGTACAAGTCATGTGCTGTAGCGCTTAACAGTTATTTTAGTAATTTTTTCTAATCTAATTAGGCTTTGCTCGTTTGAAGACGCAAATCATTTAGTGATCACAATCTTGCGTTGCGAATCGACGACACTTGTCGTTTACTGCGTTTTTGTGTACTACACTGTCTAGCTTGGCTTACTTTAGAGCTGCATCAGCTAATACAAACATTTAAGATAACGGGTCAAGTGACAACTGAATTACTAGCATTTGTAGCGTTTCTAATTTTTGATCCGAATGCACTTTTCTTGCATCAAATCGAGTATTTCTAACACTATCATGTGGAGCTCAATGGAAGAAGATTTGCTGAAAAAGTTTCAAGGTGTTATATGAGCCTTGAAATTTATAACAGAATGAAAACTGATTGGTACGAGCATAAGTTTTCAGTTTTTAGTGGCAGAAAAGCGCAAAATTTAGTGTTTTTTATTTATTATATAAAAAGGTTTGTTAAAACCTTAATTATTAAATTTAAAAAGGTTTGTTAAATTCATTTGAGTGCAATTATAAAGTTTTCTGTGAAATCTCGTGCTATTTAAACTATACCCTGCATTATCTTTCGATAGAGTCATTCTATTAAGCACAATTAAACAATTATGGAGCTGACAGAAGTCAAGTGCTGTAGCGCTTAACGGTTATTCTATTAAGTTTTTTTAAATCCAATTGGGCTTTGCTCGTTTGAAGACGCAAATCACTTATTGGTCAGGTTCTTGCGTTGCGAGTAGATGACGCTGGTTGTTTGCTGCGTTTTTGGGTGCTACAGTGTGTACTTTGACTTATTCTAAGACTGTGTCACTTAATACAAACGATAAGGGAAATGGGTCAGGTAACGCCTGGTTTGCTAGTGTTTGAAGCATTATTAAAAACTGATCCGGGCGCATCGTTCTGGCGTCAAATTGAGTACTTTTTGTTTCTGTCATGTGAAGCTCAGTGGAAAAGGGGTTGCATAGAAGATTTTGGAGTGCTAACAAAGCATAATCAAAGTTTTGCTGAGCAAATTGTGCTTGTAATAAAAATTTTGAAGCCTGTTTCTGTTAGTATAACTGTAAGTATCTGTTACGCTGACTGTTTTCAGTGTTCGCTACGATGACGCAATTTACATTCAACTTTGGTTCAACGTTTTTATAATAGACCAAGTTTCTGTATAATTGTGATAGAATTACGGTGAGTCAATTCAAAATTGCCTATTTTAGAGTAGTAATTAGTCCTAGAGAATAACTCAAAATCAAGGACTTAAGTAAGAATAATATAGCTGAGTCGTGTCAAATGTGATCTAGAGAATGCTGTTTAAATTAATAGTTTTTTAAACCATTTTTTATGCCAAATTTATACAGTTTGAGTTGGGATCTTTTTTTTACTTCAATTTTAGTTTTTCAATTTTCCGTTCACCCTGTTTTAGTTTGTAAGGTTTGACCGAAATCGAAAGTTGAATTGTTGAAAAAGTGGTTTTGGTGTTCAGATTTACTTAGTTTGAATCTACAATGCATAATTTTGTCTTTGTTGCAGGATAATTTTATGCTGGGTTAGTTGAGCCTTTCGTACGGGTTGGTTTTGAAGATAAGAAATTTGAGGTTGAATCATCAGTGCCAAAGGAGGCCTTACAGTGTTTGAGTACCCTCATTGTTACCATTACACAGTTAAAATAGGGAAAATTGGCACCTGGGGTTGTTTTTGCTGGCCCAAGTAAATATTTTCTAGCACTCCTCTTCGATCTCCGCTTGTGTCTTATTAATTTTTGTGAAGTCGCGTGCTACTTCATTTAAACTATCTTTTGCATTATTTTTTAGATAGAGTCATGCTAATAAGCCGAAGTAAACGACTGGCGAGCGTTCATTAGTAATGTGCTGTAGCGCTTAACGGTTTTTCTAGTAGTTTTATTCTAATCAACTTAGGCTTCGCGCGGTTGAAGACGTAAATGTAGTGATCAGTGATCACGTTCTTGCGTTGCGAATGGCTGGAACTTGTTGTTTGCTGCATTTTCGCGTGCTACAGTGTGTACTTTGGCTTATCCTAGGGCTGCGTCAGCTAATATAAGTGATAAGGGTAATGGGTCAGGTAGCGCTTGGTTTGCTAGTGTTTGAAACTTCATTAAACATTGATCCGGACGCGTTGGAAGAGTTTCGCTGTCACTTGAAATTATTAAACTGTATTGCTAGTGCTCTCATACGATCCCCGCATGTGTTTTAATAATCTACTTGACTGCATTTATATAGTATAATGTGATGCGGCCTGTAAACTATCTTGTGCAATATCTTCCCATTGAGACCTGCTATTATGCACGAGTAAACGACTGGCGAGCGTGTACAAGTCATGTGCTGTAGCGCTTAACAGTTATTTTAGTAATTTTTTCTAATCTAATTAGGCTTTGCTCGTTTGAAGACGCAAATCATTTAGTGATCACAATCTTGCGTTGCGAATCGACGACACTTGTCGTTTACTGCGTTTTTGTGTACTACACTGTCTAGCTTGGCTTATTTTAGAGCTGCATCAGCTAATACAAACATTTAAGATAACGGGTCAGGTGACAACTGAATTACTAGCATTTGTAGCGTTTCTAATTTTTGATCCGAATGCACTTTTCTTGCATCAAATCGAGTATTTCTAACACTATCATGTGGAGCTCAATGGAAGAAGATTTGCTGAAAAAGTTTCAAGGTGTTATCAAAACATCATCGAAATTTTCCAGAACCATATGTGGTAGTATTAGATTTTTTTCCAGCCTGTCCCTATTAGTATAATTGTAAGTAACTGCTCAGCTGATTATTTTTCGCGTTCGTTACAATGACAACTCTGCTCATTTTACATTCAAGTTTGGTCCATTTTTTTGATAAGAGACCGCCAAGCTTCTGTAAAATTTTGAGAATTAGGGTGAGCCATTTCAATTTTGTTTGATTTAGAGTATCGCAATTTAATTTGTCACAGACCTTGACTCCAAGTCAATGATTCACCTGAAAATTTTATCTTAAGTCGTTTCAATTCTTAAGTCTTCCAGTGAATGCTATTTAAAGTTAAGAAATTAGCAGATCAATGTTTTTTATGCCATATATGTGCTGTTTGGGCTAGATCCGTTTTCAACTTCAATTTTAATTTTCGCAACTTTCCGTCTCACCATGCTTCAGTTCGTAAACTTTGACCAATTTCGACTATTTGATTTTTCGAAATTATTCAGCATTCAGAAATTATTAAAAAAACCGAAAGTATTCAGCATTTTTTCGAAATTCGGAACAAAGATAGCTACAGTCACAAGTTTAAAAAATAATTGAACATTTTTTTGATCTCTAGACAGAATTGATGTATCGGTAGCATTTTAGAGCATTTGATAGGTTTATTTACTTAAAATTCCAAAATTGTGCTTTACAAAAACTATTTTCCCAAAACTTTTTCCTTGTGTACCTGAGCATTTACCAGCGACCACAAGACTGTACTGCGTTTTTTCTCTGTTTTCTCTCTGATCAGAAACTGCACTTGCCAGAACCTGATACAGAACTGATATTTTTCTAAAACATTTCTGGCGAGACCCGCATCCAGTTTCAAGCGTTAATAATCGATTATATTACAATTTTAGTTCCAGTCTTACTAAAATTGAGAAACAATTGATTTTAATCAGTTAATAATCGATTATAATCTCTCTTTTTAAAGTCAAATTATAATTTATTATAATCCATTATAATCGATTATATTCGAGTATTTATTGGTATATTTTCGATACAATTATAATCGATTATAAACTATTATAATCCATTATTTATTCGTCTATTTTTTGATACAATTATAATCGATTATAATTGATTAGAATCCATTATTTTTATTCAAATTTCCAGTTCTTTTTTTTGCGAAAAAATTCAATAGAATCGATTATAATTGATTGTAATCTCTTTTGTTTGTCCAATTTGTCTTCGAAGTTGCATCTGAATTGCTTATACTTTATGCTTTTGTAGACGTTGGTTCCTTTGAAAAATGAGAAAAATATTTTTCAAAGTTTTCAAATTATTTCTAACTTATAAGTCTTTTTTTCATTTCTTCCCCATTAAAGCTGTTTGTGATGTGATGCATATTTTAAGCTTTTTCAAACACCAAAACATCAGCAAATTATTTTAATTTCATGATTGATTCGGAAGATTTATTTTTCATTTACTGCTTTCCACTCATATGAAAGGATCTCTTTGAAACTTTTGTTTCGTGGTAAGACTTTGTGTTCAGATGAACCAAAGTGTTCAAGATATCTTTTTTGTGAGATTTTGTTATTGACACAAAAATAATAACCCATAAGATATAATTCGAATATACTTTCAAATTGACAAAATTTTGGCAAAATAAGAGATTATAATCGATTATAATCGATTATAATTGATTTTAAGGGTTTTTTGTAGGAACTGTGTAATCAATAATAATCGATTATCAGAGATTATAGTCTCTTGGAAAATATCACGATTATAATTATTAGAAATCCTTTAAACACCTAATTTTGGTAAATATAATCAATTACCCTAGTCGATCAAGGGAGGTTATCTTGCAAGATCTTGCAAGATTCTTGCAAAAGAGGGTTATCTTGTAAGATCTTGCAAGATGGAGGTTATCTTGCAAGATCTTGCAAGATGGAGGTTATCTTGCAAGAATCTTGAAAGAATCTTGCAAGATAACCATCCCAAAATTTCTGTCGAAAAACACAAAAAAAATAACAGAAATTAGGTGTAAGATCAAAAAAATTGTTTCTAGAACGAGAATCCAAAACTTTAAATAAATGCTTAACGAATAAAATTAGACAAAAATCATGCGTTAAAAAGTAGTCGCATATTTGTTGTTAATTTATTCAATGAGATTAAAAGTATCAACCAATCAAATCTTTTTAATTTATTCGCAATTATTGCGGCTACTGGTTTGCGAAAATTGAAGGATTATTGGCCAAAAAATTTTTGTGACGAATTGCTTTAATTAGTTCAAACCGGGGATATTTAGTTTTTTCGACTATCGATTTCTAGTTTTGAAAGTGGAATTTACTTTTTAGATTTCCAGAGAATAAAAACTTTACTTATTGATCCAGTTTTCTCAAGTCGGGTTCATGTTATCAAAAAAGCGCCCATCATAATTTGTTCTAGAAATTTAAAGAGCTTAAAGGGCTTCTATTTTTTTCTTTGAGTTTTGAAAGTTGAGATTTTTCAACAACGTCAGTGTTATTTTTTAATGTTTACTTGCGTTCATTACTCCTTTGCAATCTTCGATTGGCTATGTTCTAGGAAAGTGAAGCTTTCATCACAAACGACTTCTTCTCAAATGCGTTTTTCCTATTTTGAGAGATTAAGGTATAAGTAGTCGATCAAAACTTGAAGATAGCCGCCTATCACAAAAAAAAGTTTTAAAAAAAGAAGCTTTCTGGGGGCAACCGCCTAGCGGGCTGTGTGTATGTATGCGTAGCTAAGATTGCTTCCTTCTTCCATGAACGCTACTTGGTTGTCTTCGCGTGTAAAGCTGTTTTTGCCCAAAAAAATTGTATCTTTAAAGATCTTGCAAAAAAAAAGGTTATCTTCAAAGGAGGTTATCTTGCAAGATCTTGCAAGAATCTTGCAAGATCTTTTAAAGAGATGCATCCTCTTTAAAAGAATCTTGCAAGATTCTTGCAAGATCTTGCAAGATAACCTCCCTTGATCGACTAGGGTATAGTTGTCAAAAAATCATCATAATAATCCGTTATAATCGATTACTTACGCTTAAAGTTGGATACGGGGAAGTACTGATTTTCTCTGTGACTTCAACTCGGGAGCTCTTACACAATCTCATGATGTGGCCAATTAACACATTTAAATTGTCCAATATTGTATCCGACTAGATCGATTTAAGAATTTTTATCATCACCATATCGAAGTTTTAGCATTTAATTGTACGAAATTACAATTTTGTTGTCATTAGCGCTCTTAAATTTTTATGTATCCTCTGAATGAACTTTGGTTTGTTTTGAAGGAAGCGGACAATTAAGCGGAATGGTCTAAAAACCGAATGGGTCGAAGAGCAGAAAATACGAGAAAAGTTTTTTCTTTAATTTTTTTTTGGAAAATTTTAGCGATTCCATTCCGCCAAGTCTTCAGCGAAATACGGCCGTCAAAATGTATTTTGATTCCCGAATAATTTTTGTATCCAGTTCACGAAATGCTTATTTTTTTGGACGGAGCCTCACAACGGCGAGTTTGTCGATTTCCTACCCATGACTCCAATTATTGAATCGTCAGTTTTTAGGACGCGCGCAATTATGATTTTTTGATTCCAATCAGATCGTTCCAGCCTTTGTTCCATTTTTTGGCTTTTTAGTCGCTCGAATATCCACAGGGCCGTCAAAAACGTTCTATAAAACTATTGGACTTGGCATCAAAATCACAAATTTCCAAAGATAATCAAAAGTTTTTTTTTTTTTCAATTTTTACAGGAACCATTTTTTCTTGCAATTCTACTTGACGATAGGCCAATGCCATGCTTATCTCGTTATTGAGTAAAAACAGCAAAACTTTCCTGCATAATCTTGTGTTTTTTTTGCTCGTTTTTTATACGCAACTTAGACTAAATTCTTTGAGCTTTTCGGTAGATATATTGCGAAAAAAACTAGCACACAAATTGTGCCAAAGCATAGTCAATTTCTCGAATACTTAGTTTCAGGTTTCTTAATCGGCTATTATGGTATCAGGCGCCAATGGAAAGCAGACTAATTCGATGCGTGTTTCGGACAAATTTTTGATAAAAATGTTGTAAGTTTTTTTTTTTGGTTTTTCCGGTCTAAAATCCCCAAACTGAGGCAATTTTTCAAGTATGAGCCGACTTTGGCGAAGAGGAGTTCATAGCTTTAAGTGGATAAAGAAGAAAATTGTGTCGAGATTGTTAAGATCTCTCAATTTAAAGATGATCTTCAATTTTTGACACTATTGGTAAATTTTTGTTCCTTTTTTGTAGCACACTTCAAGTTGTATCATATTTTGAGCAATATTATAGGATTTTTTTCGACATCTTTGAAAATTTTTGCTCAAAAATTCATTCTGGAGTATTGTTTTTGAGGCTCAAAATGATTGAGACTGGAAAGTGTGTTGATAATTGAATCATTATAAATAATCAGGTACAGTTTTGGACAAGGTTTGGATCACGAGCAACTTGGATTCAACCGATTTGTAATATTGGATATCTTTGTTTTTTATTTTCGTTTCTAAGAAAATTTTCTCACATTTTAGATTTTTTCATTTTTTTTCTCGATTTAACAATTGAAAATTCCCATTTTGTAGTAGCAATGACCTGTTAAAGAAACGAATTTGACCAACCAGTTAAGTCCAAAATTCAAAATTCAGTATTAGTTACAGTTGCACTCCAAAGTACAAAGTTTACCTTCAATTACACTCTTCTTATAGACCCATTCTGCTCTTAGACAGGTTTGACTGGCCAGCCTTATGAAGCGTTATCGTATTCTCATAATCAGATACGATAAATTTTATCGCTTCAAAGTATTTTTTTTGCCTCCCAATGCAAACTGATTCTCAATTGAATTCTAAGGTGCTCATTCTTACTTCTTGTTTATCATGATAATGCGAGACAAAATCTGTATTTTTTTTCTGCCGAAAACTTAACTCAAAAACAATCTGTTTGTAAAACTCACTTTAATCAATGCGAATGAATTTACGTTTTTTCATAGCAGAGGAAACATTACCCTCATTTCAAAAAAAGTATAGCTGTACAAGGTTATGAGCGAAACAATTTCGAATAAAATTTTCAGCCGAAATTTATGTTCATACGCAAATTCGTATCATAAAATTAAAGGGAGAGGTTGGATACTCTTCCTTTCCCTTCCATTCCCTTCTTTTCTCATTTTCTACTCGTCTCTGGGCACATAAACAAACTGGTGTTTCTCCAGCAAGTCTATGTCCTTCTTGATGTCATCCAGCTCAGCTTCCAGTTTCTCCTTGTACCTGAAACCAGATCGATCAAAACAAGGAATTAAGGCCATTTTCATTTTGAGGGAAAGGACCAGCACAGGGAAATATGGTCTAGATTAGTGCAAAAACTACTGTACTGGCCTCTTCTGTACGTTTGAGTCACTGGCCTTCAGTCCACAGATGTACTCTTTGTTCACTGACTCCCAGTTCTGCTTGAGACCCCACAGAAGGGCCTGCTTCTCATCCTCACACAGCAGCTTAGAAGTGCCCCTCTGTAGGAACTCTCCGTTGTACCTAAATAAGAGCAGGTAAATTTTTGAACATAATTTTGGACCTTGAAAGATCTCTCTGTTCCAACTATGCGTTCGAGTCCTTTTTTTAATCCGGCCTTGTGGTCCGAAAAAAAACATAGCCTACAGACAAAGATGAAAACATAGCCCACAATTGGAAAAGAGTCATGAAATGTGATTGATGAAATTACCCCAATATGAGAGAACTGGATCAATAGGTATATTTTTATTCCGCTGTTGAAGCCATCTGCAAATTAAAACCACTTTCGAAACTAGAATTCGATCACGTTTTTCGTGACCTGTACACTTTTACTGTTCGATAGTCGAACTTACCTTCATTTCAACAAAAGAAATTAACCGAACTTCAAAAAAAAAATCATAATAATAACACGAAAAGTCAATTTCTTAGAAAAATAAAACCAAAAGAAAAATCATCACAACCCATACAAGAATATTCACTATGTTCATGACTCTTATATAGTTTAGTTCATCCACAGAATAAAAAACCGCAACATAGGAACATTCAGCTCATTACTGAGAACCGTTGTATGTTCGCTGTGCTTTCAGACTAAACTGCAGCAAAAATACTGCATTTAAACGTTTTTTTTTCAATTTTCAACCTTTATAGGGTAATTTTACCGTAAACTCTAGTTATCAGCTCCACCTAACAGTTTCAGTTAACCACCTGTTTTATAATAATAATCATAATGATAATCATAATAAATTGTTTCCAGTATAGGTTGACATTGATCATTATAAATTATAAAAATGACCGCTTGAATGAGCCCAGTCTGGGAGATCGTCATTAGACAAATTTTGCCTGTTTTTAGACGACTCTGAGAGCAACCATCCCAATTAAAAGAACAGGTTTTAATTGGGATGGTGGTGTAATACCACCGTTATTTTTGTTACAATACTATAGAATGAAAACTTTTCAAAACTATAGAATTGAAAAAACTAGAAAGTTAGAAAATTGAAAACTAAAGGTGAAAATTTTGGTGAGATGTAAACCTGGAATAAAACCAGTTTTATGAAAAAAATAGAAAATTCATTTTATTAACTTCCTATTTCCTTCTATTGTGGTCTCTAGAAACTTATGGAGAAAGTTGTTAATTTCGTTCCGTGCCTTTGTGCAAGTCATTTCAAAAAAGTTGGAAAAAAAATTTGTGAGACAGTTGTAGAGTTTTCAAGTTCTGGTAACAATGAAAAATTTAAGGTGTTTTTTTAGAGTTGATCAGTAATTTCTTTACTTTTTTTATGATTATGATGTAAATTTAAAATTTTCGGATGAGATTACAATACAATACAGTACAAATACAAATTTACAGCAAAATGCTGAAGGGGTTTCCCCCACAAACAAAATAAGCACCACAGACTACGGCAACTAACTCAAGTTCAAGTTGCTAGCTAACTACGGCAACTTGAACAACGGCACGCAAATCTCCATGTACAAGTGTCCAACGGGTTGTTCTCGAACTGTTGCCACAGAAACTGGAGAAGCCGCGGCAGTAGGTTGATGAGTCTAGCCGTTCGTGTGGAGAATTCATTCTACGAGAGCTCAGATTAACAGTGGGAATAATAGGAAGAACACGATTATTTCTTCCCTCAGACATACGATAGGAGATAACATTAGCCGAAACAAAATCATAAATACCGGAAGCAATCTTCACGCAGGTCAAAACGTCTAACATTCGCATATAGAAAGGGATGGGTAAAAGTTACAAATATTTCAAACGCTCCGTATTTTTTTCTATCCATGGAGTTATTCAACGGGTTAGGTGCTTTTGCATACTTTCAATTTTACGCATATCACTTTCAGGGGTTCCAGGCAGCAGATGCATAGCACAAAGTCGAGATCACAATTCTTTTATAAAGCTGGAGCTTCGATGTTACAGTTATTATTGCTGAGACATTCCGCTTGATCATATAATAGAGTTTATTGCACATGATGAGGCGTGCATATATATGACTACTCCACATTGGATAAGAATCAACAACTAAGACTGGGTCTCTGTGACGTGGCACGACATCAACACCATGAAAAAGTATCAACTTGTTTTTCTTGGTTTTAAATGCCATAGAATTGTCAGTGGCCCACAACTCAGAGTTCTGAAGACACGACTGTAAGGATTTTCCGCAACTAAGTACTTGCGAGTCGTCTGCTAAGATAAAAGTTTTAAACAGTTCAACGTTGCTCGGAAGATTGTCATTGTACGCAAAAAACAATAGAGGTCCTCTGGTAACTGGAACAGACTGTGACAGATCACCATCCGCTCTTACTGTTTGACTGCGTCGACTCCGTTAATTTTTTTTGATCTTCAGCAAATTTCCCCGATCCCCAAATTCCAAACTTATTGTACAACTTCCATAATAATACTCTGTGATCGACCTTATCGAAGGCTTTTTGTAAGTCTAAATAGATAGCATGAACTTCGTTTCCCAGATCTCTTTCAGGATAAATGAGATTCAACCATTTCAGAAGCTGCAGGGCGCATGAAAGCCCCTGTGGAATCCATACTGCGAGTCCCCCAATAGTGGAGAGATGACTTCAAAGAGTTTTTCAAAAATGCATTTCTCGATGATTTTGCTCGCACAAGATAGGAGGGCTACAGACCGGTAGTTATCAATTCGATCTTTTCCTCCCTCTTTATGCAGAGGCGAGATGGTTGCTTGCTTCCACTGTTCTCGAAATATTCCCAGCTGCTTTGATTTTGTGAAGATTGTAGAGAGGCTTTTGGAAAAACAACAAATGGCGGATTTTTAAAAACCAATTCGGAATTCAGTCAAGTCCACAGGTTTTAGTTGAATCGACTTCCTTCAGTTTTTTTGAACTTTAGTTTCTGAAGTGTCGAAGTCTTCATTTGGATGGTACCGGAAAGATTCAACTGGAATATCATGTACGGGTTCAGTTGGACAACTGAGAGAGAGCATTGAAAATATTGATTGAAGGCATTCGCTTCTTCCCTGGAAGACACTGCTGTATTGTCCCCATACTTCATTATAGGAGGAAGACCTGATGTGCATTTGAGCTTCCAAAAGTGCTTGAAATTTTTGTCTGTGTTTCTGGATTCGAAAATTTCAGCTTCGTATGTCTTTAAGTCTTCATCCTAAATTCTTTCAACAACATCTTGTAATCGTTCAAGATTACTCTGATAAGTTTCTGAGTTTTTTGGGTGTTTTAGAAGAGTATACAATCGTTTACTTTAAGATGAACTTTGTGAAGAGATCCACACAGGCAGAGTCTTCCTATGCATTGTTTTCTTCGGAATACATTGACTCATAATAGTTTCTAACCAATCAGTCCACAAATCAACAAGTAGAGTGGGATTTGTCCAGCAAATTGGCAGAAAATGGAAACGTTGTACAATTTCGGTGATTTTATATTCGTCTGCTTTTTTGAAGTTATACAAGTTTGTTTTGTGCTCTGAACTGGGAAATGATCTGAGAAAGCAGTTCCATCAGCGTTATACGCAAAATACTTATCGACTTTCTTAAATTCAAAAACAAAATCATCACTCGTTGCCAAGATCAAATCCGTAATGTTCAATTATGTAGTGTTGAAGTCAACATACTGCTGTAAATCAAGATCATCAAAAATATCCAAACAAGAGCATTCATTTTCATCACTAAGGTACATACCATCCCACTGAACACCGTTGAGACTAAAATTCCCAACGAGTATGAATGGCCATGATCTTAAGCGAGCGTAATCAGCTAAGTGCTGGAGAGTTTTTCTTTAAAAAAATCAAGGTCCCATCTATATCAACTGTTTGCAGGAGGACTGTAGAAGTCAGCCAACACCAAAGGAAAGGTATTTCAGTGTGGACGACAGCAGCTGCACAGCACTCTCCTGGTTGCATGAATTGATAGCGCGATTGCAGAATTTCAAAGTTGATTAAGTTTTTCACAGCTACCAGAGAACCTCCGTGAGACCCTGCTTGGTGCTCACTGCTACATAATGAGTAACCAGTTTAAAATAATTCATTGTCGCCAAAATTTTCGTGAGTCCAAGTCTCACATAGACACAAGATGTCAAAGTCGTGAATTAGTATAGAGTTTGATAGAGACTGTCGTCTACCGAGATTAACAATGCTCCGAACATTGAACATCAGTAGTTTCAACTGCAGTGATGCGGGTGTAACAGTCAATAATCAGATGATGCAATCATCTGCTCGACGTTTTCTTCAATAGTTTCAACACTATTCAATCTCAGTCTTTTCATTTGTAATAGCTCGTCAATGTTGGTGTCTTCTGTGATTTCTGTTTTGTACAAAAAAAGTCTCAGCGAACGATATTTGAATTTGGATTGATCCACTTCTTTTCAAATAAAGTCTCTTCGCTTGACCAGTAAAGCATTTTCGAGCTGAGTTTCTGCCAGGGACAGAGCTTAACTTATGTAATTAGGGCAAGGATTGAGTTCACGAGCTTTGTCGAAAGTCTTCAAGTAACTTGCATTTTCCAGAACACGTCTAGCATCCAGCGCCGTGTTGAATGTAACCGAAGTAATCTAGGGCGAGTACGCTCTTTGCTTCTTTTTCCAAGTCGGCAGATGTCAAAGATCACCGGTTTTACAGTGAGCTTCATATGCTCAAACATGCTGGAAAGCACTGCATGCTCACTCGCAACCGGCATCTAGTCAGTTTCTTCAAAGCCATCGAATCGTAACTGACAATTTAGATTGTTGTTGATTGGTCGATCAGGTACACTAGCGTTGATTGAATGAGAACTAGTGGGTTGATCAACGCTATGATTCTTTTCGATAATTGGTGGATCAGCTGATTTCCGAGAAGCTTTTAGCTGATCTGTTGATTCTTTCAATTCTTGAATCTCACAAGTGAGCTTCTCCAAAACTTCATTGGTTCTAATTTTGATAAATTGATTCTTCGCAGAGGCACTCTCACAAAGCAACGCATCTCTTTTGCTAGCATTGACACAACCGTTGCAGAACAATAGCACATTCGCAGATAACTTCATAAGTGAAGCAATATCGCCGGCATCAAACCCAATACACTCCGGTGTGAAGTGAAGTGTATCACCTTAGCCAACGCACAGGAATAAACTAGAATGAAGATGAAGTAATTTCTTGTAATGTCCGCACTTTCTTTTTCCCTCTTTCACAGTTGCATCGTGGCTGCCTTTTCGGTCCATTGTCAGCGATGCTGTCTTCAGCCGGCTTCTGGAATCCTCGAGAGGCTTCTTCTTACCGACACTTCACCATTTCAACTTGAACCAAATTATTTAAAAAGTTTAATAAGTTTAACAAGAATATTTTGTTGAAGCCAAAGATTCACATTCACCGCGAATAATTTGTCAGAGAAGCTTTAAGATTTCGTATAAATGAAGCTCTCTTACATTAAAAAAAAAAATTTTTTTCCCGCTTTAATTATTCTGATACGAACTTTTTCATTGAAAGTTAAAACTCTTGTTAATCTGTTGATGTTGCGAGCAATCTTGCCAAGGTTTGATTTGGAAGTCGACCCGTATGCTAACACGCCATATTGAACAATAGGTTGGTTTAATTTATGTTTGGTAAAACTGGTTCAACTGCTGTTTATTTAAAATCTTACGCAGTTGATAAATGGTTCCACAGAATTTATTAATCTTAGTGTTAAAAGTTTCAATGTGATCTCTGAATTCCAGTTTTTTATTGAGATACAAACCCATAGTTGAAAACGGACTTTTGCTCTATGTCCTCATTGTTCATTTGAATTGAGTAGTTGTTTTTTTTTCATTCTGGGCTCTTTTTCTTTTTCCCCCACCTGCAAATTTTTACATGTAAATTTGTTACCACTTTGTCCGATTGTTATGAAAATTTTCATACAGACTAATAAGGCCACCACAAACAAGTTTGGTCTTCATACTCAACCTCGTAAAACCACTCGTTACACATATATATTGAAGCTCGTGTGAGGTGGGGGGAAAGGAAAAAGAGCCTCATTCTGTTTTGTGAACCTCACTGTTTTAGTTTTATATAAGTTCAAAGTCAGTTTGCTATACACGTGGTTAAGTGTGAGGTGGATCGGATAACTATAGCTTCTTGCAAAACTACCCTAAAAAGTTTAAAAGAGTGATGTTTCTTCGCTGATGATGATAAAATTTGTTTCAACAGGATACAGAACACTCAAAGTTAAGAAATTGAGTTTAAAACGTTTTTGTATTTCGTTTCAACTCACCTGTCCTCCTCTAATTGCGTGTCGTACTGCTGTTTGTATCTCCTCAACAAGTACTTGGGGGTCCTTCCATAGGCAGGCTTGTACACGTACTTCTTTTCCAGGTTGTTGCCTGTGAGTGGTTCGAAGTGACCCTTTTTGTCGTCGATGAAGCCACGTCTGATTGCATTTGGACAGCCCTTAAAATTTTACATCGCTGACGACTGTTCATATGTTTTTCTACTGCCGACTTAAATTACTTCAGGTCGTGACACTTTTTGCATCGATCTCTTTTTCTTTTTCTGAGAAATTTCAGCTCTTTTCCAGTTCCCCCCTTTCAAACTACCGAGTTTTATGTTTGATTTACGTGTTATTGCGGTTAAATGCGTGATGTTACGCTGTAAAGTATGTTGAACAAATCTGTTCAGAATTGTCGATTTGTTCACCACCCCAAATTTCATTGCATTATGACAACGTTAAATAGACTTTTCAAAATTGAATTTGAAGGGGTACTGGAAAAGAGCCGGGATTTCTCATTATAAATAGTCAGCTACTATAAATCCTACAAAATCCACTGCTTGGGTTATGTAATCAAAATGATTTTGAAGAGAATCTGAGGAAGGTTTATAAAAATAAAAACGGGGAAGCTAAAAACGGGGAACTGAAAAAGGCTCTTTTCTACTCCCCACCTTTCAATTTTGAAAACGTAACATTGGCTCTTTTTCCTTCCCCCCCCCCCACCCCCACCTCACACGATCTTCAATATATTAGTGTAACGAGTGGTTTTACGAGGTTGAGTATGAAGATAAAATATGTTTGTCGTGGCCTTATTAGTCTGTATGTAAATTTTCATAGTAATCGGACAATGTAGTCAACAAATTTACATGTAAAAATTTGCAGGTGGGGGGGGGGGAAGGAAAAAGAGCCGAAACATTGTTAACGCAATGCCCTAAAGATCCCTAAAGATAATTTTTTTGGCCTTAAAATCTTCCAAATTATAGATTGCAACTCGGTTTTTTTCCCGTCATTTTAGACGAGCATCAATTTTATGGTCTAATGAGTAGTTTTACAAGGTTTTTTGGTAGTCCGTATGGCAGTTTTCATAACAAAGAGACGAAAGTTTTGCTTGTAAAAACTTGCTGGTGAGGGGAAGGAAAAAAGCCTCACATTTACTTGTTTTTTTTTTAATTTTCATAGAACTTGCGGGACCCATCTTTCATGCTTGCTTTTTCCTGGGACCCAACTATCGGCTCTTTTCCAGGTTCCCCCTTTCGAAATCAGTTTTTAAAAGATTATTCAACGTTCTCATAATACAACAAAATTTGGCATGGTGTCAAATTGACAACTGTGAACATACTTTTTCTCCATACTTCACATCGCAACAATACGCATTTAGCCGTAATAATACGTAAAACAAACATAAAAATCGATACTCTGAAAGGTAGAAGCAAAGTGGAAAAAGAGCACAACTATCATACTTGTACCAAATAAATCAATTGTCCTATAATTTATAACATTCAGGCTGTAGACCCGAAGCTGGAATTCAAGTGAGAGGTTGTCCTCACACACTGTCATTGCCATGGCAGGGCATCAATTATACAATTTGACGATCACCGAGGAGAACGTCTTACTACTATGTAAGTGCCTCCTCAACTGATTTGCTTTGATATCAACTTCTGAAACTTTTTGAACGGAAAAATTCAGGAAGATTAAATTGTTCCAGCTCTTCTCTCCCCCCTCACATTCGAGTTTCAGTTTAACACAATTTTGTTCTTCGTACTTTACTTCGTAAAATCACGCGTTCAGCCATAATAACACGTAAGACAATTGAAAAAATGGAAAATTTGAAATGTGGGGGAGTGGAAAAGAACCATTATTCTTTCTTTAACCGAAATTGAATTATCAATGCCTTGAGTAGAATATTCTCTGCTGCATTCAGCCTGATGAAGTCAGTGTCTCTTTTCTGGTTCATCAGAGGTGGATCTTTGGGAATGGGGGGTTTGAGGTCGCAGGGGTCGTGCTTGTGTTTGGTCACACAGTGCATCGGAGGTCTTATCCCACAGTTCTTCTTCAGGTAACAGTCAGGGTCTGTTCAGAGGCATGAAATGATGTAAAGATTAGGCATGTTTAGTATGTAAATTGCAAGATAAAAAATCACTATTTCAGCTTGCGCCCACCTATGAGATCTTTAATATCAGTGTTTGAAAAAGATGCCAAAAATTGCGTTTTTTTTGCTGAACTTCAGTTGTTTGTTAGCTCAATAGGCAGAGACTCTAATAAAAAAGATAACGATTCATTTCAAAACGAATCTGTCTCTTGCATCATTGTTCACTAGACCTTTCAGAGGTTCCAAAGCGAATCCCATAGTGCGTCGGCAGTGTCTGTTCCTCCTCCGCTCGGCCACAACACTCGGTTTGAAACACGAAGTGTACCCAGTGTACCTCTTCGGAACAAGCGCCTCAGTTCGATTTCCAGGAATCAGATTCAGTATATTCTCATCTCCCTTACAAACTGTCGGTTTCTTGCTGTCAAAGGGCACCAGTCCAGAACTGGTCATTATCTTTTTCAGCGTCATTTTTAATCGAATATTTTCACCTCACTAATTTAACGCGACAATTAAGTTTATTAAGATTTAAGAATTATTTCGAAATGTTTCTGCCAAGACGTTTCAAATGAAATTATGTTAATGACAGGCCAAAGCAATGGCATTGTTTATTAACAATTTACGTTAGCATAATTTGTCACGTGCTGAAGTTGAGGACTTGTGGTTCGGAAAAATTACCCTTTACAAAATTTGGAAAGATAGGCAATCTTTTTTGAGGACATGCAAATTTTTACAAGTAAAAGTACTAAGTACTGTAAGCCCGCTCTTTACACCATAAGATTGATGCTCATGTGATGCGGGAAAAGGAAAAAGAGCCACCAACTTTTAGAAAAAATTGCACAATGTGAGCAAAACTACATAACAAATAAAGTTTTATAATTCAAGTGGGTTGAAACGGCAGAAGAGCCAATCATTGCTTTAAAGGAGATAAGACCGCTCGCATCAGGAAAAAAGTGATTGCTTTTTAACATCTATGAAAAAATTTCGGCTCTTTTTCCTTCCCCCCACAAGCAAATTTTTTCATGTAACTTTGTCGACCACATTGTCCGATTGTTATGAAAATTTACCTACAGACTAATAAGGCCACGACAAACATATTTTATCTTCATACTCAACCTCGTAAAACCACTCGTTACACTAATATATTGAAGCTCGTGTGAGATGGGGGGGGGGGGGGAGAAAAAAGAGCCAAATTTTCCAACCACACACATTTTCATAATTGTTTTTATATGTTATAACGACTGAATGCGTGATATTGCTATGTTAATCTGTTCTCCATCCAAATTTTTATTGAATTCTGACAATGTTAAATTAGTTTTTTTTTCAAATTTGAAAATTAAATTTGGGAGGAAGGAGTAGAAGAAAGCCAAAAGTTTTGTATAGCATTTAAACATCGAGTTTAAACATTATGCTCAAATGAGTATTTTTTGCTTTAAGGTATGGAAAAGAAAATTTTTGAAAACATTTATTTTCTCGCCATACAAAATGTCTTTACAATATGACCCCTTAAAAATATAGGCCAAGCAGAGCTTGGCAATAAATGCGATACAACTAAAACACAACATTGTAAGCGAGCAGATTGGTGACATATCAACTATTTTTTCTTGATTTTGTTGTCATTTTCTCTACTCTACTCAAGACATCAAAAATATAGAAACTTTGTTTTGAAGCTTAAAAATGCCAGTATATCTTAATTGGTTTGAGAAGTGTTCTTGCTGAGGAATTATCTGTCTTGATGTATTTGTTAGACGATACAGATTTTAAAAAAAATTAAGTGCTCATATCAAAAACTTGGAAGAACACTGGAGACAAATTTACTGCTTATATTGGAAAAATCCACAGCGCGCAATTAACTATGAATTTTTAGCAACTTTTTTTAAAACGGTTGAAAAAAACTTTTTCCATTCTGTTATCTCTAAAGTTTCCGGGAAAAAAAGAGTTAACAAAGCTCATTAGTTTCCCAAATAACTCATTTGAGCACATAGGTTCAAATTCCTTGTGTTGCTTTCAAGAAAGTTTCCACAGCAAGAAAACCTCTGAAACTGGTTATGATATACTGGCTTTTCTAGGCTTCAAAACGTAATTTTTCATATTTTAGTTTTTCTAGCTGCCTCTAATTAGTTTAATTTAGCACGTGTCACCCAATTTCTACTTAAATATTGGAAGAGAAAGCGACAAAACATGAAGAAAAAATTCGTTCATATGCTTTACGAAATAAAAAAAATTGTAGTTTTTTTTAATCCCGGGAAACACGTTTCAAAGTTCTAAACACGTACCTCAAAGGATGTTAAGAAGAAAAATCATTACTGCAGTCCCAAGCATAACTCAATTAAGCGAAAAAAAAAGGAAAAAAATGTACCTAAACAAAATGAGAGTTGTTAAATTTAAAAATTACAGAATGAATTTCAATTATAGTTAAAATAGCTTCTGTAGTTTAGTCACACTGAACAAAAAAATCTAAGCTTTGGACACTAGCCAACAATAATTAAATCAACAAATGATTTTCGCCCAACTGGGTTCTTACCAAAAACTAAAAAATTTCAACCAAAAATCGAAGAAAAATAAGATGTAGCCCGAATTCCAACACTAAACTTTATGTTCAGAAGGCACGTGTTCTGCCTCTAGATCAAATTAGAAGGCCTCAAAGATGTTTGGGTTCCAACTCGGTCAATTTCATTAGAGATCTGTTTCAGTTTTTTGAAGTTGTTTTTGGGGGAAAAGCCTAAGTACTTGTTCTGGAAAGCGAAAACAATTTCCAAATTAAAAATCAAATGGGGTAAGGGGTGAGGGGGTTATTTAAAAGGATAGGGGGAAATTGAAATTGATTTGACCACAGCATGACGAACCTTTGTTGTTCAGCTTATATGGCAAGCAAGTTTAGCTCTTTCCACTCCATCCTTCAATTGAAGAAGTATTTTGAAAATTTGTTTATGTTGTCCTATTCGAATTGTTCATTTGATTTGGTATTGTAAAGACAACAATTTCACGTTGTCCTTTTGCAAAAAAAAACTTGAACCGAACCAATCAACAACGTAACTGCTCTTGGTCTACGTAGAACTTTTACTGAATTTCGAAGGAAATGTTGTCCAAAATGAACATTAAACACAGGGATTTAGGAGAGTAAAATCCTGAATATGCGCTTAGTTTTGTCCACGAGTGTATTTCTGAAAATAAAAGGTGGGTCGAAAAATTTCACAACTAATTACATTTGCGTTATCAAACTGGAATATAGATTTTTTTCTAGTTAGCAACTAGTTTAACAAAATCAATTGAATCGATTCTGCAGCATTCATTTCTGCAGCAACCAAACTTGCACAATTCAAATTTAACTACTGGCTATGTACTAGTTACTACAGGGTAGTTTCAGGGGGAATTGAAACTTCTCGAATATTTTTGCATTGTCAGTTTTTTTTCGGCTTAACTGATGTCTGATAAAAAAAATGTCGGCCTTGGTTACGCTTCGTAATTTTTTTCAGCTGCTAATTTGAGTTTAAAATTTTTAATTGTCTAGAATTGACATTAATTGTCTAGAATTCTTGAGGATAAAAAAAAGCTATTGTGAAAGCATATGGACTTTCTGTTTTTTTTGAGACGCTTTGGAAAGTCTTGACTTTTTGCAAAAAAAAAAAAATTTTTTTTAATAGAAACCTTTCTACTGATCTCGAAAAAGAGTACTACACATAGAAAGAACGCCTATATTTTTGCGTGGCTGCATACTCACTTGGCTTTTTTTTTGCTTTCCCATTTTGTCTATAGCCTTCGAAAACGTCCTTGGTGGGGAGGCGGGAGACATTTGAACGTTACTTTTTTTCCTTTTCTCAAAAACCTTCTTACTAAATCTGATATATAGGTTTCAATGAAAAGTAAAGAGTTGAAAAACTCGCATTAAAAAGCAATTTTGCACAAAAAACTACGGCCTTCCGAAAAGTCAAGTTTTTGATTTTTTGATCGTTTTTCAATTTCTTTCATATTTTCTTCAAAAATTACACTCCCAAATTTAAGATTGTGGGTTCTCGAAAACTAACCTCTCAAATTTGAGATTGTGGCTTCAAGTGAGACAACGGGTAGTGGAAAGCTCCCCTACATTAGCGGTGCCAATTTCCATTTTCTTACGCAAAAAGTTATCGTCCTCAGAAAAGTCAAATTTTTGTCTTTTTTGAAATTTTGGGTTAATTCTAAAGAACGGGTGAGAAGCTCTTTTGCATATGTGACTACGCCCAAAATCTCCGTTTTAAGAAAATTTTGAATTTTTTGGAGAACTAACCGGCCAAATTTAATTTAGAGTTCAACCGAAATAATTGATTGGGTGAATCGCTTCTAAATAGGCGGCTGCGCCCAATTTCTTTAAAATAAGAGTTGTGATTCTCGGAAATTTCAACTCTCTGATTTGATGATCATTTTTTGGTCTTTTCTCGATGGCTATTCTGTCAAAACTGATATTGCGTTTTTAATTGATCCAACAGGTTGTTGGAAGCCGATCTTTAAAACTATCTGCGCTCAGTTTTGCTAGAAAATTGTAATGGCATTTAAACAAGTGAAAATTTTGAAAGTAAGACTGTTTTTTGGAAGTTTTTCTTACTCCACTCAAAAAATACTTGCCAATTCTCAGTTTAAATGTTCAACCGAGAAGCATAGTTTTGGAAATCTTGACTACTTTATCGGCCACGACCTGCGCTTAGATGAAAAAAGTTACTGATTTTTAAATTTTGACTTTTTTTAAGAAAGTTTTTGAATTTGCTTAAAAATTAACCAATCAAATCTGAGAAGATAAATTTTAATCAAAAAAAGCGGTTGCGCGAATTTTTCCTGCGGCTACTTTTCAATTTTTTTTGAGAGAAAAGCTAGGTCTTTGGGAAAATTTCATTGGGAATCCATTTACAAGATTTACATGGATTCCGCGCACATATACTTGCAACGTAAATTTTGTCTCCAATTTAACTTGTTGCGGATTCCGCAGCAAACAAAAATAGCTAATTTTTGTTCTGAATTCCGCAATTGTAAGTGGATTCCGCGAAATGTAACTGGAACATGCAATATTTGTGAGCGAAATCCGCAAACTGTAAGTGGGTTCAGAAATTTGTTTTTTACTGAACTTGCATATGCATTTGCGGAGAACTTGCCAATTGTCAGCTGAATCTTCGAACAAATCCTAAAACATTGGTTAACTAAATCAATGGATGTCACACTTTAGTATTTGGATACATATCACAGTAAGCAGTTTTTCGGATCATAGTTTTGGAAACACAATACCGAATGAAATCCTTATTAGGAGTTATTGGGTTAAAATATTGCCCAATTAAGTCACTATTTGAGATTAAGTATTTGGGATTCAGTACTTGGGAATCAGTATTTGAGATTCAGTTTTTAGGAGCGTGAATTCAAATCATGAAGATAGTATTTAGGATGAGATGACAGAGTAAAATCAATTCATGAAGGTGAAATCAAATCACGAGTTAGCTATTTAAATTTTTCTGAATAGCTAACTCACAATCATTAAACAAATTTAGAGCTCTGAATGTCTTATTCTCAAGGAATTTGGTTATTTTAAGACAATCACTCTATCATAGTAGCACGCATTTTGTGGAAAGTACAATTTATTACGACAAATAACATGTTTTCGTAATATTTTTATTGCTTCCAGCATGTGTTATCTTCTGAAACAATTATGCCGGACTGTCAAAAATGTCTGCGAGAGTCAATTATCTATTTAAAGTAGTTTTTTAACAAGGAGTAAATGATTTATTAAACTAATTTCAGTAAGTTAGTATAGATAAAAATTAGCAAAACTTGAACTACAGCAGAAATAAATTTTAAGTTCAAAACATGAAAAAAAATTCTGAAAGTGTTGCTTTATCAAACTATGTTCTGGCTTCACTAATTGAAAATATTTCAAAATGGCTAAACTGAAACTTTTTTTTAAAAATCGAACTTCTTGAAATGAACTGATGAATAGTTTCACTTCTGTTTGTTCAGTTAGCAGTAACTGAGATGGCAAGAATGAGATCGAAGTGTTTGCAGGAAGTGAGATCGAAGTTGGGTATCTTTGACATGAAATGAGACGAGATCGAAGTTGGGTGTTTGACAGGAATTGAGATCAAATATTTGGAATTTCAACTGGAAGCTGATCAACGTAGTATTTAAAAGATATAATTTTAAACGCTACTGCACATATCTGCGAACAAAATGCGGATTCCACTTACATTTTGCGGATTCTACTTACAATTTGCGGACTCCGCTTACAGATGCGGATTCCGCAACAGCTCAATTCAACTATACACATGTCTTTTTCTTTGTTTGTTTTTTAATTCCACAAACTGTTCAGGATTCCGCAAATACGGTTCCGGATTCCGCAAGTTTGCCTGTTTTTGGAGCGATTTTGAACGGTACAGTGTTTTAGGTATTTTTTGTGGAATCCAAAACAGCGAAGAAGATCAAAGAAAAGTAGCAATGTTGCGGATTCCGCGACAAATCTGATTTTGGCCTGCTGCGAAATCCGCTTACATTGCACAGATTGCACAGTTTAGCCTCGTAATAGATTTCATTTTGTTGTTTAGCAAAGAGAAAACATAAAACTGAAAATACTATGTAAACTTAGTATTTGGACAATTATTAGACATTTATTAGCGTTTGGAGTGCCATTTGGCTCAGTTCTTACGCCCTTGTTCTCCATAAACCGTGTTTAGTTGTAGCGTTCTCTCTAGAAGGTGGAAAAGTCAATCTGCTAAATGTTTCAAATTTAACTTGTAGGTGTTCCTGAAAATTAACCAAAGGTTATAGACTCGTAGATAACTTCCACCAAATTGGAGAAGTTTTATAGATTTGTAAATCAGGACAGCTTAGTTTGATTATGATAAAATGATTTTAAGGTGCCTATTATTTTATAGTTTCCTTGTCTTTGGTAGCAGAAAAAAAAACAAATCTAAAAAAAATAATATCTGCCAGTAAAATTTTAAGAACAATTTTATTGAAACTTAATTTCATTAAGTAGGTTGGAAGCTGAATGAGTTCGGAATTAAAAAAATTAGAGAAATCTATTTCTTCCAACTCTTCGAGGAAACGATTTCTTAAAGTACAGATCCTTCACCAACTGATTCTTTAAATGTCAGCAACATCAGCAGTCAATCAATGACGCAATTTAGTTTAAATGGTTTGATTATTTTTCATCATTTTAAAACTAAAATGTTTTAAAAATTTTTTTTTCAACAGAACAGTGAAAAGCTTTATCTTCTTGAGGTCAAACAAAAATTCACCCGATCAGAATGAATTGTTTTCAGATGACCACTTTTCAAGGTCTTTCTCAATTGCTCAAAACCAATGATCAATTATGTTAATAACAATGTTTAGCTGATCGACATGATTTTTTGATTTCTATTAGATCATCTTTTGTCGTTACTGAATTGTGGTCGTAATCTCACAGGCCAGCTTGAACTCTTTTTATCCGCCCGATGACATTATCTACCCTTTGGAGACTTTCGCAGTTCTTCAAATTTTGAATACTCATCTCTGACTGGTTTATGTTTTTGTTATAGTACGCTCTGCTCTCCTAAGTGCCAGTGAATCTAAAATAATTTGTAATTTAATTCCTGGTATCTTTTTTCCGAGATTGGATGTTGGACAAAAATAAAAACTCATATAAGCTAACAGACTGACACCAGAATATTTGGCTGTTGAAGATATACTCAATCAAATTATGTTTGGACCACAATTACGCTGTATTTCCGAAGCTTATTTTTCTTTCTGAGGTAACAGGGATATAAGAGAATTTAGTGGATAGTAATTTCAAGGCCACCCGTTCTGACAAGAAATGGATGGCAATTAATGTTGTACAAATAAGGCACTCACAGAGCCGGAAGATGTCATTTGATACAAGACTCAAATTCGTTTCCGGCAAATTTTTTCTTGCACTTTCTTACGAGCTTAATAAATTAGTTTTATACAGATTTTATCTAGAGTTTTTGACCCAAAAAATTAAAACAAAAATTGCAAACAAAATTGTTACAAAAGTTTTCTGATGAATTTTTCGTGATGATTATCTGTAAAATTTCTGGACTAAAAATTAATTTGTTCTAAATTGAGTTTTTGACTTATATGGTCTTTGCCTAACAAAATGGCGCCTATAAAGTTGATGATAAAAGTGACATTTCAAGAAAGTTTGCATAATTTTAACATTCATCGCCGCGGGAACCCTTATATTTGCAAAATTCAAAGATGCTCCCTTTAAATTAATATTTTGCAGTTAAAAACTCTCTCTCGAGTGACTCGAGCTCCCTGTAGCTCTCGTTAAGATATTTCTTGAGCACAAAAATTCTTCATCGTTTTGTTTTAAGGAGGATTTAGAGTGGGGCGATCGTCTTGCTGTATTAACACCTGAATACTAAGTATCTCCCCTCATCAATGGTCGGAACAAAAATGCGTGCAAAATTTCAGGGTTTATCTTTTCTGACCTGATGATTTAAATTAGGAATTTACTTAATGATGCTTAGTTAACCTGATTATTTTTTTGGTAGGTCGGCCTCTTTCAAATTATCATCTTTAGTTCAAACTTTTAAGAAAACGCCTATAACGCAAAAAATTATTGACAATTGAGGCCATTCATCTACTTAATTCAATTAGACCCAACCTCCTAGAGGTTCGTTCGACAAAACGATTATTGTGCCCACCATACTTTTGATGCATCGAAAGATAGCAAAAAAACGTGCTCCTTATATCTTTAGAAATTTATAGCGAAGTTACTAAGGTTTACTGTTTTTTTAAATGTGTTTTACCAACTGTTTCAGCTATTTGTTCGTTGCGTTACTACTAATTGGATCCAAATGAAGATTGATGCAACACAAACTAGACAACTGTAACAACCTTTATCTTCTCCCGACGAAGGCCTATTGCGATTCATATGTTTAATGGACGGAAAATTTTTCCTTTTCTTTTTGTTATTTCTTTCTTGTTTATTTAGTTCCTGGCACACTACAGTTAAAGCAATCAAATTTATTGCATCGGTCTATTTTGACCAGTTTCATTAATAAACACCTGTGCTGTGGTTGTCATTGATTAATTATGAATTCATTGCGATCATCATTCTGAGCCGAAGTTTCCTTTTTCCGTTCTTCCTCTACAAAGTTGCTAGGCTACTCCTCCAATAAAACAGAAAAAAAAAGTCCGCCAAACTAAACGAAGGAAACAAAAACAGTGGAAAAAAAAGATACGCATAAATAAAAGTTCGTGAT